>NW_004797344.1:934286-936723 GCF_000002075.1 Aplysia californica
AGTAATCACAAGTCTTAATCGAACACGCATTGTGTGAACAATACATCAGAACTGACAACCCATGACAAGCAATTTGTTTACGAATCAATTGGTGTGGGGAGAGAGAGATAGAGAGAGAGAGAGAGAGAGAGAGAGAGAGAGAGAGAGAGAGAGAGAGAGAGAGAGAGAAAGAGACAGGCGCGGGGTAGGTTGGTAGCAATTAGGATGGATGAAAGAATACCTTTAGCGTTGTCGAAAGGTATGTGCCGGAGCAACGTTAACTGTACCTCCATGTGCAATGCTTTATCCACGGAGCAGCGAGCAGGATGGTGCAGTGTTTGGACAACGCCGACCATCGAGATTTGTACCAAATGTACGAGTATAATAAGCCATTATTTCGAATGAGGAATCCTAATGAGGAATAGTGTTGCAATCGACACACCCCATCCCCTCCAAAAAAAGGAAAGAAAAAAAAAGAGAAAAAACCCCCAACAATCACTAAAAAAGCAAAAGCAACCGAAAAAAACAAAACTACGACAAAACACACACACACACACACACACACACACACACACACACACACACACACAATAGACTAACAAAGGGATGACGATTCTCGAAGTGACTCAAATCGCAACATAACACAATAATCTTTCAGACAGGCCTGGTCGAGCCATTCTGTGATCGATCACGCCCAATACTTGACTTGAAGGCGCAGGTCCTACCACCCCTAAAGCTTTGTTTGTTGGAGTGAAGATGGTGCACATGAACACAAAAGCAGTCTTTTAGTGCGGGGGGAAAAGTTAGACAGACAGACAGAAACGAACTCTAAGGTTATTGACACAGTTTGTCACATGTTGAAACGTTGCCTTGACATGGACAGACCCTCTTGTAGCTTTTGAACGTTAGGTTTGTCTTTAGAGTATTTGATTTTGAGCCCAACCTGTGCTGCACATTTTGTAAGCAGACAATACGCTTCTTTTTTTAAAAATGTATTTTACTGACACTAATACGATTGCCTCTCTAGCTACCAGTACTCCATCCATCCATCAATTCACCCATCCATCCATCCACCCGTCTGTCCGTTCGTCCATCCGTCCGTCCTTCCGTCCGTTCGTCGGTCGTCGATCCATCTATCCATCCATCTATCCATCCATCATCCCATCCATCCACCCATCCATCCGTAGGTCTATCCTACCATCCCATCTTCATCCCATCCATCCATCCCATCCGTCTATGAATCTAACTACCCATCCGTCCATCCTTGTACACATCCTCCTATCCATCCATCCATCCATCTGCTATTTACCCAAGGTACTGCATGCACTGAAGCACCTTCCGTATATTCGTCCAACTGTCAATCCATTATAGCAGCCATCAGTGGTTAATGCGCTCGCTTGCTCATAAATAATGCCTAGCAACGTCGACGACACGGCGTTTAGGTAAGTGGTCACCGAGGTGTATAATTGAGCTGCTCTGTGTTGAACAATCAATGGCGTGTTTACACTGCTTCTATCAAGATACAGTCTAGCACACGCATAACGAAAAAGCCCAAAAAACGTATAGGTCCACATTCTTTTTCTTATACATTTTCTTCATACCTAGAACATGTACACAACGAAATTCGTACATAACGAAAAGATTTCCGCGTTATACCAATTTCGCCGTATGTGTGGCAGAGTGTATTTTGTTTAGAGCTTCAAATGTAACCTATATCTTCATGTATGTACAACGTATGTATTGTAAAAGCCAGAACACAAGTAATGTATCCACCAATCAGCAAATCCTAATACTCGATCGTCTCTTTGTATATTTATCTATGGACCACCAAGAATATGTTCGTTCGTTTAAGTCAATAGGTCACATTGACATAATGCTGTTTAGAAAAGCAGGAAAAACAGTATGATAACAACGAGAAATTTCAGAGACAAACAAGAGATAGAAGCTCTCGAAGGTGCCACACCATTGTCAACACTTGAAACAGCTTTTCTGGTATAATGGCATGCATTATACACATGCTATCAGTGCTGCACTTGAGTGTATGAAACAAATTAAATTTTATGTAAAACAGGAGAGAATTGAGAGATCCAAAAAGAAAGAGAATGAGACAGATAGCGAAAGAAGGTAAAGACGACAGAATGAAATGAAGACAGTGACATAGTGGGAAATGTACAGCGATATAAAGAGTTAAAAAAGAGAGTTAGAGAGAGAGAGAGAGAGGGAGAGAGAGAGAGAGAGAGAGAGAGAGAGAGAGAGAGAGAGAGAGAGAGAGAGAAGAGAGGGGAGATAAAGAAAGAGGGAGAGAAAGAAAGAAGAAATATGGTAAAAAGAGATAGAAAAAGAAGGGGAGAGGAGAGATCGACGAAGAAGAGGAGGACGAAAAATAAGTAAAGAGTGAGAGATAGAGAGAGAAAAGTAGAAAAGAGATCGCTACACACATATACACACTCACACACAC
>NW_004797344.1:937502-941251 GCF_000002075.1 Aplysia californica
CCCAACCTAACCTCCTCAACTCCTCCTCTGCTCCTCCCTCTTCCACTGGATCCCTGAATTCCCTTACATCTATTATATCCCTTTATTTAACTTGTTGGAGGTAATATCTAGACTGCTTAATTACGCAAACTGCAAGGTCTATAACTAATCTCGAAACAGAATTGCAAACGTATTCGCCTCAGATGTCTCGCCAAGATGTCACTGGAGAGCTTATATTGCACAAGAACATTATATCCGTTTTGCATTACAACCAAGGAAGTAAAATATAATTATTGAAACACCAATTTCACACAGATCGTTGAAATAAAGGCTCTTACCTTAAGCATCTTGTCCACTGATAAGGCCATTTCTTTGATGTAATCCCACTCGTTTCAGTGAATAATATATCCGGCTAAAACAGCGAGAGCAACCCTAACGAAAAACAAGTTGCTGTTTGCCCGGCGCAGTTTCACAAATGACCTGCCCTTGCGTCCGTCGATACACACACCAATACAGTATACCCGACTCCAGACAATTGCTATCCCACCCCGTTCCCCCCTTCTCTCTCTCTCTCTCTCTCTCTCTCTCTCTCTCTCTCTCTCTCTCTCTATCTATCTATCTCTCTCTCTCTCTTTCCCCATCCCACTCCCTCTCTGTCCATCCCTCTATCTCTCTATCTATCTCTTATTTTTTCCTTTCCTAATTATTTATAGAATCTATCACACTTACGTCGTCTATTTGCTTTCCTACACTCACAGAGCAACCGATAGAAGGAAAGCCCGATGAGCAATACATTCGCCACCCCCATGTCTCTTCCGAAAATTCAAGATTATTTCGCTCCCTTTGGCCGCACTTCTTTTTTTTTTACACCCTCGCTCTGACACCGTGATTCAACTCAAGCCGACATTCCTAAATCACTGCTTGGCCCTCATTAAACATGAACGCACACACGCGTCCCTCACCACCCATCCCACCACCCCCCACGCACACGAAAATAAGCACTTAAATATAGGCTAAAAAACATAATGTATACTTACCTCGCCCACCACCATATAGTAAATGAACAAAAACTCCACCCCCCAACCCACCCACCCACATGAAATACACACCTTACCACCCACACACCATGCCATCCACACCCTTGACCAAGAGCACATGCGTGTATGGGAACCAAACATTAAAATCTCTCACACACGAGAAAACAAACAAAAATACAGTCACAAAACATAATATACATTATATGTTAAAATGTATATTATTATTATATCCCCCCCCCCCCCACACACACACACTCTCACCCACCCACCCAATCACCCAATCACCCACACTCACACGGGCACTTCCGCGCAAACACGAGCACAAAAACATAATATAGATAACCCCGCCACATGAAATCAAATCAAAAGTAATGGGCAACAACAACATCAGTGATTCTGGAGAGGGGGTCTGTGAATGCAGCGTGTTAGGAAAAAAATGTGTAGACCGAAATGTTCCAGGGGAGATCAAGAATGCAGAATAAGTGTAAGCCTCTATATATCCATCTTACTTTATCGGGAAATCCTTCGGGTTTGTGAAAGAAGAAACCCATGTGCGCTGTGCGCGTCTCTAGTGAAGAGAAAAACAAAAACCCCTTAGTGTTTGGAGATAGTAGTGAAATATCGGATCCATCATCCTTCAACTTGCGCGAAATTGCTGGAGATGCAAAAGCCTGTCATGGTACTTTACACTGCTCGTTTTGTATAGTGGTTTTTATAGTTTAGGAGGTTCAAGATAATGGTAAATGATCGGTCGTATACAATAATAAGTTTTACGCCCCCATCGACACAAGTCAAATGTATAAGGAGGCGGGCTGCCTCACCCTCTCTTGTGACGGCCAGTACAGGCAGAGAGGGAAACGATGTTCAGGCTGAACGACGGAGATACTTTAAAAATGTTTTTTTTTTAAAATCAACACATTTGTATACCGAAGATTCGAACTCATGACTCCAGAGTCAAACGCGTAAAGCCTAACCTTAAAACATCACACGCCGGTAAGTTTGCTTTAAGTGAGCATAAACATGCAGCACAGCAAAATCCAGTTCTATAATTGTTTTTGTAGTTAAAGTTGAAAAAAAAATCGTTGGAGACTTCTGATTGATTCGCATCAAAATGTCTTGTTATACTACCTACAAGGCACGAGAACTATGAAGGTTGAGCCGGGGGACCCCGGTCAGAACACCTTTGTAACTGTATTTCATGGTCTATGGACACAATTTAGATCCTGTAAAAGTTGTTTCAATCTTGTCTGTCAGAGCTAACACAGACTGATAGGAATACAACGTCCCAGTAGGCAGACGGAGATACTCGACAAAAAAAAGTTGAGAATCGAACTCTTGGTTGTTGTTTTTTTTGCATCAGACAGTTGCTTCAGAGAAACTGCTGTCAGAACCCTAGCCAGAGAATGAAATATTCTGACCTAAGAGAGACTAGATATTTTTGGATTTTACTCGTGTTCAAACCCAAAAACCTTTAAGTTAAGGTCAAGGTTTAGTTGTGCTTTTTTAAAGCCAGCTCTGTGTGCTTCAGCATGTGGCTGTTTCAAACACGATAATCGTTGTTTTGTCGGAGGATCAAACATGTATTTCTATAAATAGCTGGCTTCTTTATTTCTCGTATTTAAAAAAATTCTGGTTAGTCTCGCTATTTTGCTTTCGTATCAGCCTTGAATGGTCAGTTTTTAAATCAACCAAGTCAGCAGTTTCAATTTCTTCTGAGAAATATGCTGGACGGTATGCATTGTTTCCACTCCCCATCGAGAACCCACTTAAAAGGGCATTAAAAAAATTAATCGAAACGTTTTTGTTCATTTTTTCACCTGCCAAATGTGACCTTTGCGCCTAAGGTCATCATCTTCTATGGTATCTTTTGGGTTGGCTGTATTTGAGAACCAAGTATCAGTATCGCAGTTTTGAAACTTTGCTCTTTCGCAACGCTTCGTATCATGATCACAAATACATAGTTTATTGGGTTGTTGTTGTTTTTTGTCTACGATTCCATTTTCGATTCAGTACACAGGCTTTCATTTAAAAACAAAACAAAAAAAACAACAACTAAACTAAACACCCAGAGAAGCACACATATACACATTCTCTATCTCCCTCGCTCTTTCATTCTTTTTTCCTCCCCCCCCCTCTCTCTCTCTCTCTCTTTCTCTCTCTATCTCTCTCACATACACACACACACACACAAATACACAGACACAAACACACACACATACACTCAAATACACATTCGCTTGTGGAAATCAGATATAAGCTCTTCTTAGATAGCTATTTGACTGGAACCACCAAGAACTGACATGTGCTCCAGATCTTGCACAATACATGAGGGTGTTCAAGGTGTGAAATAGACGAAAAAGGTGCCCTATAATCCGAAGTCGGAGCTCTTAATCCGAAATCTGTAGTGAGTTCAAATGTACTCAAAAGCGGGTACATTTCGCAAGGAACTGATTAGGATATTAGGAACACTAAAAAGAGAGCAGATCGAGAGAGAGAGAGAGAGAGAGAGAGAGAGAGAGAGAGAAGAGAGAGGGAGACAGAGAGACAGAGAGAGAGAGAGAGAGAGAGACAGGAAGGGAGGGAGGGAGGGAGGGGAGGAGAGGTGAGGGAAGGAGAGGAGAGGGCGTTGGCGGGTTTCTGTGTCCTTCTAGACAACAAAGCTTCACATTGTGAGAAAAGAAGCCAGGATTAAAGAGACATTAATTAAATGGACTTGCTGCAGGTAGAGTGGGA
>NW_004797344.1:942317-943846 GCF_000002075.1 Aplysia californica
GGAACAGAAAGAATTACTCGTACTGTGTCTGGTTGGGATAGAGCGTGCTGCTCAAAGCTGAAACGAGCACGTTGCAATAGTAAGGGAAAAAGCTAGAGTATTCATAAGCCGTAATAATAATGTGATGTTCTCAGAATTTAGAACGCTTTAATAACAACTGTTTCCCTATATGGAGAGGTGTTGAAATACCGATCGATGCATGCCCTGAGATATACTATTTTCTTGAATTTAATATCATCGTATTATTTTTTACTCTTCCAGCAACAGCAAATCAACTCTCGACCGCATTGTTCCCTCTTCAGTCTTCATGCCATCTTGTAAATTGAATACTTGACTGTAATACGTTTTACGCCTTGATCGACATAATAATAATTGTGATCATTTTCGAGACGTGCTGTTCCGACCCCGCCTATCAAGGCCAAGGTCAAGGCCAACTACGGCGGGGTGGGTGGCATGAAGCAACCAAAAGAGAGATGGAGATACTCAATATATTTAACTTCCTTACACGAGAACGAGGATACTGGGTTTTTGGATGCCTTGCACGAGAACTAGTATCACGTTATTGGCGTCCAACGGCAAAGCAAATAATAGGGCAGCACTTGTGTGTCAGACTCACGTGTCCTGAAACTTCAAACAGTCAATTCATAATGCGCATAAGATTTGATGACAGGATAAATTAATTCTATGGTTTCTTCATTCATACTTTATCAGAGCCCAGTTAAAGTATGGTAGTGGAATTGTTCCCCCCCCCCCCCCCCTTTGTTAGGTCGCCTTAGTTTTATTTAACAGTTTTATATCAATGCCTTTTGGAGCAGCACAAAAAATAGTTATGAACTGATGACGTCAGAATAAATGCCTTCTTTAAATGCACGCCCCGTCGGGGGTTTTCCATGTTGCACAGAAAATGATTCCTCTCCTCCTCCTCCTAACTATCTTCCTGCCCTTTAATTCCATTCGTTGTCTCTCTCAATCCCGTAAATCATAATTACTTTATTATATGACAAGGGGAAACTGGTTTTCTTTATTACTGTTTTTTCTTGTTGTTGTTGTATGTGTGTGCATGTGATTATTCATTCGCCGTCATGCGTGAGTGTGTGCGTGTGCGGGTAGGGGAAAAAAGGGGGGGGGGGTAACTTTGGGGGGATATCTGATCCCATTTTGTTCTTCCGTTCTTAGTTTCTGATACAACAATGGTTGTAGAGTACGTCATTGTTGTTGTTTTTGTTGTTGTTGTTGTTTTCGTCAACGTCGTCGCTCTTGCTGTTGTTGTTGCTGTTGTTGTTGTTGTTGATGGTAGTGGTGGTGGTGGTGGTGGTGGTGATGGTGCGTGTCGTTGTTGTTGTTGTGGTGGTGGTAGTGGTGGTGATGGTGGTGGTGTAGAGTTGTGGGGCATCGGCTGTATTTTGACAATAAATAGAAAAGGAGGACAAAGCGGAGGTAAAGTCATAAAGTAATACTATAACACGCACCAACCGCCCATGTTCACAATTTAGCACGACACTCGATTTGTTTAAATATTCGTTTCTTCT
>NW_004797344.1:944906-946368 GCF_000002075.1 Aplysia californica
TCATTCTCTCTCTGTCTTTCACACACTCATAGATAGACACGAACACACACGTACACACACAGACACGCACCCACGCACACGAACAAACACACGCACAAACACACACACACATACACACACACACACACAGGCAAGCACACACACACACACACACACACACACACACACACACACATACGAGCGCGCACGCACGCAAGCACGCACGCACAAATACACACACATACAAATAATGCAAGTAATGTATTATGTATTATGCATTTGTGTTGACACACATACGCACAGACAAATACACGACACGTAATGTATTATGCCTCTGTGATGAACAAGTGAAACTTTTGTTGTCCGAAGATTAAGCTGCTGTCTTTTCAGAACTGACAATCAAAGCTATGTACAGGGGATATAAGGGAAGAAAGAAGCGAGAATATTGCGAAACAACCCCCCGCTATGTCCGAAAATCGATGTTGGAACAAACGCTTCCATACGCCACAATTTTGACGTACCTCTTTCTGAAAATGTGAGGCCAAATCTAGCTCCAATGATGGACTTAAACATGACTGTTCTTCTCAACCAAACACAATTTTTTTCCCATATGAACGGATCAATGCACAAGACGAACAATTAGTCTCTAGCCTACTTGAGAGGTTTGAACAGTTTTAGGAACTCGCGACTAAGAAAAAAATAGCAGCTACGCTTCAAGCCAAACAGTCAATTTCGACATCTTTTCAAGAGTCTGAATCTCCGTCCAACGTCTTGGAAATTGTGTATTTTTGCTATTTCATGTTATATTGTTTGTGTATAGATTGTGCGGGGCATGTATAAAGAGCATCACTGTGATTGAAGGACAGAGGAACAGCGACTCTATTTTTAAAAATAGAGAAATAATTCGTTTGAGAACAATGACTACGCTAAGCTAATATCTCGTCTTGATGGTATTGATCATGCTATTGATGAGGTCTTCCAACGATTAAACTTTGGATTAGATCTATATATTTACTGAATGCTACGTTCTATCACAAATACAATATCAAATCCGAAACCATTGCTTCAAAATTAACTATTAATGAGTATTGAACAATTGCTTAACTTAATTAAAAATAATAATTGTACAGGTGTAGTCAACTTTTGTTGAAACAAAGCCATGATGTCCACAAAAGAAATGCTTCCAATTTCTCAAAGAAAACACTAAGCGCTACAAGTGTTCGAGACCCGTGTACGTTATATTCGCCGTCAAATTATCGGGTACAATATGTTAATAAAAACCAGTATTTTTCTAATTCAACGTTTTCCAGGATTGAAACTGCTCTTCCAAAAATGCAGCACAGTTTGAAATATCTGCAACGATAATGTACTAAGATGACCGCTACTCATCATCATCATCATCATCATCATCATCATCATCATCATCATCATCATCATCATCATCATCATCATCATCATCATCATCATCATCATCATCACTACT
>NW_004797344.1:948275-949989 GCF_000002075.1 Aplysia californica
CTTCACATCATCATCATCATCATCATCATCATCATCATCATCATCATCATCATCATCATCATCATCATCATCATCATCATCATCATTATCATTGTCAAAACAACCATCCCTATTGTTGGAGTCCTAGCCATCGCCACAGCAGCAATGCCATAATGGTGCAACGGCAATTTGCGACATGAAGGACTTCCGAGGAGATATCCTGGACGACCATTGATCTGTCTCCAAAACGGAAAGCCTTTACTAGTAAACGTTTCACGCACATCAGCAGACCGGCACTCTGCATGCCTAGCTGTCATTTATTCGTTAAACGCTACCATTGCCTATAATTAGGATCTTTTTTTTTTAACTTGTGATAGATAATACGCTATTCACCAAAAACAGAGGACCTCACTGTTCTCCAGTTCTTGTCATCCGTTTCATAAGCAGCGTCCATTTTCGCACCATTTAAGAGCCTGAAATTTTCTTTCCGCCCACCTTCATGTCTTATTACCAGGCAGGGCAATAAATAAATAATACTTGCCACTACCCGGGTGGTCACCATCTCAGAGCTACATACATTTCAAAATCGCTCGTTTGTAGGCGAGGTTATCAAACCCTGTTCCACACCGTACGTGCAGTGAAGAACTAAGAATACAAGTTCCACCTTTTCTTGTTGCTGGAAATATATACCCAATTTAGCTAATTTTGACGTGGTAATTCAGAAAACAGAGTACGCCACATAAGAACAACGACCAACTACCTACAAACAGCAATGCGCTCCTTGTTCAGATAAAAGCAACATTGGGAATCTGTGTTGTTTTTCCTTCTCGTACACCCAATAACGCGCTCATATGACCTTAGCAGTTGCGAGCGCTGTAAAACCCTATACTACTATTACACCCAATAATCCTGACAATAAAGTCAGTGATTTTGAAAGAAGAATAACTGGTAGTCGAACATTCCTTCAGTGTTTGAGACAGAGATTTAGCGGAAAGCACAGTAAGTTATAGTGCCTATCACAAACGCATTTTAAAATAGAAAATAAAGTATCAAAATAGAGATTGTACAAAGAATAGTTAAAGTAACCTGCAGGCAGTTTTAGCAAAATAATCAGACCATAGCCTAGGAAGGAAAAAGAGTGAAAATATGACATTTCACCCCAAATATCTTTGTGTGTACTCTCTCTCTCTCTCTCTCTCTCTCTCTCTCTCTCTCTCTCTCCCTCTCCCTCTCCCTCTATCTATCTCTCTGTCTACCACACTAGCTCACACCACTCTCACTCCGAAAAAAAAATAGAAAGAAGATACAGAATCCAACAGTTGGAAATAGGCCGTGAAGAGTACTTCGCTAAAAGGCCAATTGTTATTATTAAAATAAAAAGAATGCCCTAAAGGTCAACAACGTTGAAGGAATAGAATGTACTCTCGATATGACGTATCTGCCATTTCGTGACATGCCGCGTCTTTTTCTTTCCTTTTTCGTTCTTTCAAAAGAAGGGCTGTCAATACATATTGCATGTGCGAAAATCAGCTTTAAAACATCTAAGTTGGTGCTGTTTTGCATGTATTAGTTTAGCTAGCTTGCGCTCTGCTCACTTCTCACCTGTAATTCTTCTTTTCCATTTTTTTGTTTACTTAAGGTTTACAAAAGTCCATTAAACCTACTCCTCCCATGTGCACACACACACACACACACACACACACACACACACACACACACACACACACACACACAC
>NW_004797344.1:952131-960084 GCF_000002075.1 Aplysia californica
TATAATTCGCTCTTTCTACAGGTCGATTTTTTCTTGTATTAGTTGCTTGCAGGTTGGCTCGTCGAAACTTGGCGTCAGATAACTGCTAAATTTTTTAAGACTTAATGACTCTTGTTTGCCTTTTTTATTTAGATTCTAGTCGAATACTTATTTGTAGACTTTCCCATGTGAATACTGCAGGCTTCCAGAATTCAATATCATGTTCTTTCAAGTTACACTCTTTGGTTGCAGAACAATATCTTTATTACGTGTTTACAAACAAACACACACACGCACACACCCACACACATACATACATACATACACACACACACACACACACACACACACACACACACACACACACACACACACACACACATACTCACACATACACACACGCACACATATTTACACGCGCGTACTCTCTCTCTCTCTCTCTCTCTCCCTCTCTCATTTTCTTTGTTGTGTTTTGTACAGTATCTCTTCCTCTCTCTCTCTCTCACTCACTCTCTCTCTCTTTCTCTCTCTCTCTCTTTCTCTCTCTCACCCTCTCTCTCTCTCTCTCTCTCTCTCTCCTTCTCTCTCTCTTTTTTACTGCCTTCTCAGTAGCCTATATCTTGAGCCTAGAATATCTTTGCCTTAAGAATGCAACAGGAAAATACAAATCCACTTATTAAGAAAACCCTTTATTAGATCAGGGAAACCCATGAAAAGTGATGGGATATAGTTTAGGTCATTTAGAAGGTTGGTTTCAATCCTGCCTGTCAGAGCCAACCCGGGCTGAGAGGGATACTCGATAAAAATCCTCCCTATACCTGAGAATCGAACTCAGTTTCTCTGAAGCGCAGCTGCTACACCATGGGTGCTGGTTTTATATCTTTCAAAACCTGCGGCCCCATGTATAGATACAGAACAAACGCGATGTGTTTTAAGTGTCTCTGAACTTCGAAAGCTCTAATCAAGACGTCTAGTTCATCTACATCCCAAGAGCTGAGTATATCAGCAAGGGCAGCGTATTTCACAATGCCGAGACTTTTACACACATGTCAAGGTGATTTGAACTCCCTCAAGCAACATTATCGTACGCTAAGCATCTCTCCACTCACTCCAATCTTCGAGTGCATTCCAGCTCAGTGCCATTTGAATACCAACTGCTGATTAATACACCAACAGCGCGTTTCTTGTCGCCACGTCTTCGTAGTTACGGCAGTAGAAAAATGAGTCGTTATCACGAGACGGGGGTTTATGTGTCATTGGGGAACGCGAGATAGCCTTACAGTACAACTGTCCTTGGAGTTGAAGAGTGCAAGTCAGCATCAGGAAAGGGGAAGATAAATTAATAGTGATTGTATCTATTTAGGAGCGGGGAGAGTGGTCAAATTACCTGATCACATTTATGTCATACTGGATTTTCTGCATAAAGAAAATCTCCGTCGATATCTGCATGTCCGTCTTTGGGTACATGACTCCCTCTCTCGCTCTCACGCTCCCCCCCTCTCTCTCTCTCTCTCTCTCTCTCTCTCTCTCTCTCTCTCTCTCTCTCTATCTATCTATCTATCTATCTATCTATCTATCTATCTATCTATCTATCTATCTCTACAAGAGTTAACCATGGCAACAAGAACAATCAACAGATCTACAATGTCCAGTATTTTGCAGGTACTTACATCCTTTTACACAATTATTAATTGACTGCTTTGGAATATTAAACATCCCTTTCGCAACTAACGATTGATTACATAATACATCACAATCTTTAACAGCAACAATAGTGCTAAAAATATAATTGTGGTAGACTTAAATGTGGTGCATATTCTAAAAGTCTACTTCATTATTATTCTGAAAGAAAGAAAACTGGTGTCTTCAAGACAGAGGCCATACATAACGTCGGGAGAAATGAGATATTGTCTGAACTTGACGAGGTTATTTTAAATATATTGGTGTAAGCAAACGACGAGTAACAAAATAGCCATTTTTATATGATTTAGGTTATTGTCAATGGCCGAGAATAGTTAATCTGTATAATCCAGAAAATTTACCAATACAATCCACGTTTTTGAAGAAAAAAAAAAAGAAAGTATATGTGAGAGTGGTTGTCTTCAAATTTAAAATAGCGACATTTCAAACCGTATCCGTACGACAATCGTTTTTCTGGGAGCCAAAGAAGGAGAGAGAGAGAAAGAAAGAGAGAGAGAGAGAGAGAGAGAGAGAGAGAGAGAGAGAGAGAGAGAGAGAGGGGGGGGGAGAGAGAGAGAGGAAAGAGAGAGACAGACAGACAGACAAACAGACAAACAGACAGACAGACACAGAGATTGGGAGGGTGAGGATTGAACGTGGTTCTGGAAAATGATATTAATAGCAAAAAGCTATGTGGCGAGCCAAAATATACCGTCAGCATTTTCACCCAAGAGATCAAACGCTCTGGCAAGTTGGGCACTGGCCCCTAAGGCAGGCGAAGACAATCAGGGTTGGTGGGCCGGCGAGACTTGTTGCCAATTCCCTAAAGATCGTGGGTCATTACTGGCGATAATAGACGATTTCGTGGGGAAATCACTTACAGAAGTATGTCGTGGGGGAGGGTGACTAATGTTCCCACTGCCCTTACAACTGGTCACAACCGGTTTGTAAATGAAAGTTGCCTGCGAAATGTTTTTTAAAACCTAAATAACCAAGCTACCCCCCCCCCCCAAAAAAAAACCCACACAAAAAACACAAAAACAACCCAACAACAAAAAGCAACCCCATAACAACAACAAAAAGCAACCCCATAACAACAACAAAACATCAACAAAGAACAGCAATAACAACAGCAACAAAAAAGCAACAACGACAAAAAACACCTCACAAAACAAACCCAACAAATATAGTAATATTATTCTACCGCAGGCTGTTACAATGTCTCTCTCAGTATCTGTGTGTATGGTATGGCTTTTGCGTCTAGACAAATAACCTTAAGGCAGTATGCTTGATACAGCTTGAAAAGGGCAATGGACATAAAGCAATGAGATTGTCCATGTACCACTTCAGATCTTGACTTCCTTAATATGCTCCAGAAGAGAGACAGAGTTAATACGTTTGAAATCAAGGAAGTTGTAAAGATGTGTCTTACTATAATATTACTGATGTTATAGGGATCTGTTTATTATTGTATCGATTTCTTGAAAGTTAAAAAAGTAAGCTCGGATGGCGGTTTAAGTCATAATCACAGTATCTAAAGTGAGAAAGAAAGACTTCCGTACAATACAACATCTAGAAATAAAAGTAACACGCCATAGAGTAGAAAGTGATTATTGTGCTCCAGTAACTAGTTTAGAATAAGGCGATGGTTTCAGAAGAACCCTATAAAGTACACACGACAGACAACTGCCACCATATCACACGACGTCCAACTTTTTTAAAAAGTTACAAATCGCACGCAAAAAATAGAGAAGCTCCATAAAACACTACTGTGACTGTTCACAAAAAATTGGAGCCAAGTAAAGAAAGACTGAAAAATTCCTGCAAATTGGGGTAACCGGCATGACAATTCAATTTCAGCACGAAAGTATAGGCCTTTAATTTAGCCAAATTCGACAGAAACCAGCAGCCGAAGTTGGGTTCGGAAATAGACAAAGACTTCAAAGAGGCAACTAACAAGGTTGGAGGAAGGAGGTAAAAAAAACCTGAGGGAGTGGGAGTGAGTGGAACGTCCTCTAACTGCATTTGGTCTGCCATTTCGTATTATTGTTCCCCGGCGACGAATGGATAGAGCCCAGGAAACAAAATCCCTTTTTACAGGGAACCTGATGCGAGAGTGTCTAAACTCGGCTAGTGCCTTGTGCGAGTAAAATGGCACTATTTGTTTCATGATGCTTTCTACATTGTGAACGAAGAGTGCGGTGAGGAAAGAGAGAAAAAAAAAGAAATAGCACTGTAACGTCTTCCTTACTGTAGGTTTTTTAAAACAAGGGGGGGGGGGGGGAAGGGATGTGTGGAGGGTAGCTGGCGTCTGGCAGGATGCAAGATCTGATGTCGCTTGAGGGTTGTTTTTTTGGGTGTGTTTTAGTAAGAGTTTTACGGCACTTGCGACAAAATAAGGTCATATAAGTGCTGAAGATTAATGGTGTTACAAGAGAGTAACAAACACAAAAAAGGAGGGGAGATAAAGACAATATATTTTTTTTATAGGAAAGAAGGAGCAAACCACACCAGAAAACCTGCCAACCACCCACGTGTGAGTTTGATAGCGTATTAAAAATACAGGAAAGAAAAAGAAAAAGCAGCACTTGTTCTTTAATTAGCTTGTAAACATCTTCACTATCATTACTTAAATCCCCGCAACAACAGATAAATAGTGAACAGGCGAAAAGGACAACAACAACAACAACAACAACAACAACAACAACAACAACAACATGATAATAATAATAATAATAATAATATTAATAACATATTAGACTAACAGATTTTCATCTAAACAATCTTTTTTTTTTACACCAACATCGATACAGTTTACATTATATTGGAGGCGGCAGGCTTTTACTCTGCCAGTCAAGGCCAACCTGGCCTAAGAGGGACACAACATCCCAGGAGAAAGACCGAAATACTTGATAAGAACTGTCCCCACTCGGGAATCAAACTCGGGCCTCCTGTGTTAGTTTTACGAGCTCGTAGTAAGAGTTTTACGGCATTTGTAACACCATTAGGTCATATTATAAGTGCCGAAGATTAGAGGTGTTACAAGAGAGTAACAAACACAGAAAAAAGGAGGGGAGATAAAGAAGACAGGTGTTTGATAGCAAAGAAGAAGCGAACCATACCAGAGCACCCGCCAACCACCCACTGTCTCCGGTGTGCGACAGCAAAGCGTCTAACCGCTACACTACAGAAGCCTGTCTCTTAACTTCCTGAACAAACGCATACACACAAAATCGCAGGCCTATAATAATATATACACTTAAAAGAAACAAACAAGCAGACAAACAAACAAACAAACAAACGTTCATAAGTGTGTGCCTTAATTGACTGTGCACCGGCTCTCCCCTCTCTTCCCCCAAAACAAAACATACACAAACACGCATCATTGTTCTCTATCGCTCGGGGGGTGAATTTCCGAACAATTCCGAAAACATTTGTGATTTGCTATGACGTCACCGAGTGGTACTTGAATACCTGCCGGGAACACCCACTCAGCTACCATTCTGTAAACAGGGCTTTCGGCCACAAGAAGTGCTCCCGGTAATGTAGACGTCCTTCGAGACTCGAGTCATCCAACTAAGAAGGGTGAATTCTCCTCGGATGGTGCTATATCATTATACGTTCTAGGGTCACTTAGTTCGACTTCATCGATCATCGCGCCATGATACGGAAACTTAAAAGCGTTTGTGCTTATCCTACATTTACTTTTAAAAATCTTTTTAAAAAAATCATGTTTATCTATTTCAAACATACACTCTCTCTCTCTCTCTCTCTCTCTCTCTCTCTCTCTCTCTCTCTCTCTCTCTCTCTCTCTCTCTCTCTCTTCTATTTTTCACTCTCGCTTTCTTTCAACCCCCTCCCTCCTCTCTCTCCCCTCCTCTCCTCCTCCCCCTCACCCTATCTATTTCTATCTTTCTATCTCTCTTTCTCTCTATCTCGCTATCCCTCTCTCTCTATCTTTATACCCCCCTCTCTATCTATCTATCTGTCTATCTATCTATCTATCTATCTATCTATCTATCTATCTATCTATCTATCTATCTACAAAGATATATATTTATATATATAGAGAGAGAATATTATAGGTTTACCGTCTCTGTTGACGTCGTGGTCGGGTTATTTGAGAGACTGGGCATTATACTATAACGACCGACTCTAATAGGGCTGCGGTAATTCTAAGTGGGTGGTTAGTCATGAAAACTCTCCACAAACATTCATCTCGTTGGCAATTCAAAATCAGTAGTTTGATAATAAAACTGTAGTGGAACGAAATACCGTGACTCAATGTGAACAAAGGATTGTGGGTGTGGTCTCTTATCTTCCCTAACTGTACATGACACAAATTCATTGAGCTGTACCTACTTGTGCGTGTGCATGTGTCAAAGCTCAGGTTTCCTAACGTGAATGGCACTGCCAGATCAAGCCGATACCAGTGTGAGTGTGAGTGTGTGTGTGTATGTGTGTGTATTTGTGTTTGTGTTTGTGTTTGCGTGCGTGTGTGCGTGAGTTTACATCTGCAAGTGCCTTGGCTGTTGGAGTTAGAGTTTTATGCCACAGTGAGTCAGCATGATCAGAACAGACATAGCTACATAAACTACTAAAAACAAAAAAAGAAAAAAAAAATCGTCAACAGAGTAACCAGCAATATACCGATTGTGAGTTTGCGGATTTGTCTAAGCACTGAATAAGATATTAGCGGGGTTTTTTTTGGTTTTTTTTTAAGTAATGAGAAGTACATCGACACAATTTATGGTCATTTAGAGTTGGGAAAAAGTAAGAGTGATAAGCAGAAACAACTTGGGGAAAGGAAATAAAAAAGACCTACCAGTGGTACCCTCCAATCACCCACTGGTACAAATGTAAGTATGCGTGTATTTAAAAAAACTCCAAAAGAATAGAGCGAGGTTTACGGAATACTCAGGAAAAAATATGGGAGATTAGGGTAAAGAATGTTTGTTTAAAACACTACGTTAACTCGAACGAAGAAGAGTCCTCGGGTCTGTTTTCGAAATAGCATTTGGGAATATATTATTTACTTGCGCAGAAATAGTAAAAATTCAGCTTATAGACATCGTATTATTGCTCAAATATCTATAGAGCGAAAATAGTTTGATCGTTGGGTCTATTATTTACTACTCTGGTATGGATGTCTTTATTAATTTTTACTTGTGTATTTGATAACACACCATCATCACCAAAAATACCTGCAAGTTTCCATGAACTTTGGTTTCTCGCTTTCTAACACAGTACACTTTGTGTTGGGTTCAGCATTGAGTTTTGTCACCCCCAGCCCGTCCCAAACCTCACGGGAAAAATTGATAAACAACAAAAAAGACAAATAAATGACATAAGATTTTTTAAAAAGTAAAACCAACTTACAATCCCCCAAAACCCAAAACAAAACAGAATGCAAAACAAACACAATCCGTAAAAACCTGCAGAACTCACCTGCCAACTGCCTTCCATACAGGTCTGGGTATGAAATAAACCCTTTTTCCGTAGTGGCCGTGACGTCACCATGCCAGGGGGTGGGAGCGTCTCCATACTCCATGCCTTGGGAATTTCAGATTTTTTCCGGTAAGGCATTTTGGACGACGTTATTGTGATCTTCCTCATGGGGACAATCGCCAGACTGCGACAAATGTTAAAGCTGAATTTTTTAACACCTGTACAGGTTCGAGGTTCAGAGTCCCTTTGCGGTGTCCATGACGACGGTTTTTGAGAATTTGTTCAGTGGGAAATCGGGAACGTCTAATCAATTAGCAACAACACAGATAAGACGCTCATTCTGTTTCAATGTCTTCTTTCAATATCTAAAAAACGAAAAATAAAAAACAACTAAAAAACCCAGTTATGTTTTAATCCATTGGAATGTTTCAGAACAGTTATTGTCATTGTTTTCATTGTTCATTTTTTCCTTTAATAATATTTTTGATAAGCTGATTGATAACCACATCTGCCTCGTGTTCTACAATAGTCGCTTGTTGTCAGCACACGTCACTCAAACACGGGGCAGGACAGACGAGTCCTTTAACTTGAAGGCGAATCAATTAAACAGCAGGTTACAGAGTTATTGTGAAAATCACGTTCCTGGGTTGAAAGGTCCATATTAATTATATACCGACACATAAACACACAGACGCGCACACACAAACAAAAGTACGCGCGTTTTTATTCAGACCCTTGTGAGTGGATGTGTGTGTGTCTGTGTGTGTGTCTGTGTGTGTGTCTGTGTGTGTGTCTGTGTGTGTGTCTGTGTGTGTGTCTGTGTGTGTGTCTGTGCCTGTATGTACA
>NW_004797344.1:960929-963330 GCF_000002075.1 Aplysia californica
TTTCTTCTTCTTCTTCTTCTTCTTCTTCTTCTTCTTCTTCTTCTTCTTCTTCTTCTTCTTCTTCTTCTTCTTCTTCTTCTTCTTCTTCTTCTTCTTCAATTAAGTTAAGATACATACTGCTGTGCAAAGTACGGGGGACATTGATTCACACGTTAAAAAGAAATTTGAGGATAAATTTTTGACCACGCTATAGTTCATTTTTACTTTTTTGAAAAGAACATAAATTCTGCGAGTCAAAAGAGCCAGACCTTAGTTGACAAGAAAGCAGCTTAGAAATGCTTCAGCGAAATAGTAATTTCTCAATGAATAGCTCTTTAGACAAGGAAATATATAATTTGCTACATAAACAACACAAGCGAACTGTGTGCATTAAGCCACTATTCTCATTCTATGATTACGGGAACTGGTTATCAGGAAGGTGCAAAGGGAACCGCTGGCAGTTAATCTTTCCTTTAAAAAATATAGGTGTTTTACGCCCCTTTCTAAACAATTTAGATCTTTCAGAAGACAGGCTTCTGACCCTGCCTGTCAGGGGTCAACCCGGGCTGACAGTGATACATCATTCTAGTAGAAAGATCGAAATACTGGATTAACATTCTCCCTTACTCCATAATCGAGCTCGAGTCTCCTGTTTTCGAGAGCGAAGCGCTTATCTGCAACACCACAGAAGATGGTCTACTCTCTTCTTCATTCGTTAAGTAAAAGAATAGACAATGTTAAACAGCCTCTCAGCGTTTTGTGCCAGTCGAATATGGCACGGGTAGATACTATGC
This sequence comes from Aplysia californica, assembly GCF_000002075.1. Classification (NCBI taxonomy): domain Eukaryota; kingdom Metazoa; phylum Mollusca; class Gastropoda; order Aplysiida; family Aplysiidae; genus Aplysia; species Aplysia californica. The sequence goes on from NW_004797344.1 coordinate 961,703, forward strand.
TATTTCTGGTTATTCCATAACTAAGCATAATTTTCAAAACCACCAAAATATGACGTACGTTTTGGAAGGGAGATGAATTTGGAAAGTTAGTATCTTAAAATGTCATATGAGTTATTTCCTGCTTGCGTATTTTCGTATACTATTTTCTTGACAGCATAATTCTTTTTTGCTTACGTAAACATCAAATTGTATTGTATCGAAACTGCCATTTGAGAGTAATTATTTGAGAAATTATACCCTGCCAACAGACAGTAAATGATTCACCGCGTACAAGGGCAAATCGATGCTCGTGAAAAGTTATTTTTAACTGTTGCAGAGAGATGGAATCCCATAAGAGAACTCTTTTTATGAAAGAATAATGCGACAGAACATTTTTTGTTCCCTATTTTTTGGTTGCAAATATCAGCCCTAAATACTGTTATTTTACTCATGCTTATACAACATCTGACCCCAGCAGGGATAACGACAGTCTTCCCGATTATTGGATATTATGCCAAGTGTAAAGAGGCCATGTTCTCCTATCATGTGGAATTGATATCTCCCTTTATATCTAGTTTTAATCCCTTTCACTCCATCTATACATAGGTGCCATTGTGTTTCTCTGCCTCTCTCCTCCCCACCCTGCCCCATCTACTTATATGTCTATATCTCCCTCGCTCTCTACACCTCTCTCTCCATCCCTCTTTATATATTTAAATATTTATGTTTGCATATTACATGTGAGAGAGTGCCAACGAGTATGTGTGCATGTGCGTGTATGCGTGAACGCGCGTTTGTGTGTGTGTGTGTGTGTGTGTGTGTGTGTGTGTGTGTGTGTGTTTGTCTGTGAGTGTGTGTGTGTGTGTGTGTGTGTGTGTGTGTGTGTTTTGTCTGCGCACGTACACGTGTGTGAATATGTGTGTGGGAGCAAGAATATGTGTATCTTTAATGCACCTTTAAAATAAGCAAATTACCAACTCGCTTCTGTCTTTCTCCTGTCTCACTCAGTACCATGCGTCGGTGATACAAGAGAGAAATATTAATTTCTCGAGAACATAATTATAAAAATACACAAACTTCCCTGAATCCTGTGAAAGAGCCAAACTCATAAGGAAAACCAACAAGACGCCCAACAGACATCAACTGACTGCTTCGCTAAGTATTTCTAAAATTCAAGAAAAAAGAACTCTTCACACTTAATACTTACATCAGTTAACAGATGTCTCCTTATATATCATAATACAACAGAGCAATATCCATAATAATTGTGTCTAATAATTTAAAAAGTGGCTTGATTTAACGTCGGAATTTTAAATAAATTAATCCTGATAAAAAAGATAAACCACTTCCCAACTCATACCTCGCGCCTTTGAGATTGACAACACGAGAATCCTTCAGACAGAAATTCACACGATGACAAGAGTTTTAATGAAACAGGACGAGTCTGATGAGACCTGCTCGCATTTTCCCTAGCTCGTTGAGAAAGCACGCGCTCTATTGAACCGCTTTCGCTAACGGGGAGGTTGGAGTGACGTCGACAAAGCGGCGTCCTTGTTGAGCCACGGGCTGGCGGGCGCCACACGCTCTTCTCTTCCTCTGGCACCGTGGCCTCGGTGAGAATCGTCGTGCGACACTTTTTTTTGCGGGGG
>NW_004797344.1:964761-967233 GCF_000002075.1 Aplysia californica
ATTTTTAATAAACGTGTTTTAGTTAAATAAACGGACGTAAAAGGTGTTGAGCCAAAAAATTAAATATTCGATAAGAATTGCCAAACAGGCCGAAGATGCCGTTTTCTTCAATTTCATTATTTGACGAGCACCTGTTTTCACCACGCTGCCTCACATATTAAGATACATTCGTCTTTCGCGCATGACGTCATGGCTACCACCATAAGGGCTCAAAAGAGAGTAGTGACCTCTGATGTTGTAGAGGTCGTGTGAATTCCGAATGGAGACTTCAACCAGCCTTTTACCGAAGGGAGCAGAGTAGGACAAGAAAGCAGTAAAGGAGAATAAAGAAGAGTAAAAGTAATCAGAACACAAACCAACTACCCGTTTATCATAATGATACTAAGTATACAGTAGTTTTGTAAGAGTTTTACGGCGCTGTCAACTACATAAGGCAATATTATGAGCGCGCAGATATTGAGTACCATTTTATCTGACAGGACAACCCAGTCATCAAAATAGAGCTATATACAAAGCACTTCTAATTTCAAGGGCGATGTAACAAACATATTCAACAACATAGGGCATTTCTGATTTGTTCGTTGTGTATAATACTTTTAAAGCAACAGAATTTGAGAAAATCTAGTTAAAATAAAGGAAAATTTTGTTTACGGTTGAAAATTGTAAACGTTTATGTTTATGTGTGGGCTTGGAAATGAGGGGGTGGGGGGTTGTAATGGTTTAAATTCAAAATACTTTTGCTTAGTTTTGTTTTAAGTACCAATGTGTCGATAAAACCTTAATGATCAATCTATTTAATGCTATTCTATTGGGGGGAGTTGTGGTCTAAACAGTCAGTAAAAAAACACTCTACGGATTAACCTTTTGAATCGCAAGCTTTAAATCTAGGGCAAAGGTATAACACCACATCCAATAAAGAGTAAAAAACAACAACAAACAAACAAACAAACAAATAAAGACAGGCATGAAAAAAATAAAAGGGTTTCTCCTTCTTCTGAGTATCCTTGCAAGAGCCCACGGGGAAATGACTGTAAGATCTTCATCTCACAGCGTGACAGATTGTTTCCGCAAATGACCGTTCTATCTTCAAAGAACGATACAGAATAAAGAAGCAAGACCAACCGATATTTCGTCGCCTCAGAACTATTTTGTCCAACGTGTCTTATGTAAAGAGGGCATTTCGGACAGAACAGTTCCGAGGCCACGATTTGCAACAGACGGAAACAATAAACCTCGTCCTGTGTCAACAGACAGGCGCACCCTTAATTGAATGTCCACGAAGTACACCAACTTGTGCCTTGACATATTGAAATCAGATGATCCCTCTGACGATGTCGAGCCACGCTCACAGCTCGGCCATTGTTATTTTTCATTAGACTGTGATTAGCCTATGCTGCATGGCGGATACCAGTACAATGTGTCTGCATCCAGGTTAGGTTTATGACCTAAAAACGTGAAGTTTCAATTAACATTTACGTCGAGTTCAAACAATGACGAGCTCATTTTCCTAGGATATCACGACATCATTGATATTCATGAAAGGAAGGTAAAAGGAGAAGACCACAGCAGAAAATTTGTTTGTGTAAAGAAAACCACATCCGGACAACATTTGTTCTTAAGAGGGTTTAGTTTAATTTTAGTAAGAGTATTTCGGCGCGTGCAACACAAGCAGGAAATATAAATGCCGAAAATAGGAATCGTTACAAGAGGACATATACGGATGGTAATAGTATATGTTTGGTATGAAAGAATGAGCAAACTTCACCGGAGAACCCGCCAACCAACCATATATTTATAGTGCTGGGAAAGAATCAAGAATCATAGGCAGAAACAAAAGAGGCAAAGCAAAGAAATAAAACCTAACCATGACGCCTTCCAACCACTCGCCCACAGCAGAACACTGATGAATCTCTCGTGCTAAGCATCCAGGGGTGGTCGGTCGGCGGGTGCTGGGGTGTGGTTTGCTTCTTTCCTATCAAATATCTCTCAGCCTTATATCTCCTCCTTCTTTTTGCGTATGTTGCGCTCTTGTATGCCCTTCAATCTTCAGCACTTACATGACCTCAATGTGTTGCAAGTGCCACAAAACTCTTGCTAAAACTTTAAAAAACAACCAGTATTACATAATATGCGATAATCGAGAATCGGTGTGCAAGCCTTGGCCCATGTCTAGCTGTAAACATTGTGCCTGCAAAACAGATCTCAATTCACGAGAGTGCAAGAACTCGTATGGCTAAACTAATTGGGATTGATTAAAAAAATGTAGCAAAGAGTACACAGGCGTTCGCTGAAGAGATGAAAGGAACACACAAAAAACTCATTGTTTCAAGCTTTAAAACACTAGGACACGTAAACAACTGGGGGTTTTTTGTGTTGATGCTTCAAAAAAAACACACAAAAAACACCAGCCACAAATCAAAATATCGAAGAGAATTGTCATAACGTTGCAAGGGACTCTTTATGAGGGGGGGG
>NW_004797344.1:969498-971288 GCF_000002075.1 Aplysia californica
GAGCGTGAATGCATTACCTAGAAACAAAATGAGACAGACTAATAGAAGACTGAGATATTAATATGATGTAATATATCTGCAGCCACACCGGAAAGTTCAAATTAACAATCATGCGGTGATTGCATTCATTTCTTCACACTTCTGCGGTTGTAATTAAGCACTAATTGCTTTTCCGAACAAAGCCCCAGCACCTCAGTCATGATGTCAACAGACAGTACAGATATTACATTGTTTGTTGCTCTCAGTCGAGTTTTGGTTTCCGTAAGAGTTTCTCGGCATTTGCAATACAAAAAGGTCATAATCATAAGTACCAAAGATTAGAAGTGTTACAAGAGAGGAACACATATAAAAAAAGGAGGAGGAGAGATAAAGACGATAGATGTTTGATAGGAAAGAAGAAACAAACCCCACCAGAGCACACGCCAACCACCCACTATCTCGTTATGTATCATAAAAGCAGACAAGATGTCGGAACTTTCAATCGACAGGAACTGTTTTAAGCGATAAACAGTGGGTACATGTTCTTCCTCGAAAGTGGTTATACGTGTTTTACGTCCCCATCGATACAATTACATTTTAGATTGTGCAAAAGACCAGATGCTTGAATCCCGTCCGATATAACACTCTAACAGAAAGTCGAAAAAAATAAACTACTGCTCTCGGGAAATTAAAAGCGAAAGATGTATTTTTGTGCAAAAAAATGATAAACAGTGTAATTAAGTCCAAAACATTAAAACAATAAGGTAGCAATGGTAAACGAATGATCATGTTACAATGAATTACAGAGGAAAAAACCCATGACCAACGCTCTACTTCCCCCTAACCCTAACCCGTGTTTTGCTGCAAAAGTTTGCTCTACAGGCGCAACCACCGCTCCCTGATTCAGACGTTGAGAATGTCCATACACCAACAGGGTGCTTCAGATCCCAGCACAGGTGGTCAACAAAGTGCCAGCAGCAGATCACAAGATCAGAAACAAAGTTTAGACTCCCCACCTCCTGTTTGTTTGACGCTATAAACAAAGCGTCTTCTCTCGGCACGCTGCCTTCGTCACACACAGATGTAACCTCAACTCTTAAACATCAAATTTATCGGTACGAAAGCACCCGCATTTTGCTTAATTAATTGAGGTTTAGTTTTGAGTTTCTCTTTACAGCGGTAATGAAACATCCGTTGTTAAGCTCTCGTCGTTCCTATTCAATCTTTTCTTCAGTGAAAAGCCAAATTACACGCACTGTGGGGCGTATTGACTTGGGGTGGGAGGTCATGCTACCATTAGGCCGAGGTGCTAATGACGAGGAACCCTGCTGCCTCGGTGAATAAGTTAATATAAAAGGTAACAAGCTCTTGGCTTCATACCAGAATACGCTTTCAGGGAAAACCATCCGGGAAGGGCAGGTAGTCTAAATAACCGTCATCAATTTGTTTGTTTACTCGGTTTGGGTTTGGATTTCGTTCTCTGTCTTAGTCACGCTTCGCCAAGCTGTGCCTAGAACGGTGGATGGAGGTGACGCTCTCAAAACAAACTCGATGTTATCCAAATTTGGTTTGGGTTGTGGTCCAAACAATCCTGGTTTGAATCTGTCGTTGAGTATTCTTGAGCTTGGATCGTTTGAGAAATTTCCCACATACAGCACTGCACGCTCTTGGCGCTACCTTTTAGATCTAGTAGTTAAATGTTAAATCTGAGGTCCGATCTCTTACAAAATTAAATAATCTCACCGAGTTGAGAGAGAGAGAGAGAGAGAGAGAGAGAGAGAGAGAGAGAGAGAGAGAGAGAGAGAGAGAGT
>NW_004797344.1:971486-972894 GCF_000002075.1 Aplysia californica
GTGTGTGTGTGTGTGTGTTGGTGCATGTGTATGTTCGTTTTGTGTAAGTGCGTAGAGACTTTACAACACGCGTATCTACGAAAACAAACGCTCTAAACACCATCTGTACAAAGACATTCAGACCAAAACACATGCAAATCTAAAGCGTTCTCAGTCGTGATAGGACTGGGCTGACGTTAGCAAACATTGACGCCGTATCATGTGGGCGATGATCACACAGCCTGAGAGGAACGTCAATAATGCAAGAACTGACTCCCACCAACCATTTTGATTCTACCGGTCACGTCAGTGATTAAGTGAGAACAAAAAAGACAGGGCCAAAAGCTCTGGGCTACATTATAGAGCCAGAGACTGGGTTAGGAAACGAGAGGTCGATGGCTGACGCTTTCTGTCCGCCCATGTGTTTGTTTGTCTGTCTTTCCGTCTTCCCGTCTGACTAAGTGCCTATCCGTACGTCTGTTTGTCCCCTCTATATCTCGTTCTCTGATCCAATGGGTCTATCAGTGTGTCTTTCGGTCTGCCTGGTTGTCTGCCTGTCAATCTATCTGTTTGTTTGCCTGCCTGTCTGATTGTTATTTTCTCTTTCTATATCTCTTCTCTCCCTCTTCCCCACTCCCTCGTTCCCTTAATTAAGAAGGTCTTTTTGTGTAGACTGAATGTAAAGGTTCAAATAACATTTTTGCTTCAGATTACAAATATCCTTATCCAAACTCTAGACAGACACATATTGATGGTTGGGCTAATAATGGGGAAGTTAATAAGGCATCATATCTAAGTAACATTTTAATCCCATATTGTTTAGAAATCGTGTCGACCCATTATAACTAACAGCTGAAAATTGATAACGGGTTTGTTTTATGGATTGTGTAATCGTGTGAAGGTGTAACCTACTTCGTGTGGGAGTGAAAAGATGCGATAGTAACAATACATTTTAACATAAAAGATGCAATAGTAACAACACATTTTAATATTGATAATATCTTTTATCAGGTTTCATTCAATAAAACTTCCGACTGGAACTTTGTAAAAGAAAGCCACAACTTACTGAGATGTATTACATAATGATGACTATTTTTTATTTGTCGGGATTACATCAGATGTTCTGTCCTGTAAATTGATACTCAAGTTTCTCGGGTAGAGGTAATAAAATGGTCTTTTTGTTTCAAATATGATAAAAGTCGGCTGGCATTTTCAATGCAATTTGAGACGTTTAAGGAAATCCGTGCCAACGGATACGTCTTTGGGTACATGACTCCCTCTCTCGCTCTCTCGCTCCCTCTCTCCTTCTTTCTCTCTCTCTCTCTCTCTCTCTCCCCCTCACTCTCTCTCTCTCTCTCTATCTATCTATCTATCTATCTATCTATCTATCTATCTATCTATCTATCTATCTATCTATCTATCTATCTAT
>NW_004797344.1:975160-977612 GCF_000002075.1 Aplysia californica
CACATCCCCCTCAAGAAAAAACAATAACAAAAAACCTATTTCTCTCAATTAAAAACCATAGCACTTAGGTTATAGCTTCGTTAATCCTTTCACTAACCCATGAATACTTAATGACCTTGCTGTTTAACAATATTAAGCTCATCTTTATAGAAGAAAAACGTATCTTCCAAAACGTTGTCTTTTAGTTTTAGTTAGATTTTTACGGCATTTGCAACACAATAAGGGCATATAAATGCCGAAGATTAGAGGCGTTACAAGGGAGTAACAAACACACACACAAAAATAAGGAGGGGAGATAAAGATGATAGAAGTTTGATAGGAAAGAAGGAGCAAACCACTTCAGAGCACCAGCCAACCACTCACCCAAAAAGGTTTTTTTTTGTTGTTGTTGTTTAATGTAAGAGTTTTTACGAGCCTACCCTAACAATTTTTATCTTTTTTGGAGCGGGCTTTTGACCCGCCTCCTGCCTGGGCCAACCTTGGTTGAGAGGGATACAGCATTCCAGCAGAGAGACCGACTTGATACTTGATAGAAATTCTCCATACTCGGGAATCGAACTTGAAACTTGGTCTCCTGCGTGCGAAAGTAAAGCACCTAACCGCTACACTACAGACACCGGTACCAAAATGAAACTTTCAGGAATAGTACAAAACTAAAAGGAACGTTCTGACTTCAGCAATCATACATGTTATTATATGCATGCATCCAGTTAAAAGCATATTGAGCTTATCTTTAGAAACCACGCAAAAGAAAGTTGTAAACTAAGAATTCACAATATCCCGAAACTCGCTATAAATCGGAAAATTGAACCCGTCCCCTTTGGATTTACGACTGTTATATTATTTCAAAGGATGGCAGCGCTGAAAGCAATAGAGCGGACCTTTTTCCAAGGCCGTCAAAGCCCGCATGAGAGGTTTTTTAAAGTCATAACTATCAATGCTAAGCCACCAGCTCTATGCACCTGAAAAACATTCGCCGTTGCATTTTTTTTTTATGCGTTAGTTCGATTCCAAAGTACGGAAGTATTTTTATTGAGCACTGTTTCTCAACCTATCATTAGCCTATCCTGCTGCTATCACACCAGCTCAGGTTAGCCCTGACAGGCAGAGTCATAGCAACTCGCCTCCTAAATCATGTGTTACATCGACGATAACTTTAAACACTTTCATTTAAACTCTCTGTCTCTGTTTCTTCACCCCTCCCCTCCCTCTCTCTGTCTCCCTCTCTCTCTCTCTCCCCTCTCTCTCTCTCTCTCTTTCTCTCTCTCTCTCTCTCTCTCTCTCTCTCTCTCTCCCTTTCTCACTCTCTCTGTCTGTCTCTCTAATCCCTCTCTCTCTATCTCTCCCTCTCTCTCTCTTTCTCTCTCTCTCTCTCTCTCTCACACATACACACACACAAACACACACACACACACACACACACACACACACACACACACAAACATGCCTGATGACTTACACTAGGGAAATGTAGTTACATTAAGATACGAACTTTCCATGTCTTGCATGTACCGTAAAAGGAACCTCAAATTTTCATCGATTTTTCGAGAAACAAAATCCCCGTAAGCCACGAATTCTTTGGGTAGGAGGTGAGTCACGACAATGGATTATCGCATAATGACAGATAGGAGTCCGCTGCGAATGCGTCACCCGCTACCTATGTTGAGAGATAATCTAGCATGACGTCAATAAATCGGATGTTCCCTGCGGTGATTTTCGCAGCAATTATTTCCTACGGTCCCTCAAAAGGACGTGATTTAATGAGGTGTGGTTTTTCCTTTTTAATTGTGTGTGTGGGGGAGGTGGGGTGGGGGAAAGGGTTCAGAGTCGTAGACTGGAAACCGTAATGGACTCCTGCCGACAAGAAAAAAAAGGTATGTTCATACATATTTATACAGCTCTATGTTTACATTATTCTGGGTGCGCGATCCAGCAGTGCTGACCCTAAAGTACCCTACACTCACTTTCTTTCTTTCTCTCTCTCTCTCTCTCTCTCTCTCTCTCTCTCTCTCTCTCTCTCCCTTCTCTCTCTAGTTCTCCCCCCCCTTCCTCCCTCCTTTTCCCGTTCCCATAACGTAGCCTACTAACACAACATCCAGCCAGTACAAAAAATACCCCAAGGATGCGTCGATTGTAATCTCACAAGAAAGCCAAGAACATCCGGGTATCGGACGTAAGGGGAAGCCACTCCGCCAGCTATCGTGTTTACACCAGCGCAAAAAGGAACCCGGGGATGACGGGACCCAGTTTGGGGGCTCATTAAGTGAGGCTGGTGTTTATAGCCCAGCACGGAGGTGTACTTTAGAGAGAGGGAGAGAGAGGGGGGGAGAGAGAGGGGGAAGGGAGAGAAAGAGAGAGAGAGAGAGGCAGAGACACAGAGAGAGAGAGAGAGAGACAGAGAGAGAGAGGGAGGGGAGAGGCAGAGAGAGAGGGAGAGAGAGAGAGAGGGGGG
>NW_004797344.1:978899-980142 GCF_000002075.1 Aplysia californica
TCTGGGGGATCACATGCCTTTCGGCTTCCACTTCGAGACCAACAACAACGTCGGCCTAGAAGAGAATACCAAGTCAAAGCATATTCAAATTATGTTTATTTCTTCCCGTTATAAATAAACACTAATACCTCAAAGAGGCTTTTAACAAAATAGAATCTGTGGAACAGAGAGGGTTTTTTTTTTCCTTTTTTTTTTTTTTTTTAAAAATATTTCTGGCCATTTGAAGACAATTATTATTTCATTCAGAAGGGACATTTTCTTTAAATTTTAACAGTTATGACAAAACTTTTTCATGAAGTACAAAAAAGCCACATATTTTCTACATTTCATTTTCAACTGATATCACGCAACTTCACCATGATAGTAGTTTATATAAAGAGGCCAGTTCAAAACACAGCACTCCTAGAACTGCATGCATACAGCGGTAATTCGAATAAAGTTAGGTTAATGTAACCCGCGCTGATTTATTGTGAAAGAAAGATAACAACTGTCGCAAAAATATAATAATAAATAATCGGTTTTGGTAGTCTTTTTATCCATTATATTCCGTTAATTGGAAAGGAAAAAGGTTGAAAGAATAATTAATTATTGATAAAATGAGAAAGAGGGAGGCAGTGCAGGACAGTGTGTTTTGCATTTCATGTGGATGTTGCTCGTGAAAAAAAAAAAATTCTCCTCCGCTTACGATTACGAATGGTAAGGAAAAAGGTAGATAATCGGTACAAACTTCGGTGTAGAGCGAATTATCATAGTCTTCTCCCTTGAAATTACTATAGCTTGTTAATAATGTTGAATTGTGGTGGTTTCCAGTTAACACGACGTTCACAAAGTAAGACAGTGACATTTGGTTCGTTCAAACACGATATCATCATCAACATCAATAGTAACAATCAACAATAGCAAACAAGGACAACAACAACAAGAACGATAATGACGACAGATACAGTAGTGACAAGAACGACGAAGACGACAATAACCACAACAACATTCGCCATCACCAACCACAACACCAATAACAACACCCCCTACTCCACCCCCCCCCCTGCAAAAAAACCCAAACACCACAAAAAACAACAACAAACAAACAAACAAAATGCATATGTATGTATGTATCTATAATATATATGTATGTACAGTAAGTGTTTTATGGCACTTGCAACACAATAAGGTCATATAAGTGCCGAAGATTAGAGGTGTTACAAGAGAGTAACAAACACAAAAAAGAAGGAGGGGACATAAAGAC
>NW_004797344.1:980647-997378 GCF_000002075.1 Aplysia californica
TGTGTGTGTGTGTGTGTGTGTTCGTGTGTGAGTGTGGGTGTGATGTATAATCAAATAACTAATAACCAGCAACAAAGGAAAAAGCCTTACCTGTAGGCCCAACTTCGCGCTCTTTTTTGGCCTCATCTTTTTCCTTCTGAAAAGTGGACACATCTTGCCTTACTCCAAGAGGGAACTTGAAACTTGAATAAGGAACTTCAACTCGTCGTAGACGGAGATCAACGTTTGATGCACTCAAACTTAGTTATTGAGTTATTGTTATATCCGAACAGTCACAGATTCAAGTCCACAACGACTTGAAAAGTTACGATAATATTATTACTGGTACTTCCTCACACTAAAACGTTTCACTTGAAATCTTGACAAGGAAAAGCATGTGCATAATAACCCAGTATGGTATAGTTCCAACGGCTCTTGAGAAGAAAGCAGGCTCAGTGATTCAGATGGTAAAGTTGTATACAGACTGACGAAGTACTGTCTTAGAAGTCCAATGTCAGACGAATCGCCTCTCTCGTTGTGTTCTGAAAGAAAGAAAAAAAAGAAAAACAATCTTTAGGGAGAAAATCTTCAACGGAGGCTCAAATTCGGCTTTAAACTCACACTTTCCTCATGCGGGTTGAATTCGAAGTAATGTACGGCCAAAACAATCCGCCTTCATCCCCTTAAAATCTGCTATGAGAAAATATGTTTTACAACTACAAGACAATACAAATACTAAGCGAAAAAAATAGACAGCTGAAAGGACAACAGACACACCGTTAATAACCCTTCTAGCGTAAAGTATTAAGATATGAGTATTTTCACGGAAGCTAGTTGACACCTTGTGTTTAAAATCAAGACAGGAGTCAGAATGACAGAACTGGTGAGAGCACTGGCAACTTTTCTCTGTCGGAAAGGTTCTCGATTTCTGGACCAACACACTTAATATTCCCCCCCCCCCCCTGAAAAAAAATCTCGAGTGAAAATATTCATAGTGTCTGAGTCAACGACCACACCTCCACCCCACAGTGGGACTTGGTTTGGTGAAAAGTACAGCAGGCTGCACGTGCCACGGGCACACATACAATGCACGTACGAACAAGTAACTGTTCAAACCTCTGTATGGATCATGGAGAAAGCTTGTCGTTGGAGCTAATCATAGGAAATACATTGTTAGAATAGTCAGCTCCGTGTTAACGAGATGCATCGTACGTGCAGCTCTAATTAGGAAAAATATCCTCATGAAAAAAGCTTTTTTTTCTAAATTCTATTTTAAATCTTTTTTTTGGGGGGGGGGAAATGGGTTGTTGTTGTTTTTTACAGACACAGACGGATGAATTCAGGCTAATTGAAAGTTATATAACAAAGATATACCAAAAGACCTTTCACTTTCACGCCAAATTAGGCCTTGGAATACCTCCAAAGCGAGCCATTGCGTGACGTCACATACATGACTCGGCCTTCTTCGCGCCACGACCTGTGATAAATCAAAGTATTAATCGATTTCTATTTTTACACCATATCTTTGTTCATTTTCGTTCAGATATTTTTTTTGTTTCGATTATCTTCTGCATCATTTGTTTCGTAAAGCATAGGGTGCATGCGCCCTCTATTCATAACACGCGACTATGTAATTTTAGGATACAAGGCCGATTTATCGATATACACGAATACACGTTTCTTCAACGGAGCTCCTCGTGTGTTACTGTGAGTGGTTTACAGCGGTCATACAGAGACAAGAGTAGATTCTTAAAATAAGCTAGGTTTTGTTGTTGTTGTTGTTGTTGTTGTTTGGTAGGTATTTTACGGTGCTCGCAACTACATAAGGTCATATGAGCGCCCGGGACACACCAAACGTTTTCAGTTGGTAGGAAATTTTGAATTTTGCCGAAGCCTACTCTTACAGATTTGAGACTACCAAGGGATCTTTAACGTGCCCAACTTGCACACGGGACCTCCGAGAATTTTTTGCCCTTGTTTGAGACGGCTAGGTGAAGATCTTTCCTACAAGAAGATCAGGGGTGTGGCTGCAAGACAGAAGTAAGAAGGAGCCACGGAGTAGTGGTAGAAAGGCTGCAGAAAGAGTGAGGAGCCCTGAGGAGGGGAGCAAATTAGGGTTGGGGCAGAAAGTGCACACAACAGAACATTGCTAGAGAGCAGGAAATGAAGTAAAAGGAGACAATCTTAGAGAAGAAAATTTTCTGTCGCTACCCGGATGCGAACCCGGGACCTTTGAATGAGAATTAATGAACAACTACAACTTAAATTCAAGGGACAATCTCTCAGAAATCAAACTCAACTTTCAGTGTTGACAGTCCTTTTTGTGTAAGTGTTGTTAGATTTGAAAACATGTACCTGAAAGTGCCTCGTATCCTTGTGTAATAATTCAGAGAAGGACTTTTGATTCACAAAAGAACAACTGAACTATACAACTTATAAACTCTGAATGGAGGCCACTTCTTGTAGACTTGAAAAGATCAAAGGAACTGTCTGTGTCATATATTAAGCTTTACTGCATGCTGTTTGATTATTTCTATTGTTGTGTGATGAGCCCAAAATTTATCAAGTGACCTTTGGGCTTGATCGTCTCATCATGTCTTGTGTCTTTGAACGTAGATCTATACAACAACTGCTGAACAGGATCAAAATACGGAAGAAACCGAACAAGGTTTTTGAATCTTCATTATATCCCATTTAATCTTCAATTCACATTCATTGATCAATTTCCATTATCATTTTTTGTTTAAATTTCTTTGAAGCAAATAATACTTTTTGGGGGTTAGCTTAAACTAAATTGAGAACACGTTGACGACAGTCATATAGTTTACTGCAAATTGAACGCAGGAAAAAATCCCACCAAAAGCCGTCGCCAGGCAGGTACATCTAACGTTGGCCAAGAAACCTACACGGTATTAGCTTGGAGTTGTTGCTTTTTGCTTTCTTTGATCTTTGATTGCTTTATACTCAGCATATTAGTCCCCCCTCTCCCCACCCTCTCCCCCCCCCTCTCTCTCTCTCTCTCTCTCTCTCTCTCTCTCGTTGTGGATCTGTCGGGCGAAATTGTTGCTCCATTTTTATTCATTTGCTCATTGAAGGATGAATTGCATTCGACGAGCTGCTCAGCTATACCCCCCCTCTCCTTATCTTATAGGCTGGTCTTCAGTTACACATGTCAAGTCCACTGTCCTCACTCCCTTTTCTCCTTTTATCGTCATAATGATCTTTGGTGAACCTAAAAACATAAATATCACGCTTTACTGGCCCCATTGGGAAAATCTGGGTTTCAACGGCAAAAATACTCAAATACATAACTAAAAGCACGAATAATACATACAAAAAATACAAAAGCACAATATTACACCAATGTGGAGAATAAATTTACAGACATGCCATTTCAAGTGGCAAACAATGCAGCATTCTGTTTCTTTTTTTTGGGGGGGGGGGGGTGGGGGGTGGGGTTGTTGTTTTTAGCTAGGATTATCGTGTCTTGTTCAAGGAAACACTCTTGAGACTACCCACCTGAGCCCTGTGTCACCGACACTGACTTGCTTGACATTAGTTGAGTCCGCACTCACTACGCACTCGACCACTGGAGCCCTGGAGTTCTTGAAGCCCCCCCCCCCCCCCCAACCCCCTCACCCCAACCCGCACCTAATATTCTCAATTGATTTTCTTTTTACGAAGAAAAATTCTTTCTCTCAAGTTTGCTTGAACAAAAGACATAAATACCCAGTTGTAGAAATAGCTGATGGGAACATTAGTATTTCAGCCTAGGGAGAAAGTTTTGGACCGATGTGCTCTGATAACGCGTAACCCGAAACTTCTTTATTAAAAGAATATAGTTTATCGCCACATTTCGATATATTGTGCGGCTCCAGTAACTTTCTATATTCTCATTAACACCTGCGTTGGGATGGAATACGCCCCATTATCGAATTTTGACTCAGGCTCTGTACAGTACTGACTATTAATGGGCTCGTTGACAATGAGACCCATAGGTAAAAATTGCAAGCAAGCTGTCTTAACAACCTAATCCTTCCGATTTTATATCGTCTGACTTACAATTCAAATTAAAGGCTTTATAGCAGGTTTTTAAAAATTGATTTTAGGCTAGCTTTGAGGCAATAGGATTGTTGGCCCAACTGTGATGTCTACTGAGCGTTTAACATACCATTCTCCTTTACAGCGCTCACATCGTATAGTTTTGAAGGTCCAGATCTTCGGCCAGACGTTTAACATTTTCAATCCCTATTACTCGTATAGGTCTACTTTAGCCGTCCATTCGGTTCCACGCACACTCGGGGTCTCCACTCTGTGGGGTATACATTGTGATAGCCGCGACATGCATGACAGGCGATTTTAATTTTTTTGAAGAATTGGAAGCTGAAGTAGACCTTTACAAGCTATGATGCTTGGGATCTGAACAGCAGGAAAAGAACACCACAACCCCTCTCCCCATCCCCGCCCCCCTCGCCTTCCGCCCCTTTCAAACTAGGAGTATGGACGTTCTACTACGCAACGTAGCCAATATAATTTAAACTAGTGACTAATTGAACTTAAAGAGACAAAGAGAAATCGGCAACAAAATGGCAGATACGCAAACGTTTGCCCTCCCCCCCTTAAGAATTTTCCCCCTTGGTTCGTAACGTATACACTTTTCTATAGTCACGTTATTTACTTCGGTTTATCTACTTGGTAAAAGATTCATTTATTTATTTGGGAATATTCACACATTATATTCCACACATTTCACCCAAACGTGTAAATACCTCCAACGGCCTTGCCAGTCAATGTTGATTCCCCAAAGGTCACACCCAATTGAACACTAGCGTCTGTTGTGTAATGGTTTCATGATTTGCCATCGCACGCAGAAGACTTCGGCTCGATTCCAAGGTGGAGAAATAAACATTTTGACAGTCTTTCTCCGTCTTTCAGCTCGGAAATTATATCCCTCTCACTCCAAACTGGCCATAAGAGGCAGGGTTGAAGCAACCTGCATTCTTTACGATCTAAATAAAGTCGATTGGGGTGTAAACTTTCTACTGTTTAATACCACCATAGAACTATCATCTGAACAGGATCAACCCAGAAAACCCAACATTGTTTGTGCTTTGGAATATGCCTGTTTTTCTAAAGTCTAATCCTGCTAGTTTTTGGGACATATAAATAGACATAAGGGTCTTGAACATCTAGCTCTCACTGGCAAAAATTGAGGGCAAGCGAGGCAGGCGAAGGCCCAGAACAACATACTTAGGGAACCTAAACCAATGTGTAACAGGGAAACGTAGCTTTTTTGAGAGCATCCAAGCAAAGGAATGAATGGAGAACCATGATCGCCGATGTCTGTCGCAGATCTGGCACTGGATGATGATGGTGAATCCTGCAAGACCTCCAGCAGAAATTTCTGTCCTCAGTCCACTCATTACCACCACGTTGTTTGAATAAAGAGAAGCACGTCAACGCAATAACGGCCAATTAGAGCAGGAAAAGGTGAAACAGTCTGGTGGACACAGATGGACAGGAAAGAAGTGGAACCTAAGGGTGCCGCCCTTCGAACACACGCCTGTACGTGTGTGTGCTTTTTGTAATGTTTTTGTAAAGTGTTTTACAGCGCATAAGGTCATATGAGCGCGCGGGACACACCTAATATTTTCAGTTGGTAGGAAATTTTGAATTTTGCCCGGGTGGCGGCAGAAGCTTACTCTTGTCGATTTTAGACCACCAAGGAATCTTTAACGTGCGCAACTTGCACAAGGGCCTCCGAGATTTTTCGCCCTTGTCCGAGAAAGCTAGGTGTAGATCTTTCTAACCAGAAGATCAGGGGTGTGGCAGAAAGACAGCAGTAAGGAGGAGCCAATGAGTAGCAGTAGAAAGGCTGCAGAAAGAGTCAGGAGCCCAGGAGGTGATGGGGTGGGGGGCAGAAAGTGGAAATGAAAGCAGACAACAGAACATTGCTAGAGAGCAGGAAAGGAGGTGAAAGGAAACAATTTTAGAGAAGAAAATGTTTCGGTCGATACCCGGATTCGAACCCGGGACCTTTGAATGAGAGGCCACCACCTTAACCTCTAGGCCACGAGAGCCCCCCCCCCCCCCACACCCCGTGTGTGTGCGTGTATGTTATTGTGTGTGTGTGTGCGCACATGTGTGTGTGTTTGTTGTAGGTGTGTATTTCTGCGTGTATGTGTGTATGTGTATGAGCGTGTGAGAGATAGAGAGAGATTGTGTGTGAATGTGTGTTTGCGTATGTGTATAAGAGAAACTATGAGAGTGAAAGAGAAAGAGAGGTGGGGAGCAAGAGAGAGAGAGAGAGAGAGAGAGAGGTGGGAGAGAGAGTGAAAGAGATATATATATATATATATATATAGAGAGAGAGAGAGAGAGAGAGAGAGATGTATGTCTGTGTGAGTTTGAGAGAGAGAAAGAAAAAGAAAGACAGACAGAGAGAGAGAGAGAGAGAGAGAGAGAGAGAGAGAGAGAGAGAGAGAGAGCGAGCGAGCGAGAGAGAGAGAGAGAGAGAGAGAGAGAGAGAGAGAGAGAGAGAGAGAGAGAGAGAAAGAGAGGGAGAGAGAGAGAGGGATGGGGTAGGGAGAAAGAGAAGAACTTGAAATGTTGAGTTATAAAAGACGAAAAAAGTCTTTTCTTTTACTGGAAACAGATCTTGGTCACTGTAACTTTGGGCTTAAGATGAAAGAATTAAAAAAACTACATCAGAACCCGATAGAGTCACGAACTGCCTTTGAATAGAATAGCCCTAGCCCATTTTCAAAAGGTTTATTTAAGTACAAAGCCAAAACCGTGTGTAGATTGTTAGCTTTCAGCGGAAAAAAACCCACTCCTTAACACAAAGAAACATGCACAACGTTTTTTTAAAGGACATAATATTCATAATGTCATTCAAATGCATATTATTATTCATAACTTGATTTCTTTTTTTTTTTTTAAACAGACCAGCGCCTTGAAGCAATCTCGCAATGCATTCGCAACAGCCATTCTTGCAGTGACGTCGTGGAAAATTTCTTTGGCACCCCGTCAAAACCCTTCCGCCGCACCGGAGAAGAGGGATTTGACGTCATCGTTAAGAAGGAAAAGCGGCTAATATTTTACTAGTATTTCTTTGAGAAAATGTTGAAATGTCATAGGTTTAACGCCCTTGTTAGGTTATTTTAGAGGCGGGTCCTCGAGTTTAACGTCCATCTCCGAAAGAAACAAGTCAAAGGGAAACTTTGTGTAAAATGTGATTGCCAAGGAGGCTCGAATCCCCGAACCCGCAAACTCACGAATACGGGTCAGGTAGCCTAACCGCTAGACTAGCACCGCCACCTATTTCTTGGTTTCAAGTAAACTATTTGTAATAGCATAGAGTATCGAATACACCTTGACAAGATACATTACATGAAAGATCATAAACTACAAGATAATTCACTCTTCTCCTTCCTTTCTTTTGTTTGTTTGAGTAAAGAGAAGCACGACGTCACAATAATGATCAAGTAGATCTTGGAAATGCCCAGACAGACACACACACAAACAATTTTTTTAAAAGTAAAAAAGTAGAACCTACCAGAGGCGCCCTCCAACCACCCGGAGTGCTCAACTAAAAAAAGCGTCTTCAAAATCGCCCTGTGTGCCGCTTAAGAATATGTGCGGACGTTGTAAAAGGCTGACTATTGAAGTATAGGAAACGCCAGGATAACATCGTTACTACCCCTCCGTTGCAGTATCATGAGACGAAAAATTTATGCTTGAATTTTATTTTCAACTTTGGATAAATGTATCAACAAGAGAAGAAGTTGTTGGATTATAATAAAACTATTCATAACATTCTTGGATCCCGATTCATCGATGCCACTCATGCTCACTTCTCTTTCATAAGATTAGAGTCGCAGGAGTTTGTTTGGTAAGTGTTTTATGGCATTCGCAACTGCATTTCAACCATTTTCAGCAGCTATGAATTTATAAATTTTGCCCAGGTGGAGGCCTAAGCCTATTCTAATCGATTTTGGACCACCAAGGGATCTTTAACGTGCCTAACGTGCACACGGGACCTCCGAGATTTGTTGCCCTTTTCCGAGAAGGCTAGGTGTTAGGTCCTACCTACCATACAATCAGGGTGTGGCTGAAAGAGCCAAGGAGTCTAAGAGGTAGAAAGGCCGCAGAAAGAGCCAGAAGCCCAGAGTATGGGCAAAGGGGAGGGGGGGGGCAGAAAGTGGAGACGAAAGCAGACGACAGAACACGGTTAGAGAGCAATAAAGAAGGTGAAAAGAAACTATTTTGAAGAAGAACATTTTCCGTCGCTGTCAGGTTTCGAACCAGGGGCCTATTGAATGAGAGGCGAACACCATAAACTCTAGATTACAAGAACCCCAGGCACTAAAGTGAATAATGTGACGGAGGACTTGAGCATATCATATTGATAATTCCATTTAACGCAGTTGCTCAGAAGGTTTCTAGACTTTTCACCTGTCAGGCATAATAGATCTAGTCAGTTCTAAACCAAGCTCTACGAATTTTACGTAGACTTGTGAGCACGAAGTGACCGTAGTCATGGTGTGCACAAAAAGTTACCGAGTTAATGAGAAAATGGAACTAAAGACAAGACGAGGAAAAATGTCGGCTTTTGTCGTGTTTCTTCTTCCGGGGGAAGGAGCGATTGTTTTCGACGTTTAATCAACTTTAGCTGGCCTTGAGGGGCCATAATGCCGTGGTTGATAAGAACTCAAATGTGCGAAAAGCTGATCGGTGTACGGAATTACAGCAATAGAATTGTTATTCAAACTAAAAGAGTGCTACTTTTCTTCAAGAAAAACAAAAGAAGGCTCCTTCAAAACAGCAACAGTAGCGCCACCTGAGAATGTGTGCGGTCGCGGACATTTTTATAGCTGTTTGAACCGTTTTGTTGCTTAGACTTTTTGATTACTTTTAATTTCGTCTTGATTTTCAATAACAAAAGCTTTAAAAAATCACCCTGAAGTTAAGTTTTTAAAAAATATGTTTATCGACAAATGTTCCAAGCACAACATTTCTATATAAAAAAGTACATCAATGCCCTTGCCCCTTTCCGTCCTCAGTATACAGAGGTTGCCATGCGCTGTTTTCGAATAAAAACAAATTATTCAGCTGCTGAAACTTGTTTGTATGTTATTAAAAGAGAAAAGTAGGGCACTTCAGTGTGACTATGTATGAAAACATTTGGTAGAAATAAACCACTCAAACGCCGGGTCGAAGGCTGACTTGTATGATAAGGTAATCAGAGTGAGACGAACTACCGAATGGGAATGCAGAGGGGAAATATCTAGTTTGTTTTAATTTGTAAACTGCAAAAGTACAAAAAAAAGCATTGATTCTTTTTTTATACCACGATCAATAGGCCTACCACCAAGACGAGGTATTCTCTAACACAGTCGCTCTTCCCCGGTCCTCCAAAACCCACGAGCCATTCAAATAACAGCGACAATAACCCGTTTCGAAAACATTCATGCCTGACCAAATCAGTTGCGATATTCTTAGAACCGCGTTGCATCACATCATACAGCCCCGGACACGGCAAGTCAAACGAATCTACTGCCCTCTTCCACAGCTCAACTTCACAGTATTTGGATCTCCCTGCAATCTGCTCTGATTATTTATTTTTTTTAATAATTATTTTTCACGGACGAACCAAGTAAAAAAAACAACACACACACACACACACACACACACGAGAAAAGAGTACAACAATGTTTACGTCAAATATAGTAGCAAGGGAAAGTCGTCATTTCATGTCTGAGGAGTTATATAACATCTCACTTTACGTCTGAATACCTGAACTTTTTTTGGGAGGTAAACACATTTCCGATTACCATAAAACTGCTCTAGCGCTACGCAAAAGAAGTGAAGACCTTCCACATGAGTTAGTTTTATCGACAGCTGCTTCTTTTGTGTTGTAATACAAGTGGAAAAGACGCCAGGAAAGGGCCGGTGTGTCAAAATATAGCAATTTTCACACTTGAATTCTTCTGTGCAGGTCATGGGTATCCCAATGGACCTTTCTCATTCTTAGCATTTTTTGTGAGTTTTTTTTATTACTCCCCCAATGCCCCCCCCCTCTCTCTCTCTCTCTCTCTCTCTCTCTCTCTCTCTCTCTCTCTCTTTCTCTCTCTCTCTCTCTCGCTCGCTTTCATTCCCTTTTTCTCACTGTCTCTATGTCTCTAGACATAAAAAATACAATAAAGTATATTTCGCAAACATTTTGGGTAGTTTTAGTAATATTTTTATCACACCTGCAACACAATTTGATGATACAAGTGATATGAAAGTCCAAGATTGGAGGTTTTACAAGGGAGTAACATACATGGAAAAGGACAAGGAGAGAAGTCGACATCCTGATTTCTGCGATAGGCTATCATGGAACATTATTCATATATCTAAAATTATTTTAAGCCTCAGGACACACGTATGTATTAATACAGTTCCTGGAAGTCTCCATCTTTTCATTTGTTTTACTTTTCTGAGTAGATCTATTATCCAAAGTCGGCTGAAGAAAATAATATTATCAACTTCGGGGGAAAAAATGTGGTCTATAGATAGTAGGCTTGTTTTCAAGATCTTCTCACATCAATAATCCCATCAGAGTCTTAACTTAAAAATTATTCTTTACGGTTAAATTAAGAAAAGGCTAAACTTATTCAGACGTATTTGTTAGCCACTGTATAGCTGCTAAGAGCAGAAATTTCATTTGCGTTTTCTAAGATACACATAACCAAGCGAATAGACAGACAAAGAACTTCTTTTCATCTCCTCAGCCGCCCACTCCCACCAACCGATTCCAAACAAAGAGGAGCTTCCTTTGTGCATCTGTCCCTTTTCATCATGTGTCCACGTGCAAAACAAGCGCCTAAAGAGCCTGTCGCAAAGTAAGTTCGTTGAGCCCAGTAAAAATATAGGTTCACTTCGACTTGAAACGGCCATCTAAAATATCATATCATGAGGTCAGGGTAATATGAACTCACTGAAACATAAAGGGGAATAGGTGACGAAATACGATCTACCAGCAGCTCCGTCCAATCAGCCGTTACTGAACATTTGACTTCGCATACTTTCTGAAGACTTGAAATAGTACCTTTTTGACAATTATCTCCCAATCTAAAAAGTCTGCTTTTGAGCAGTAGAATCTTTCCAAAGAAATGAATTTGAAAAAAGGAATTAAAGCGCAATAGAAATCTTAAATTATAAGCATTTATGCAGACTCAAAAATAAATAACATAACATCTGAAGATAGGAAAGCACATATTTCACTTAAAAAATCAAAGACTGCATTATGTAAGAACAATTAGAAATCTGTCTTATAACTAGTTATCGTGTTGAATCTACGTCCTAGCCAATGTTTTTAAGTCAAATACCTATACGCACTGCAATCCTAGATCATGAGAGATTAGCTTCCGACATTACCTTTGAAAGATCCTCTCTCTCTCACTCTCTCTGTACGTGCTCCTTCTTTGGCGGCCCTCTCAAGTGTGACGCCGGACTTCTTACCAACTCCCTTTATATAGCCACACTTCCCTTTTGAAAGGACGCCCCAAAACATGACGGCGCAAAGCTGTATCTCCACGCCTCTTGTGTTCAATTCTTAAGGCAACCAATTTGCTATATTTGTGACATTACCCGGTACAATTTAACTTGTTGTTCTGTAAAGACTCTTTTGCACCAATCAGAAGCCTGTCATGCGCAACAGGCGAGCACAATAAAACATATTTAGAGATTTTGGTGTTTAAGATGTCAGGGACTTGTATGATAACCAGATGACAACTTATAGTACTTTCTCTCACAAAACAAGACAAAGTAGACTAGGCAAAAGAATCACTGTTTTTGAGGTGTGGCGGTTAAGGTCATCATCATCATCATCATCATCATCATCATCATCATCATCATCATCATCATCATCATCATCATCATCATCATCATCATCATCATCATCATCATCATCATCATCTTCATCATTCTTATTATTATTATCATTATTATTATTATTATTATTATTATTATTATTATTATTATTATTATTATTATTATTATTATTATTATTATCCGTGAATCATAACGAATGTAAAAGATAGGATCACATCACAGTGGGACTCTTTTTTGAGTAGGACATAAAATGCACGCACACCAACTGATACAATGCAAGAAACAAACAAAAAAATGAAGCCATAACGGTACCACCTCCACCCCCCCAAAAAAAATCTAGCTCCATGTTTCTCTCTCCCCACCCCCACCCTTTCTCTCTCTCTGTCTCTCTCTCTGTCTCTCTCTCTGTCTCTCTCTCTCTCTCTTTCTCTCTGTCTCTCTCTCTCTTTCTCTCTGTCTCTCTCGCTCACACCCTCTCTCTCTCTCTCTCTCTCTCTCTCTCTCTCTCTCTCTCTCTCTCTCTCTCTCTCTCTCTCTCTCTCTCTCTCTCTTTCTCTCCCTTATGTTATGATTTGTGAGTGTATTGGCCAGAGGCCTGTAAAATCAATAAATTAATCATCTATTTTTTTTAAAAACTCTCTTTCTCACATACTCACACACTCGCTCTCTCTTTCTTTCTCTCTTTCTCTCTCTCAATCTCTCTCACTCTCTCTCTCTCTTTCTCTCTCTCTCTCTCTCTTGGTCTCTCCCTGTCTTTCATTCTCCCTCACTGTCTCTTTCTTTGTCTCTGTCTGTCTCTTTTTCTTTTTCTTCCTTTTTTCTTTCTCTCTCGACCGTTTCCTCGTTTCTCTCTCTCTTTTTCTCTCTCTTTCTCTCTCCCTATCTCTCTCTCTCTCTCGTTTCTCTCACTCATCACTCACTCACTCACTCACTCTTTCTCTCCCTCTGTTTTTGCCTTTGTCTTTCTCTATCTCTCTTTCTTTCTTTTTCTTTCTTTGTTTCTTTGTTTCTTTGTTTCTTTGTTTCTTTCTTTTTTTCTCGCTCTCTTTTCCTCGTTTAATTCTCTATCTCTCTTTCTCTCTCTCGCTCTCCCCCCTCTCTCTCTTCCCCCCTCTCTCTCTCTCTCTCTCTCTCTCTCTCTCTCTCTCTCTCTCTCTCTCTCTTTCTTTCTTTCTCTCTCTCTTTCTATTCTGACTTGAACATTACGTCCTTAGGATAGGCCTCTTAAAGATGACGGTGACTGGAGGCATAGACCTAAACACCTTAGTCACAGCTGATCCACTGAAGCGTTGAAAACTACTAACATAATAAAAACTATCTCAGGGTGTTTGAGTGTGTGTGTGTGTGTGTGTGTGTGTGTGTGTGTGTGTGTTTGTGTGTGGCCGCGGGTGGCAAGGGAAAGGATGGGGGGGAGGGGGAGGGGGTAGAAACCCTACGGGGCATTGGACAATACATTCTTTCTTGCTTTTTTGTGGTGGGGGTGGTGGTGACCCTCGAGGAAAAGGGGGTGGGGAGTGTTGGAGGTCAAGGTTCTGCCTTTAACACACCTCTAGTAATCTGTCTTTTCAAAGACCACTATTCACAAACATTTTACTCGTGTCATTAAATCACAAAAGGGTTCGTATTAACAGGGAATTATCGTCTACTTTCAGCACTATAATATACTGAAAAGTGTTTACCTACTGAAACACTACATCAATTTACCCAAATGTGGAGTCAAAGGTTTGGGGGAAGATTAAGAATTCAAATTCCGAAGGGTATATGTAAAGGATTATGTGTCACAGCAACAACTGGAATCTTGTTTACAACTTTAAAAGCAAGAATCGGGTCAAAAACGTTTCTATTGAAGAAGAAAAGATTTATAGATTAAGTCGCTATTTTTGTGCCTTGAGCAGTATGACTGACACTGTAGCAAAATAAAACGAGGATTCACAAAGAATAAGGTATAATATTAATTTCACAAAACGAAAACAGTACTTTCATTCTTCACCTCCACAAATCCCCAGATACTTAAAGTTTAATTCAATGAAAATTGGCCGTGGAAAAGGGCCGTCCGTTTCCTAACTTGTGGTAAACATTGACGACACAGTTGGAGCTGCCTTTTGCGGAGATAAGGTGCAAAAAGGTGACATTGGGAAAGATAACAGATGATGAAAATATTAACTATTTTTTTTAAAGAAAAAGGAACACCAGAGAGCCTACCTTCCATCCATTAAAAATACCAAGGATTGCGAAAATAACATAACAGTGTTCTGTTTTAAAAATCTGCGGCATTAAAGGGGGTGGGGGGGGGGGGCATAATTATCAGCAATCTTCGCAACGTTATTGAAGTTAATCAAAGATGTTTACACCCCCATCGACAAGATTTAGTTTGTGCACGAGGAGCGTTGCTCCGACCCTGGCTACCAAGGCCAACCTGAGCTAAGAGTCAGACAACATCACTGCACAAAGGCGGAAATACTTGACAAAAATATAGAAAAAAAAATTCTCACCCCTCCCCAACCCCCACGGGAATCAAATTCACGTCTTCTGCGTTCGACTGCAAAACACACCCAAGTTCAATCAGCTAAAATAGACCAAAAGCATGAGGTACAACCAAAGAATCCACATTGAAAATGACCATAAGACACAATTGGCCACCGATAATTATATAAGTGTAAAGTTTCCGTACAATTTTAAATTCGACGTACCGTATCGCAAGTACCCAACTGCACGGTGTATGATCCCTTCCGAAGAGAGTGATCAATCTTAGAGTCATACAAGCTGGACTCAAATCTGCAGATCGCAAGAAAAGAAACTCTCCAAAGTGCTTTTTAGAATAAATCAATTTATTTTGTTACGTCGAAAAGCAGAGCTCAGGTCACTAATCAAAATGTTGTCATAATTACAGACGATCGTGTCCTCACGACTTAGCTACTCAGACAAGATCACAGGTTTCCAGTCCACTTCATTGTCAATGGCGATCTCGCAAAGTTTGAAAAGGATATTCCTGATCTCGCTGGCATTACTGCGTAAACAGAACTCTTCTCTGAAAGTGTTCGGGCTGAAATTGATTATGGGCTCAGGGCCCTTCAAACGCCATACAGAAACGCGTTCCTCCTTGATTTCGTGTCGTTATTGCAATGAAATGTGATTGATGACCCTTATCTATTCTAAAAAGAACTTTAAACAATAACTCCATTACAACACACGGAAGTATTACTTTATAATAATATACTGCAAAAGCAAGTGTCCTTAACATTTAAATTGAGATCACAAAAGAGCTCGGGCAAAAAAAATTTTTCTGAACTATCAATAACACTGACATCAGCTGTTTTTATTTGCATTAGAATGACACCTTGTGGACGCAAATAATTCATGTCGAAAGCAGAGCACTAGACAATTTGACATATTTTTAAAATATATAATTGTGTAATTTTAAACAGGGTTTAGGTAATTTAGGAGGCGAGTAATTGTCCCACTTACACATTCAAGTACGCAAGTATACGTATCATTATGTTCATGTTAGGATCAAAGCATCTACAGCTGGTTTGTGTTTGACTATTTCTTAATCTCAAACATTCACTTTCCACTTATGAATTTGTCTGGAACTTTGAATAGAAAGGCTATCAACGCACACAACGTTGGTGCATCCCTCTACACGCGTACGCCCATAACTTTGGGATTTCGGGTTTTGCCCTCTTTGCCTGAGGAGAGGGCATTTTTCATTGTGTCACAATTCGTTTACTTAAGTACTTTTAACATAGCAATCAAAACTCGAAACTGCAGAGCCTCTAAGTTTCTTTTGTTTGTTTGTTTGTTTGAGTATAGAGAAGGACATCGACACAACGATAGTCATTTAGTGCTGGGAAAAGTAAGACAGACAGACAGACAGACAGACAGACAGACAGACAGACAGACAGACAGACAGAAGGACAATAAAGGAGTAGAGAAGTAGGATTTACTAGTGGCGCGCGCCAACTACCCGCAGAGCATTCACGTGAAATGAAAGAAATAACTATTCTTTTGGTCTCTCTTGAAAATATCGTTTCATGGAGTTACACATTTAGAAATGAAATCCAAGGACAAGTTTTTATTTGTGTATTTCAGATGGGTGTTTCCTTTTTCAGAGAAGAAATGATAACGTCTTAACGACATTTTGTTTACACTGACAACAATAATACGTAGTCTAAAACAGCTCTATGCGCTGCTCACAGTCGAAAGCTCCGTATCCCGGACTGTAGCGTGGAGATCATCAGGAGAGAATGCATCGCTGTTTCGGGACAACAATCGTAATAATGTGTCCTATACGCAAGAGATGAACCTGTGCAAGCAATAGCGGACTGGGAGGAAAACAATCATGAAAGTTTACGCTGAAACTCTTTGCACGAGCTTTTTACCATTTTGGTTTACCCCTTAACATGTCTTTGTGCAAGGGATTGGCCGTTTAATGAGGAGGCAATTTTATCCCTTTTTATGTCCGTGTGTAAGTGCTTAACATGTTGTTTTATGCATATATTCTAGAAACGACTTACCATAAGCTCTCTTTACTGTAAAAATGTAATTGTAAATGTTTAATGCTCCTATGGACTCTGAACACTTTAATTCACACGGATGCAATTAATCAGTTGTGATTAATCGAATCTGGTCTGGAAGTCAGATTGGCCAGAATGCACTGAAAACTTTTCAATTACCTGTCTTAGAGTCGCAGAACTTTGAGGCACGCCCAGGTGCAATACATTTAGAAAAAAAAGTCTGCACAAACAATTTCCACTAATGTTTCTTCGTCTTTTAAATTTAAAAAAATCTTCTTCTTCTTCTTCTTCTTCTTCTTCTTCTTCTTCTTCTTCTTCTTCTTCTTCTTCTTCTTCTTCTTCTTCTTCTTCTTCTTCT
>NW_004797344.1:997546-999557 GCF_000002075.1 Aplysia californica
TTCTTCTTCTTCTTCTTCTTCTTCTTCTTCTTCTTCTTCTTCTTCTTCTTCTTCTTCTTCTTCTTCTTATTATTATTATTATTATTATTATTATTTTATAGTGTGTGCCTGTGTGCATTATTTTTTAGCTTGAGCTTGGGTATCGGTATAGAGAAGCACATTTACACAATAGTAGATAGAAAGAAAAGAAGAAGGATCCATTAGTGGCACCCTCCAACCACCCGCCGTGGGTGGTTTTGGGTAGGAGTTCTTGTGTGCTACGTGGTACAAGTTAAACATGTCCTAACTGACACAGACAATTCCAAACGTGAACTTGGTTCTTTTTCCTTCAGAAAATAGATTTGGTTCTCTCTTTGTGCCAATATTGGGACATGTGTGGTCGTGTTAGGGCTAAAAAAATATGTAGCTGAGCATTCACCCTTGTAATTGTAGATGTTTAACGCCCTAATCGCGATACTTTTATTATCTAAGAGGCGGGCATTTACCCATTTTCGATTTCAGCATCAAAAATATCACAAAAGTAAAACAATTATTTCCTGGCACTTAAAAATGGTTAATTGGTGCATTTGGGTGAGGTTTTTTTTATATTTCAGAACATTTGTTTTTCAATATAGACCTGAAAACGCTTTTTCTCACGGCGAATGTTGAATGTTTTTAGGGCGGAACCGTGATTCTGATTTCTCCTATATTCAAACGCAACATATAACTATAATTTTTTTATAATTTTTTAAAACAATATTGCTTAATTTTGATCTAAATACAAAATGACGCTTTTTTGCATGCGTTGTTTTGGTGTATGTTCCAAAGGGCATATGAAATATGTCTAGGTTTTGACAACAAAAATGCTTTTACAAAAGAACAATTTTTAGTTCTAGCTCTCCTTTTTAAAATAATTACCTTCGATAGATCAACTTGAAAAGGTCATCCTTCGATGCACAAATTATCTGTGCAGAAATGGCTTAAACGTATTCCAGTGGGACATAATGTGGCAAAAGAAATGGGACTCCCTCTCCTCCCCCCCCCTTCCACTCTCCTTTTCCTCTTTCCTCTAACCCCCCCCCCCAACCCACCCTTCTCCCCTTCCTTTCCCACTCCCGCCCCCGCACCTGAACACAAAGCGCCGAGGTCGCGGTTCAAGGAACCCCTTCTTTACAACAAAGAATATCGACAATCAATTGCTTCCTCTGATTACCACTTTACAGCTTCCAGTAGGCTTTTCTATTCCTATTCAAATAATTCCTTTGTTTTTTACTGGACGAAATTGATCTTTCACCTAGTTCGTGGTCTGCAAAGAGAACGTGGCTGATAGTTGGCTCAACCATGACCAAAGTAGAACTCACGAACCAAAGTAATCAATGGAATTACATTGTCTTCGCCTCCGTAGATTGGACTGTCAACTTCCTCTTTGAGACGCGTTCTTTTTTTATTGAAACATCTCTGATACAAACTCTCTGAAACAAAACATTGCACATAACAAGATGTACACTGTACTCTGCTCTATTTGAGATAATTTTTAAAAATGTCATAAAAAGCGTCGCTTGCGACATTTGTATTGATACACATTGATACTATTTTTACTGAGCATTATAGAGAAGTAGAAATTGCTATTATTAAAAAATTACGAAACTATTTGCTTGTATTTGAGCCAGTGGCAACTTTTATCCAATTGCATGTGGATTGGCGAGTGTGTTTGGGGTTTTTTTGTGTGTTTTTTTCTCATTAATTTCTATTTTTGTTTATACAGAGGGAACCAGTTCCCTTTGTAAGAGCCCAGTTATAGTTTTTTAAAGGACAAATCAACCAAAAAGCCCATAAACTTAGGGTAATTTTTCTTTCAAATTTGCCGAACAGTAGCACGTGAAGTCATATTTGGACACTGAAAGAGAAAGAGGGGAAGAGTGACGGGCAGACAGACATACACAAAAGGAGGAGAGAGAGAGAAAGAGAGAGAGAAAGAGAGGGAGAGAGAGAGAGACAGACAGAGGGAGAGAGAGAGAGAGAGAGAGAGAGA
>NW_004797344.1:1001463-1002615 GCF_000002075.1 Aplysia californica
CCCCAAAAAAAAAGGGAAGAAGTAGGACCTGCCTGCAGTGGTGAGCTAAAAAGCCGATTTAACAATCAGAAACAATAGCAGGAAAACAGAGAATTAGGACCTAACAGTTGTGCCCTTCAACCATCCGTTTCGATTCCTTAAAAAAAAAAAACACCCAAAAAAACAACAACATATCTTAGCAATTAAAATAGCTATTAGCTTACCCTTTTGTCAACAAGATGCGCTATTCCGTGTCTATCATACGTCTCTCACTTTTCAAACACATTATTTTCTCAAAACAATACTTTGCTTAGCTACGTTCGACCTAAAATAAGCTAGCGACTGCCCAATGCAGACCAGATACCAGTAGTCATGGGTGCTGTAAATAACAAACTCCCGGGTAAAGCAAAAACTAGAGACGAACATTATGGTAACGTGGCAATAGTGCAGGGGTCAAGCTCATGGGGAGCATAGCGCATAATTGTTGTCATGACCACCAGCTACCGAGAATGTGCGCGTGCGCTCGTAGGAAGAAACGTGCTGCGTGCTCTAGTGGTATACATTACTTGCATGTTTCTTTTCTGCTTCTTTCTTTTTTCCCTATCCTTCCTATCTTTCAATTGCTATTTCCTTCATGTGTATTACCTTTCCATTTTTTTCATTGTATTCGCAATGCACCTTTCCTCCTTTGGTTTTTCATTTTTTTTCCTCTTAAATTCTACTCTCGCGCGCTCATAAATATGACCTTATGTAGTTACGAGCGCCTTAAAACTCTTACTAAAACAGATTATATTTTACTTTTCCTTGTCGTTTTGTATTGATGTTTGCATTGACGACGGATGTGATAGGCCCCGTTGCACTATTCTTGTCTTTGTCATGATTCATTTGACGGTTGTTAGGGTTGTTTTTTGGTTGTGCTGCTGCAGATATAATATAGCTATGGCACCTTGATAGTTGTTGTCGCTCTTGTATTAATCTTTCCTATCAGGATTGGACACCGTTGTGACATTCAGATGCAACGAAGGAGGAACTTTCTAGAC
Organism: Aplysia californica; assembly: GCF_000002075.1. Classification (NCBI taxonomy): domain Eukaryota; kingdom Metazoa; phylum Mollusca; class Gastropoda; order Aplysiida; family Aplysiidae; genus Aplysia; species Aplysia californica. Next base: position 1,002,483 of record NW_004797344.1, read on the forward strand.
GATTAACGAGCAGGGTCGTTGCCAACTCTACATACGCTTGATCGTGGACATTTTCATGCCAACAGAGCAACAGACATGACCATCAAGATGCCAGCCTCTGCTCCTTTGATTAAACCCAACCCCCTCTCAACCC
>NW_004797344.1:1005427-1007195 GCF_000002075.1 Aplysia californica
TTATTATTATTATTATTATTATTATTATTAACAATGTTTATATCATAATCTAGAAATATTATTATTTCGCATACATAATATTGGTATATCTGACGAAGTGAGAACTCTCACAGAATCCACTTTATCCGATGCAGTTCAGTGAAGTGGAAAGGTAAAAAAAGAATGTACTTCAATTTAGCCAGGCACAATTGTACCTATTAATATTTATCATCATTGTCATTGTAATTTTCCCACTGGAGCGTCTTTTTTTCTGTAAATCTGTTTCATCTATTTTTGGCCCCAATAAAAATATAAATGCATAAAACATCACGCAACGGCGGTATTCAATTTATGCACGCAGCTCTCTTAGCCGATGTCTTCGTACAACTTTTTCCAGTGAAAGCAGTCTATATCATTATCATGCCGTAGATATTCGAAATGTCCTATTTCAACATTAGTGGCACAGATTCAGACACATTTTTTTTTCTCCATTGTTTTATTTTGGTATTTTTTTTTCAGTTATTTATGACTGAGCAGTTGCATTGTCACTATTCCCCTGATGTACTCTAAGCTCTTGGTAACCCTAATAGAATTGAAAGAAAATGCTCGACCAGGCTATTTATTTAGTGTTGTCGATTCGACTGAAAAGACTTGTTATGACATAACAAAACTTTTACCCTCTGAAGTTGCAGTCTGCAATCCTAGACCTTAGACCTACTATATAATTGCCATTCTTTCTTGAAGAAAGTTTTCTTTTCTTTTGGGAATCAACACAATAACGTCTATTTAGTTGTAGATAAAAGTTAAGATTAAGCGGTGTGACTAGTGTGAGAAAAAAAAGGACAAACTAGTGGCACTATCCAAAATTCCCTCAAAGGCAAAGAAAAGGGAGAGTTAAACAGTAGTAAACAACAACAACAACAACAACAACAACAACAACAACAACAACAACGACAACAACAACAACAACAACAACAACAACAACAACAACAACAACAACAACAACAACAACTGCTGTTAACAGAAAATGAGTTGCGTATTTAATCCTACTTTCCAACAAACATCTTCCCTTCTTATCTTTCCCTTTTTGGGGGGGTTTTTTACTCTATTTCTTTTTTATAATTCCTCTCATCTTCGGCACTCATAACTTTATTGTGTTGCAAGTACGGTAAAACAAACAAAACAAATAAAACTAGAAGATAGACACAACTTCAGCAAAGTATGCACAAACGAGCAGCAGTCGTCGCCCCAATCGACCACAGGCGCATATCTCGCTTCTCCATTTTTACGTTTGTTACTGTACTGTAGCAACTCTAATCTTCGGCACTTATATAGCCTTATTGTATTGCAAATGCGGTAAAACTCGTACTAAAACCTATAAAACAATAAAATAAATACATTACTAGTTCAGCAGAATATGCACGAGCCAGGAGCAGTCGGTGCCCCAGTGGGTCAGAGGCGTGCATCAAGTCGGGCAGGTGTGAGTGAGGTTGACATCCCCTACCCTCCGCTCATTCCGAGTCTTAGATGACCCACCACACAGCTCCTACGGTCACAGCGCTCCTTCCCACATTATTTATTGCAACGATCATTTCCCACGACATGCTTGTATTGTGCTAAATATTGGCATGATAGTTTTCCGACGTCTGTGGTGTAGCAGTTAGGTATTTCACTGTCGCACGCAGGAGACCCTTGTTCGATTCCCAAATGGGGAGAAATTTTATCGTGTATCTCGGTCTTCCTCCTGGACGTTGTATCCCTCACAGCCCGGGTTGGCCCTGACTGTTGA
>NW_004797344.1:1012528-1013535 GCF_000002075.1 Aplysia californica
GTGTGTGAGTGTGTGTGTTCTCGTGCAAAGGCTAGATTTCCTATGTTTGAGAGCTGATATACGTGGGATTTCATCAAAGACTATGTTAAAAAATGGGACAGAAAGTGTACAATGAATAAAGGAAAAAAAATTACAATAGCTTTTCAAAACAATATTTACAAATAAACATATATCTGAATCCCATTTCTGAATTGGGAAGAAAATGTTACTTTTGAAAATGTTACAATGGAATAAAAACAATAATACACAGCATAAACCCCTTTAAAAGCGAAAAGATAAAGAGAATGTAATTGGACAGTTCAAGTTTAGAGTTGACGAGCCACATATTATATTGACGTAACGGATTGCAATAGATGGTCTTTTACTCTTGGCAAAAATCAGGACAACAAACTGACACGGCACAGGGATGACAATGAAACAGAACTTTCTAAAAATATCTTTTTAAAAATCACATCTACTAGTCTAAAAAGAGAAACAACCGTGCTAATCGACACCAGAAGCTCCATAATTACAGTTCACAAAAAACCACGGCGAGAAAGAGAGGTCAAATGTTAGAGAAAAATTACGGCATTGACATTTGAAAGTGACAAAATTTCTCTTTAGGTAATTACATTTTTTTCTATCTCGCCCTGAAAATAATCGGGGGGAAACCCATTCAGCCACTTTGCTTTCCAGCGTAAAAATTTGCGTCGTAGAGCAGTTGCAAGTCTCGCGTCGCGCTTATGTCACAATCCAAACGTATGGTTGGAAGATTAGGTTTAATGTCTTTTATTTATGTACAAAATTAGTACTGTGAACACCTCGAATAGCATTAACCATATTATCAGCAAAGTGTCTTACTTGTTGGAAACAACTCTAAGATGTTTATTTTTCAAAAGATAGATAACAACAACAACAACAACAATAATAACAACAGCAGCGCAGCAGCAACAGCTCCAGCAGCAACGACAACAACAACAACAACAACAACAACAACAATAACAACGACAATAATACAAATAATAATA
>NW_004797344.1:1020281-1026622 GCF_000002075.1 Aplysia californica
GAACTGTGATCTCATACACGCTCCATTATGCCTTATCCCCGTCTCCCCAGCCCGACACTTTCCCTGTGACAGTCGGCAGCTCTGGGTGGTGGCTAGCGCCCTACGCTCTCCGCAGTTTGCGGAAGCCCACAGAATTCTACACTTAGTGAATAGAATACACTTAAATAGAATTCTGTGCGGAAGCCACAGAGCTCTTCTTGCTTTGAGATACCGAAGGTCCAAGCAGTATGGAATCGATACCGATTATGTTCACGTCTAACAATGCAGTGAAAAAACAGTAACAAAGAAGCAGAAAAGATGAAAAGAAATAAAAACAACATGAACAAGTATAATAATAATAATAATAATAATAATAATAATAATAATAATAATAATAATAATAATAATAACAATAATAATAATAATAACAATGACGATGATGATGATGATGATGATGATGATGATGATGATGATGATGATGATGATGATGATGATGATGATGATGAATACTATTAGTATTATTGTTGTTGTTTATCGTTATTATTATTATATTATTATTATTATTGTTGTTGTTGTTGTTGTTATTGTTGTTGTTGCTGTTACCATTATTACTATTACAATTATAAACAAAATGACATTGCGATAACAATAACTGTAAACTCAGCTAGATTTTGTATGAAAAATGTTCGCAAACAGCAACACTTAAAACGATCATGAGTAGCCCACTGAATATTGAAACCTGCCCAGGAGTAATGAATCACTCTTCACAGAGCTCCACACAGCTCAACAGCTGCTGTACACATAGCAACAGATTTAATGTAATTTGTTTCCTAACCCTACTCACATATTCTCATTTGTTGTAAAAATGGTCGGGTTGACCGCCCCTATCAACATGATTCGATTATGTAAGAGGAGGGGGGGGGGGGTGGAACCTTCGAACTTAACTCCCGGCTCCGAAAGGACTGCACCAAATGGGTTGAGAGCCTTGAAAACGGCACAAAAAACGACACGAGTTCATAAAATGCTTAGTCTGGGATTCGAACCAGGGCCTTTCACTCCAAAGTCCAACATGATACCAAGTGACTAAAGGGGCGCTCTCATAATCACTTTTTAATAACTTGTTAATGTTCAACGCGTGACTTGATCATAGTGAGCGCAACAGAAAAGGTGTTGGCTAGAGGTGGTAGCAAGAGATTTACGTCTCCATTGACATAATTGGAATCAAATAAGATCGATAGGCAGGTTGCTTTGACCGTAACTGACAGAGGTACTCGATACATTTTCTTCCATAGCCTTGAGAAATAGTTCGTGATCAGTCGCGGTTCGTCCAGGGAGCACGGCGGTGCAGTGCCGCCCAAAATGTTTTAACGTTCTATTTCTCTTACGAAAAGCACCCACAAAAAAATGAAATAAAAGAAGTCAGAAACAAACACTAGTCAAATATAGTATCAAAACAAGGACCTCGCTGGCGCTGTAACTCACTAAATGCCATTTTTTGTGTCAAAAGCGCCGTAAAACATCTACTATGCCATACCGAAGTCCACGCGCATTAACTAAACGTAATAAGCTAACAAACAGATTTAGTTCTAAAGAAATCAAAGCGACCAGTAAAAGAATGAAAATAAAAGCATAAGGTCCTCCATCACCAACCCAAAGATCCTACCCTCCTATTTACTATGCCTTAGACTATCTTTAACCTGCTGTTGCTTAATTGTGCACGCCCACTTTTTAGCCCAACGAGCCACCCCTGTTCGTGATACACACTATTATATTTATACAGGCAGGCAGGAAGGCAGGCAGGAAGGCAGGCAGGCAGGCAGTTCGACGGGTGGATGAATGGAAGGGTGGATGGAAGGATGGATGGATGGATGGATGGATGGATGGATGGATGGATGGATGGATGGATGGATAGATGGATAATGGGTTATATTATATCTTGGAGGCACCGTGGTGAAATTAGACGCTCGTTGTCAAAATAAATAACTCGGAAAAAAACAACATTTTTCCGCTAGTTCGGACATTTTAATTGATTTTTACATTATTTTTTGGGGCTCAACCTCTTTTATGTTCCAATAAATACACATTTCCATGTGAATTTTACTTAAATACATTGATTAAAGGCTTCGAATTCAAAGACTCTTTAGCTATTGGAACTACCAAACTTTGGTGGCCATTTTATCGCTAATTTCACCACTGAAACCAGGCGACATCACTTTCTTCAAATGCAGACATCTTGAGTTCTATTCAAGATAACTAGATATTTATTTCATTGAAAGAAAGGCAAATAAATCAGCTTTCAACTTTCAGATGATGCCAGTAACTCCACGTGCCCAAAAATTGACGAGCTCCTGCTTTCACCGCGTCGTGACATATTTGGTGTCACTGAGACTAGGTAGAATACTGTGAGTTTCTACCAGTGGAGAAGCAAATAAGTTTAGCTCATGGTATTATAATATTAGTGAGGCAGCGAGGTGAAAACAGGCGCTTGTCGAAATAATGAAAATGAAGAAATTGGCATTTTTCTGGAGGTTTGAGAATTGTTATTAAATTCTTGTTTGTTTTTTGTTTTTCTGCTCAACACCTTCCATGTCCATTGACGAACATATTTCTGTGTCGATTGTACTGCAAAAGGTCGATTAAAGTCATTAAAAATATTTCTGTGTCCTCAAGCTAAGGTAATTAAACTCTGGCGGCCATTTTCTTGCTAACTTTACCTCTGAGACCAGGCGACCCCCACCTCATTCAATCGGAAATATCTTGACTTGTATTCAAGATAATTTGTATTTTTTTCCTCGCAAGCTTTAAGATGATACCAATAACTCCATATTCCCAAAAATTGACGAGCACCTGATTCCATCCCGTCGTGATTAATTAGCCTATCTAAAGACACAATAATACACCAACCAACTACGTAGGTTTCAACTGTGAATGCATTTCAGTGCCTTGTCCAAGAACTGTCACAGGATAATTATGTACTTTTTCGCTTACCAGCCAACGGCTTTCGGAGTGCTTTTTTATGGCTGAAACGCAGCCTAGAAACTTGTCTAGATCCCAAACATGTTTACAATTGGTCGCTTTTAAGCACAAGGGGTCTATTCCGAAAAATGCTGTTTTGAGAAAATCAAAGGTAAAGTTTTTGCTCCTTGTTCAGTTTTTTTTAAAGACAAGGAGAGTTTTCTCTTTAACCAAACAAATATACGCACCAGTGATGCCAATCTGCTCCTAAAGGTAAGGCAATGCCCACTTTTGGTATAGGTCAAGATTTCTGGAAACCCCCAAAATCTGGGTTAGCCCTCTTGTCCTTAAAAGCGACCAATTAAAGTAATACTATTGGAAGTAATAGGAACAAACAGTACCCACAATACACTAATCAAACAAAGTTATTGATACTTCCACATGCACACTAAAATCTAAGAAACAAACAACCAAGAATTTTTCTGTAGCACAAGCACAGACAAAAACCATATATCATAAAACTGTATGCATAAGAAACAGAAAGTGGAGAGAGTGAATGACGGGGGTGAGTGTGCTCGCAGGTTAACGCTTGACCATCGACCCTTCTCTAGCTGTGAATGGTATCCCACAGATAGTGATCAGGGTCGGCATTTCATGAGAAAAAACCCCCCAAAAACCCCCAACCCATTAGCCATGTGGCTTAGAGAAATGACATACACAGAGTCGCCTCTGGGTCCACTGAGAAATGTCGATCATCCATCACGCCTTTCGCCAACTAAAAACAAACAACACACGGCCATGAACCATAGTCCAAGGGCTTATATTTTTTTCTAATCTAAAGAGTCGACAATAAAAGACCAGTATGGAAAGGAGAAGCGCTGCTTACAAACGCAAGAAAGAACAACACTGGCACAAAACTGAAACAATGTACTGTATGGTCTTATTGTACACAATATAGATCTACGAAGATTTAAAACATTTAAACGAAAGTCAGAAGTTAATATCGTTTTTAAACTGCTGACTACGTAGGAGTATAAGATACGTTTTTATTTATTGTGAAGATCTTCCACACGCGGAATATAACAATGTTTTTAAAGCAAACGCCTTTCCTCGTTATTGGTGGGTAACAAAAAATAAGGCCTACCATTGCTTCAAGAATTCAAATCCAACCTGAATTGTTGCACTAAGTACCCAAAATCATGTGTTTTTGTTTTTTTTCAGGCAATTTTCAAGTACTAATTACAAACAGAATCCAGAATCACAGGCCTAGCACGGCGTATTCACATCGAGTTTTTTCACTCGACATTTGTCCCGTAATACCAGCGGGTGCTGCAGAACACCGCCTTTACTCATTGATCAAACTACATCTGTCGCAGCATGAGGCGCTAAAACAAAGAAAGGGAGCTGGCAGGTCTGACCAGCTCGCCAGCTGCAGGAACACACGATATACTGACACCATTTCTACGTCTTTCGTTTGCTCATTTCATGCCAACACCTGCCAAGAACCACATTCTTTGGTCAACCAAAGGAATGGGAAACTGGGTCACGAAAACACAGAGAAAAAACTAGCCAGTCCTTTGTTGAAACAACATACAGAAGTTGTTTGCACCTCAACTTCACGCCTCCTTCGCTCTTTACCCTCACCTTAATCTACGCCATGGAAGCCAAAATAAGCGCTCACGTTAAATGCTCACGACAAACAGAGCCGATTTGCACGTGTGCTAGAATGCAGTACAAAGAATGCACTAATAGGCCCCGGCTAGCACTGACGAAGAAGGTTCCCGTATCTGTGGAAGCCATGAACATATAGCAGAATTACTGTAAAAATGATTCTGACCGGCTACATGTGAATCCCAACAAAGCCATTAAAGAAAAACGTTTTGCTTTGATGTTTGCAGCAATTACATGCTCGTTCTAAAAGACGTACTGCAAGGCAAAAACTTAAATTAAACGTAACATTGTCCATCACGCCAATAAATAAAGCAAGAGCCCTATGTAGAGTATGTTTTTTTTTTTCTTTTTCAAACTTGAGTGAAATTGAGTCCAATTCGTTTCTCATAAAACACACGTCTCAATATCAGTCATTTAAAAAATCTTATTGGTAAATTCTCCAACATCAGGTGAAAATTTTAATCAAAAGGCTGTAATGAGTTCAGAGGCTTTGCCTAAGTGCAAGATTTCAAAATCAATGTGCAATCGATGTGGAAATTTTACTCATAGTTGCACTGCTCTGCCATAGCACTAGATCACACTCCCGTCTTTGTTTGTAGTAAATCACACTTTGCATATTATACTAAATGTATATCTAAACTCTAAAATATAGCGCAAACATCGTGTATTTTATCTTTCATATTCTTAATTGATAATAAGATATGTGTGATGGATTTTATGGATCAGCTGGCAAGAATGTTAACGACATCGCCAGACTGTGAATGTGAAATGACTCTCTATAGCACCCAGGCCTCATCTTTTCACTGTGGAGCACTCGTTCACAGCCTCCTTAGATATGAAATAACAGACTTGGATGAAATGTCTTTCGCTTGGTGGCCTTTACCCTCCCCGCAATTGGTCAGCAAGACAGAAAACACAATTCACGTTGTATCGATTCGGTGCAAGCGCTATCCAAATCCCCTGGGACGATTTTTAAAAACTTTGAACAATGTCCTGCCGTAATTTTTGTAAAATTCGATAAACACAACCTTCAACGATGCTAATCGAAGACCTTCAAGCGTTAAGTAAAATTTCGGATCAGAAAAAGTCACGTTAAGATACTGTTTTAACACTAGATATGGCAAGAGAAATCAAAGAAGTTCTGCGGCGAGCCTGATTGTACTTTTCGAAAGCCATTTGCATACATCATCAATCGTAAGGAGAAGAGAGGAACCTGACGCAATTTAAAGTGGTGCCTTTTTAAGATTATTTTATAAACTGTGCAGATAATACGCTCGTACATGAACGTACATGTACATTTTAATTTTCTTTAATTCTGGCTTTCCCATGATCCAGTCAAGTCCCAAGCTCTCTCTCTCTCTCTCTCTCTCTCTCTCTCTCTCTCTCTCTCTCTCTCTGTCTCACACGCACACACACGCACAAACACTCACACACAAACTCTCGTACTCACACACACGCTCACTCATACACGCATACACACATGCAAAATAGGAACCCTCCCCCATCCCTCGCCCATCTTTCTCTCCATCTATATGCAATGCGATCATTATAAGCTAAGAGAAAACACACACTGCATAACGCACAGTGCTCAAAGAAGATCCATGCAACGATTATCTCTAATGAAATGCACATGTATAGTATAATGTTCAAACGTTGGACTGTTTTTTTCTCATCTTGATAAGGTTTAGGATTACAGTGGAATGTTACTCTCTCTCTCTCTCTCTCTCTCTCTCTCT
>NW_004797344.1:1026722-1029100 GCF_000002075.1 Aplysia californica
CACACACACACACACAAACATTCTCTCTCTATTTCTCTTTTTTTTCTCTTCCTCTCACACATATTATGTACACACACTCATATACACACATACACACACACACATACACACACACACACACATTATTATACACAAACCTACGCATAAACTCCCATACGCACATACATATTATTCGCTCCCCCCCCCTCTTTCTCTTTCTCTCCCTCTCCCCCTCTCTCTTTCTCTCTCTCTCTCTCTCTGTATATATATATAGATCTCTCTGTATATATATATAGATCTATCTCTCTATATATATAGATCTATCTCTCTCTCTCGCTTGCTCGCTCTCTCTCTCTCTCTCCCTTGTCTTACCGCGTCTTGATTTAGACTACATGAAGTGGGTTTCATAACGTAAAACGTGGTGAGACACCAACAAAGGTTCACAAAGAAGTGAACAGAAAAGGACAATTTTTTGTTTTCAAACATCCCTGGACCTTCCAGGCCACAACATTAATTTATTCAGGGACAATAATCATAGATTTCATTTTCAGCGCAACTACAGGCAGTTGTAATTGTTCTAACTGAATCAACGGTCCCTTCAAAACATATGTCCAAGGAATCACAAGGCAGAGAAGCTGTTGACGAATGGTTGAGTTGTTTAAACAATGTGGTCAGCCGTGTGTGCGAATAAGTGAGTGACGAGTTTCAATCTCGTGACACCGATATGGTAAAAAGAAAACGTGCTACGTTTTATAATTGATAATAATAACTGAATGTATACGGCGCATAGCCATGCTCTACAGCATGCTCAAGGCACTTTACAGCTAGACTCTATATTATCCCTGACCACCCTAAAACACTAAACAACATTTTGTAAACACTTTTTGTTCTAATCTTCATGGAGAGTATTTAGAGCAAGCAGCCCAAACACTAGCAAAATAAACTGAAAAAATAAAGCAATTTCAGCCAACCCGTGACTTAATGACCACCAAAAATATTTCAGATTGAAAGTGCTAGAAGTAACTTACATTTTCCCGTTAAGCACCACTTTCCAAATGTCCCCCCCTTGTAAGAAAAAATAGCCCGAATATGTCAAAATATTGACAATTTTTTTTACCTAACTTGCAGCCTAAGAAAATTACCTAAATGTGTTTTTTAAAGCGTTTAGTTGTAGATCTCTACTGAAAAAGACCTACCTGGTGAAACAAACATTCTGAGTCATGAACATGAGATAGTAATCCAACTGAATATCAAGATCGTTTGTGAAAAGTGCAAAACCAACGACAGCACATCGAGGTTCAACCTCAACTTACCCAAGGAAACAGCACAGTGTGCTCACCACAAATACACACAACATGTAGGGACGGCGAGAGACTCACTGAGTAGGCCTAGCCACATTCACAAGTCCCTGCAACGAGTCACTGTAACATGGATTTCTATGGCAAAAAGGCTGTGCCATCTTTGTTTCTAGAAGTCCGCTTTGGACGGGACCCCATAGAACGGACAATTTATATAACACATTTAAAACTAGTGGGATTTCAGATAAACTGTCGCTTGCCTGATTTAATGTAGGTGTTTTTATGCCCCCATCAACACATTTTAGATCATTTAGGAGGCAGGCTTCGACTTGACCCCGTAAGAACCAACGCGGGATGAGAGGGCGAGAACGTCCCTGCATGTGGACGGAAACACTCGATAAAACTTCACCCTTTCGGGAACCGAACTAGGGTTTTCTGCGAGCGAAGGGAAAGTGCCTAACCACTTACTACAGATGCAGGGAGTGTTTGTCTTTGATACATACTTTCGTCAACACGAAAGCTGAAGACAATTTTAATCCAGTCATGACACTTTTGATTTAAAACAAATAGATAATGATACATGCACTTGGTAACAGCAATTTTTGGTTGGTGATATCTTGAAAAACCCGTTTCAAATGGTGGCTTACGAACTAAGTAAAAGGAAATATATCTCTTTTAATATGGGCTTTGTGGAATGTTACCCCAAATTATACATACAATGCACATGGCCCTTTGTCTCTAAAACTTGCACAACAGAAAATACTAAACCCGGCGTCTGTGGTGTAATGTGAAAATGCTTCGCCGTCACATGTTGTAGAACCCAGTTCGATTCTCGTGTGGTAAGAATCTGTAACGAGTATCTCGGTCTTTCTGTTGGGACGTGGGACTTTGTAAATGATCAGACTTGCATCAATGGAGGTTTTTAAAAACCCTACATTAATCAAGAAAACAAGACTCAAAACATGATAATATTTATATAGTCTACGATAAACCTGTCCTAAAGTGGGAATCAGGTATGTAGTAGGGTGGATACTTTATCGGCTCTCGGAAATTCTTAGAGTAACATCCGAAGAATACAAACAGTTGACAATATATATATAT
>NW_004797344.1:1029795-1031713 GCF_000002075.1 Aplysia californica
AATTTGAGAGGAGTGGGGTTTGGGTTGGGGGTGGGGGTTGTCAATTTTTTTTTTAGGTTACGGTCACATCAACAGTACAATCGACGTTCTTTGACGTGGCCGCTCTGCCAATCGAAGTTTGATAAGTCTACAGAGTGTATGATCACTTCCTACCCCCTCTCCTCCCCCAATAAAACGAAATAAAATATATCCGCCTTTGTGATCTCACCCCTTCACCCCCACCCCTAATAAAATGAAATAAAATATATCCGCCTTTGTGATCTCACCCCTTCACCCCCACCCCTAATAAAATGAAATAAACTATATCCCCCGTTGTGATCTCACCCCTTCATCACCCCACCCCCTTTTTTCTTTTGAAATTTCAAATAAAGAAAACATTCCTCACAAAACAGCGATAAAAACATGTAAAAAACAAAAACAAATATGAACAAAATACCCGGCCCGAACCCAACTCACCACCCCCCTCCCATTCGACTTGGTCATGAAGCGAGCATCGACTCCCTCTTAAGTCAAAAAAATAGATACAATTCTTCACTCCTCGGTCATGTTAAAACTTTGACCCTCTTTCACCCTTCTCCCAGGTGCTATGCCCACATCCGTTCAAATAAAAACACTGTGTAAATACAGGAACTAAGAATGAAAATTGAATGTTCATGGAAAATTTCAGTGCATTATTTCAACATTTTACTCTTTTTAGACACGTTAAAGAGGCTTCGCTTAAAACAAAAACAGAGGCTACGGGCAGAAGAAAAAAATGAAAATGATGCAAGTAGGATCCTGTGTGACATAATATGACATGTGACTGAAGCTCTTAGCTACGTGCTGCACTAGTAACTTAAAAAAAAACAAAAACAAAAAAAAACAATATCGGTTCTTGGTACACCTTATAAATGCCCGGCAGCATGACTTGCGTTCCAAGAACAGAACATCTTGAACTAGAGCTAACGATGTAAATACGGATTACTGGCCATAGGGGAGTCCAAAATTCTTGGCGCAACATATCCTCAAATATCTCTTAAAAAGGAGAATCAGTTTCAACCATACTTTGCACAGCAGTTTGTATCAATTTGTCTTAACTGAATACTTTTCCACAATAATTGAGACAAGATGTTTTAAACATTTCCTGCTTCTAACACACATTTTGCATACCCATGACCTACGCCACAGCTCATCAATGACACGTTTTAGTCCCAAAACTTGTTACAAGAAATTAATTTTATAGTGAACACTTTTTTTTTCTCTATAGGTCCCCAAAACATGCATTCAAAAAGCATAATGTCACGATTCGAAAAAAAAAAAGACTTGCTTTACCCAGGCAGTAAACCTTTTAAAAACCGTAGAAACCGCCCACATGGATTTTAATATCTATTAATGAATTGTCTAGAACATAGCTAACAGGTATTAGAAAAAATATTGATCTGTTAAGAAAAATTGAAACAAGTCATTGTGCAAAAGCTGGAGAGTCTATGTTCAATAGTTTAGGAAACATTTGACAAAAAGTTGAGCCACGGATTTTTGACAGCACATATAAACTGTGACCTGCAGCGGAAAGCACAGCGATTCTCATCTGACCACTACATTCCTGAAACGACGGAGTCGCTAAATTTAATCAGAGACAAGCTTCACCTTCAAAGGTAAGCCTCACTTTTTAAATTCCTCAATGTTATTCTTGGCAAGACTAGCGAATTTAATCTACAAACTTTATAGTGTCTGACCGAGCTTGTATTGAAACAATTTCAATCGATATAAAATTGAGCACTGCACCGAGCACTGCTTGACGTGAAAATTGAAATTTTCTCCTCAAAATTCACCGCGGAACCCATGGTCAGCAATAATTCTTTATTTTATCCAGCATCCGCCCCACCGAGAGGTTATCTGGCCAAAATATGCCTCCTAAAAAAACCCCAAGCAAACAAAT
>NW_004797344.1:1031977-1034261 GCF_000002075.1 Aplysia californica
GTTTTTCCCTCTTGGTTTAGATCCCCATCAGGGGCCGGTCTTCATGTGGTTATTCCAAGCCACAATTCTGGGAAAACTTATATTAGAGTAGAGAGCCCTCATGGTCGTGGGTCCCAATATTGTATTAAGGGGGAGGGGTGCGGGATTTGTTTCCCCGATTCCGAACATGTTCAGCCTGTTAAAGCATGAATCAGGAGCTATTGTTTTCCGCTTAAAGATATATTTAAAAAGTCCTTGTCATGACACTGGGAAACAGGTTCTTGTCAAGTTTTGGGCATCGAAATTCTGCGGTATATTCTGCAAGAATTGTGCATTTGTCTGATTCTGATTAAAGAAATATCCATCAATCATTAGCAGTGGTGGGATGCACTTAAAATGCTGGAGATTACTAAATCAGAAGTAAGATTCGAGACATTGGCCACCCAATAATTGATGACTTCCAAATTCTGAGGGTCCTCGCAAGCAGCAAATTTACATCTTTTGTGCCTTTGATCAGCTTTTTCTACGTAAAGCATCATCTTTCGCGAGAGAGAGAGAGAGAGAGAGAGAGAGAGAGAGAGAGAGAGAGAGAGAAGTTCGACGAGGTTTAGCGGTTTCTCGAAAACCGTGGTGGGAAGAAGGGGGTGCTGAGAGAGCCAGAAAATGGCCTCCTGTCCTTCAATAATAAATGCTCTGGGAATGAGGCTAATCAATGTTTTGTCATGAAGACATTCCCAGGGCGTTCGACAGAGGTGAACAACAGTGATACCTTATGTTTCTTGTTTTTCGCAGACGTAGTTGTGTGCGCGCGCAAAGTTCAATGACGTATACTGTTGCGAGCGCCGTAAAACACTTACAAAAACAAATAAAAATACACTGACAGGCACGTTCACAACTGATCCGCCTTCGCTCATACAGTAGCTTAATATTATTGTATTCACATAATGATTTGACTGACATACACAGTCAGAAAATGACATAGAAACATGAGCATGAAAATAATGAGACAGAGGAAAAAACTATTTTTTTCAGTGACACTAGGGCTTGCAATCGTGCGTGAAAACTGCAATGAAAGAGTATGTGTTTGGGTGTGTGTGTATGTGTGTGTGTGCGCACGCACGTGTGTGTGTGTGTATGTGTGTGTGTGTGTGTGTGTGTGTGTGTGTGTGTGTGTGTGTGTGTGTTTGTGTGTGTGTGAGAGAGAGAGAGCGAGAGAGCGAGAGAGAGAGAGAGAGAGAGAGAGAGAGAGAGAGAGAGAGGGGGGGGGTCAGGAGTAAACTCGAGATAGACACTACGTTTTAGTGCTGGATTCACCTTAAGTCTTGATTTTGATAAACATATTGATTTCCAAGTTCGTGTATTGCAGTAAATGATAGTGTCAATGGAAAATAAACGTTCTTTTCAAAATAAATCGCAAGATTCTCCGATAAGTGCAAGATAGCCCTTTTTTACTCTTATAATCATAATCATCATCCTCATTTAATTCTGTTTCACCGGCGCCCATGGCGCAGCGGATGATGTGCTTCACCGTCTTTCATAGAAAACATGGGTTCGATTCTTGTGTAGACATAAATTTTACCGAATATCTCGGTCCTTCTGCAGCGCTGTTGTGTTTTTCTCAGATCAGGTTGGACCTGGCATGCAAGGCCAACTTCCACCTCCTAAACGATCTAAATGTAGTCGATTTATTTATTTATTTATTTATTTATTTATTTATTTATTTATTTATTTATTTATTTATTTATTTATTTATTAATTTATTAATTTATTTCCTACGGATTTATTTCTGAGTTGTTGTTTTGTTTTGGGTTGTTGTTTTTTTTAGCTACATCATAAAATGATTTTCGTTTTGCCCCTCAATTTTGTCAAAAGCTATAAAATGAGTAGGAAGAATAGGAGAATGAAAGCAAGGGAGATTGGAGAGCAGGGGAAAAGAAAAAAAGAAAAGCAAGGAGACAAGACTCAATAGTACTTAAAATGCAAACATGTACCAAATATCCCCAACAGGCAAATAACTATGACAGAACACGGAAAAGGTAGGAACCTAAAACAACCAGACACAGTTCAAATACGGGCCAATAAAACCGTAACCGCTGTGTACGATTCGGAGAGCCCTGGTCATGGAGTGAAAAACCATAAAAATTACAATCCATGCATACATTATACAATTTGGCTCCGACTGAGAGCAGGTAAAGGTGAAAGGATAGCTGCGCGCTTTTATAGCCCGACACTTTTCACGATGGTAAAACTAGTAGCATATTATAACAAAATATGTTGAGTTCAAAACCTTTACCTTTTACCCCCC
>NW_004797344.1:1039373-1043844 GCF_000002075.1 Aplysia californica
TAGTAACTAAGAAAACTGTGATAAGCTGTATAATGATTTGTTCTCCAGCAAACCACCCTTTTGACGTAATAAACTGCAAGGCGGATAGCTAAGTAATGTATCAGAGTAAAAAAGTGAATTAACAATGTAACTAGCCAATTATCTCATTACAAAAACACCTTTCAACAAAATGATTTTGTCAACCAATCAATAACCAATATGCCCCCTTCCATTATCAATTTCGAAGTGTACGTGCAACTTTTAAGAGCATGAAATAGTTTTTTTCCTCTCCTGAAAATTGTGGTTTTAGGGCTTGAGACATTGTATTATGTGGCCGACGTAGAGTGACTTCATTACGCAATGTTTTAATAAGAAAACACAAAAGAATACTCAAGCTGAGTCGCCAGTATTGTGCTCACAATCAACTTTTATTTCCTGTCTTATAAGTGTTCAATGTGGTCATCACCATCAACATCAATGCGATAAGAGCATTCACCGCAGGCGCATTTCAGTATCCCACGACCCGCTGAGTTAATCGCTGTCGTTATTCGAAGTTTAAGGTCATCGAGGTTAATGGGTAGCAGTGAAACATAAACCCGATCTTTCACAAATCCTCACAAGGAAATAATCACAAACGGTGAGGTCTGAGGACCTGGCGGGCCAAGCAAAGAGAGCAAGGTCTTGGGCCGCTTTCTGAACTGAACAATCTATTGCTGGGGCACTTTTTCACTTTAAAAAGCTCGAACATTCAGGTACCAATGGGGTGGTGTTGCATCTTGCTGAAAAATGAAGTCAAGTGAATATATTTGCAATTGTACGAAGAGCTAGTTTTGGAGCATGTCGAGGTCGGTTTGTCCTGCAACAGCATTTTCTTCAAAGGAAGAACAACACCACAACAGCACCCCTCTGTGGCAGCTGTTGTTAGATAACTCCTTTTTCAAATGGTCACTGAATAATTCAATAAGGATGCTTGAAACCGAAGCAATGCGTCATAACATCGGTTCATTCTTTTTTAATCACGAGGTGGAATCGGAGGCTCGTCAACATTTGGGCGTGGGGAGATTTTGGTATCATCTTAAAGCTTGTTTATTTGTATATCTCTTGATGAAAAAAACACAATTTATTTGAGTAAAAGTCGAGATTTTTGCGATTGAAAGAGGTTAGGGCCACCTGGTTTCAGAAGTAGAATTAGCGACAAAATGGCCGCGAAGTTTGGTGACTTCCAAATCTTCAGAGTCCTTGAAAACTGCAATTTTCTCTTGTTTTGCCTTTAACCAATATTTTTCAGAAATATCAACACAGAAATGGTTTTTTTGATACCATTATTAAGTCGAGCGCTTGATTTGACCACCGTGCCTCACATATTGTATACATGTGAGAGTGTGTGTGTGTATGTGCATGTGTGTGTGCGCATTTGTGTGGGTATGTGGGTGTGTGTGTGTGTGTGTGTGTGTGTGTGTGTGTGTGTGTGTGTGTGTGTGTCGGTGTATGTGTACATCTGTATCAGATATGTGAAGGGAGTGGAAGTGTCTGTCAGATGATTTTGCCGAGGGCGATGCGCGCGTTCAACCGTACCATCATTTACTCAAGCTTGGATCAACTAAAATGACCGGAGTGGAGTCCATTTATCTGTTCAACCATGTAGGTAAATGTGACAAATACATGAGTGTCTTGGCGGGGTGTATTTCTATATTTAGACCTTTGTTTTCCTCATCAAACAGTGCGTGGCTGCGGAACGTGTGCGTTTGTGTGTGTGTGTGTGGGGGGGGGGGGTTGATTCTTTTGTCTTTTGCAATCTCCGTTTCACATAATATGAACTCACTCTATTTAAAAGAAAAAGATATTTAGAGCATCATGAAAATCCTATTTTTTCAAGATTTTCAAGACTTTGATACTAGCGTAATATTATGAACGCAAACTAGCAGGTTGCCATAAACAGTTCGCTGACTAGACAGCACAATGTGGAGCTGTCACAAACAGCAAGAAGAAAAAGAAGGAACGCAAGATACAAGTACATGTATTACTTTCAAAAGTTAAAAAAGAAAAGAATAATTACTCCCCCCCCCCTTCCCCTCCCCTGTGGTCAAAGTATGAGCCGAAGTTTATGCATGTATATGCGTACAAGTGAGTGTGTGTGTTTGAAGAAGCTGGTTTTTGGAATGGAGGGTTAGAAAAACAAACTTAATACGACTAATTTGGAGGTCACAGTCGAATTTATTTGAATGTTGTCGGATTGTGTTAAAATCAGTAACACAAAACTGTAACGGAAAGGGAAGC
This sequence comes from Aplysia californica, assembly GCF_000002075.1. Classification (NCBI taxonomy): domain Eukaryota; kingdom Metazoa; phylum Mollusca; class Gastropoda; order Aplysiida; family Aplysiidae; genus Aplysia; species Aplysia californica. The sequence continues at coordinate 1,041,630 of NW_004797344.1, forward strand.
AGTAGTCAGAAACAAAGCCACTTGACCTAAAACTGGTAATGCAAATTAATGATAATAAAACTAAGGTGGATAAAGGTTTGAAGACAGTATTACATTATCACTCAATTACACTACATTACTTATAGTATAGTGATTTTCAAAATGTACATTGAAGTATACAACATGTCTGTGTGGTTCACAAGTCGAGTTAAGATTTACAGAGAGTAGTAGACTTTTGATTCTACGCCACACATGTTTATTCCGCGGGCGATGCGCGTATATAATTTATCCGTGCTCTCCCCACAACTTTCCTGGAACAAAAAAAGAAAGGAGTTAATTAGACGTATTCTGAATGTTTTGTTCAGTTAGAAATGTATGATTTGTGATTTAGTGGTTTTAAACCTGCGAAGACTGTAGCAGCAAGAACAGTTGCAGAATCATCGACAACAGTTAAGTAGTAGTAGTAGTAGTAGTAGTAGTAGTAGTAGTAGTAGTAGTAGTAGTAGTAAGAACTGTAGATTAACAGAAGCAGTAAAGTTGCTGTAGACCTTGCGCCAGGAGTAGTAATAACAGCAGCTGCACAGACGTTGGGACATGGTCGGTAACTTCAGCAGCAAAAGGATGATCACTAAACATACGGATAACTTTAGAACGACAGATGTACGCCATTGGCCAATATTTATAGTAACAGTTATCTTGTTTGACGTCATTAAGGGATTCCCACTTTGTTGTCGAATTGATATACTAGTTCGTTAACATAATACTCGCTGATTTATTCTTGAAGAACAGTAATATAGTATCTTTTCAATGATAAGTAAATACATTTTCATTTTACACAGTTTCGATTTTTTTTTAAAACGCACATTGAATGGGGAGGGGGGGAGGGACCATTTGTACAGGTGATTGTCTTATACTTGTGGACGTGGCCCTGCTGTGGCAAGAATAAGTTGAACAACAACAACAACAACAACAACAACAACAACAACAACAACAACAACAACAACAACAACAACAACAACAACAATAACAACATCAATAACAACAGCAGCAAGAGTAACAACAGCAGGAAACGAAAACGTAACATAACATTTCACTGATTCTTCAGGCACTTTTACACCGTAAAACACAAGCTGTTTTAGAAGGCTATAATTTAAAAAATTAATTAACCCCAAGAATTTTTGATAATCCAATAATCCTGTCCTTTCCCTGTGCCATAACCAACGATCTGCACTCCATGGTCAAGGATCTGTGCATCGCAGTCTGGGTCATTGTAGATTCCTCCACGATACGTCTGAATCAATCAAAATGGTTTGGGGGGGGTGGAAAGCATAATATGAGTAGAGTATATAGAAACAATAACCATCCATGAATCCATCCACCCAAGAATCTATCCGTCCATTCATCCATCCGTCCACCCATCCAACCATCAATGAATTAGACCATAATCACACACATCCGTGACCTTTTGCTCCCAATCGTTTTTACGCTCATTCTTTCGTCTTCTTGTGATCATCAAAGAATTTATTCTTCTGTTCGCTTTTCAGCCAATCCATTCATCAATTAACATTTTCCCCACCCATTTGATGGTTATGAGCTGTGTTTACCAACCTTTTTAAAGCCAGCATCTCCTTTTCCCACCACCTTCATGAGGTTAAAATGTTCGTACCACCCACTTACATGTATTTCCAAGCGGAGCATTATACACCTTATACAACACCTCTCATCACTTGGGGAATAACTAATACAGTTGTTTTAGAATATAATTGAGTGAGGTCACGGGTATTTAGTTCAAAATCAACCAAATCAATTATCAAAACACCAATTATTATTCTATTGGACATGATGAATAGTGCAGAAACACAAGTGACTTTATTCTGGTTTGGTAAATAACCGCCCACATGTGTGTAAATACGTTCAGATGGACAAACATTAGTTTGAACGTGTAGCTTGCTTTCCTTCTGTTCCCCCTGACATGAAATAAAGTAATCAATCAGCGATTGCCGTATGCTGAATTGGACACTCAAGGTTGTTGGTGATTAAAACGGCTCAACATTCAGGCCCATTGGAAAATTAAAAAAACCTTTTAGATAGGCTAGATATGTAGGTATGTATGTATGTAGGTATGTAGGTAGGTAAGTAGGAGAGTAGGTAGGTGGTAGATAGATAGATAGATAGATAGATAGATAGATAGATAGATATATAGATAGATAGATAGATAGATAGATAGATAGATAGA
>NW_004797344.1:1046300-1068800 GCF_000002075.1 Aplysia californica
CAAAGTGATTCTGTTGGAGACATGAACACCCTATAAACTATTTTTAGAAGATATTAGCGCCAGATTGACGTGCCTGTAAACGGATAGTGTTTCGGAAAAAGAAGATGACCTTAAATGATAGTCAAGTAATCGGTTTCTCCTTATTTATATTTTTTTTTCTTCTGAAAATGTATCGTTGACAAGGCGTTCGTACTGTCCCATTGAGGTTCTGTATCACAATTGAAAGAGCTGCAGAGATGGTCCTCTACAGAAAACTACATCTCCCCTCAATGGCAACTGAGGACGAAGAAATAATTTTAAATAATTATAGTAAGTACAGTAAGTAGAACAGAGTTGTGGAAAGTTGTATTTCTCTCTAATTAAAACGTCTAATAATAGTGTAGTAAAAAGTTCATTTGGCCAATATTTTTCTTTGAGAGAAGAGAAAAATGATATGTTGCTGTTGAAGTCTTTACTTCTATACTTGTTGTTTTAGTTGTTGTTGTTGCTATTGTGACTGTGACTGTGGCTGCGGCTCTTGTTTATGTTACTGTTGATGATTTTGTTCTTATTATGTCACTGTTGTTGTTGTTGAAGTCGTAGTTTTTGTTGCTGTTGTTGTTGTTTGTTGTTGTTGTTGTTGTTGCTGCTGCTGCTGCTGCTGCTGCTGCTGAAGATGATGATGATGATTTTGCTTTTATGTTATTGATCTTGCGACCCATGTGCTTTCACCTTTCGATCCAATGGCCTGGAATAGTGAACGAAGGAATACGTATGCTATCGAATTCACTTACAGAAAACTCCAAAAACACATTATATGATTAGTAGATTTTCTTTGTTTTAGCCACAATAAACGGTAAAAGAAACGGTAAAAGGGAAAAAAAACAACCTAAGTTCCACATTCATCCAGCATTTTGCAAATCTGGATGTGCATTCAATTATCTTTGTTTTCTTCTCCCTTTACCACCTCTACAATCGCAAAACAGAACTTGGGTTTTATACTCATAGGATAAATATACGGAAAGTACACACGTGTTTCAAGGCATCATTTATAGTCATTGTCTAATGAGCAATACAATTTTTTCCCTTGTACTTTCAATCACACATTTAGCAAACGCCAGGCAAGGATGTTCTCTTTGACTACTTGCACATTTCCAAGTTTATAACAATAACAAATGACCCTTTGAACGTTTTATCATTGCCATACACGATCGATAAGCCTATCTCTTTTTACTCACATGACATTCATTTTTCTGTTTTTTTTCTTGTCATGGGTCAAAAACCCCGCACAGTTCATCTTTCTAATCACAACAATTAACATGCATTAATCTTTGACCCACTTTGCTGAGAGGTTTGTTCTGCCTTGTGCATGTTGACAGCTACCTTGTTTGGTTAGGCTGTATACCTACTAGAATATGCCGATAGCTGTGAATATAAGAAAAAAGTCGATAATCTTCTTTCTTTGATGTTTATCTTGTATGTCTTCGGGTGTTGCATACCTTATGCATGGCTTCAATTGCTTTCCGATTACTTTTGCTATGACTCTTTCTTTCGCTTTGGGGTTCTGCGTCTGCTCTAATGTTCAAAAATTGACATTTGATTAGGCCAAGTCCTTTTGCTACGAAGTTGGTATCTTAGAAGAGGTTGACATTCTTCCCCTTTGTATTCTCAAGTTTTCTATACAGCGATCTTATGGTGCTCTCCCGTCTACCACTTTGAAAATTCTTCGTCTTTCTTGCACCCCAGAGTAAGAAATAATCTCACTATGTCATTCCTTGAATTTAAAAAAAAATTCCCATTACAACAGTTAGGTCTAAGCTCTTTTTCATTATGTGAAAACGTCGTAATCTCATTCCTGGCCAGCAAAACCTTTTTATTCTTTTTCTCAAAATTAACCTTTTGTCGCCCACCTTTTCAGACGTTACTGTCTTTGTTATCCGTTTCTCTCCAGTATATACTAGAGTTACATTTTTGTTTTGGTCTTACCATTGCACGTGATAAGTGTCCTATAATAAAAACTATTACAGTTCATTATATCGACCGTTGATGAGAGTTACTATTAATCTGGTAACTACAAGTTTATACCTAAAGAAGCTTACAGGTCGAATTAGAGCGTAGTTGGGAGACAAGACTGCGGGGATCAATAAGAAATATTTCTTCATGCCTTAATAACCACGAAACCTCTTTCCTCTATCATCCTCTGGTTCATTATAAGAGCTCTTGCGTTAGACGGGATGCTAGTGTGCGTAAATCCCGCTTACCAATACCCATTCCCCGACCAATGTACCATAAGTGTTAGCATAACTTGCCATACCACACTAAAACCGAACGCAGTTATTTCAGTTACTGTTGATTGCAGCTAATGACCAAGAACAGCTTACTTAGGGGAACTTGTACAGATGTGTGACAGAGAAAGACCATGACGATACATTTTTTCGGTAGGTATATGACCTTATTGCGTTGCAAGTACTGTAAAACTCGTACTAAAATAATTCCTGTTTCTTTTTAGAGTATTCGAGAACAGAAATGAGTGGTAAACCACGACTGCCGATGTCTGTTTCGGGAATTGGAAATTGCACGTCATCATGATTGAACAGATGATGCAGCGGTTTTGAGTCTATAAGATTTTGAAATTCAAAAATTAGATTTTCCCCCACATTCGAGAGATCTTGAGGAGCAAACGGCAAACAGAGCGGTTGGTTCTTCCAACAGAGATCTGCAGAACAGCCGTAATTTATACATGTATTACCATTTGGGAAGGAAACGCCTGAAATTGCAGTCCACTTCACTTATTATACTTCCGCAGTAAAAACCAACGGCGAGAATGACATAAGCAATAGTAAAACCTTTGTATTTGCAAAAGTCTTTGAGCAAGCCATTACATAATATTTGGTACAACAGAGATCTAAACACCAACACGTAAACGAAAGAGCATCTGTGGATGTGTTAAAGTTGTGATTACCAGTAAGTCCAAAGAAAAATTTTCGTAATAAAATAATATGACAACATTTATTCTGACACATGCTTTGCCTGAAAGAATAGGACTTCTTAAAGTTTCCCCACTTTTCTTGCAACGCAGATCGAGGAAGCAAGGGCCCCATCAACGCCATATAGTTTTTTAAAAAACTTACTCCGAAAGGGTAACACAGAAGTAAATAGTTTTATATTAACAATGAACATCATATTTGCCACTGGTTTAGAATTACATTCTGCATTAGAGAAATGTATCATTATGAATTGTTACTTTGACATCTATTTCAAACTTTTAAGAATATGATAGAAAAAAATTGGATATGGGGTCTCAAAGTGAAATTTACGTTTTGCGGCTTAAAATATTACATTGGGTACTAATGACAAAAACACGCTACCTGCATCTGATTAGAATGTCCAAAATATATTGGCTCTCCTTCAGCATTGTAGATATCCGAGAAGGTGACCATTGAAGTTGAAGCTGTTAGGTCAGACATTTTAAGTTTCCCAAACTTCTCCTTCATTTTTTCTGTTTGTCGAGCTATTTTTGTAGTCGTGGAAAAACTACTTCCGTCAGTGATCCCGGCAGAACTGGTGACTGGAAAGAAAATTTTTAGAAGCAATAGAAACATGGCCTCTATAAAGACCAGTTTTTGGAAGTGGTAGCACCAGCAAAAGATCACATTCAAAGTAATAACGATAAAAGAGAATGGAGAAGCAATGACGGAATGATGTTCAACGCCTTAAAAGATACAAGACTATCGGACGTGAACATGAACATTTTGGAACGGATAAAAACTTCGACATTAAAGAATGAACTCTGAAAATATTTGAGCGTTGAGATACTACTCGCGGTTCTTCTGAGAAATTCAGTTTTCATTACGAAAGGTTTAGCATTTCTCTACCTTGCAAAGTTTTTTACTGCTAAAGAACTAGTTTTGAGAAATTTGATGTGAAGTTTTTTGAGTTTCTTATTAACATGTCAAGCTTTTTCGAACGCAGTTCTTTGAATTTGTGATAACGACCCACAATAATCGTACGATATTGATATATATTGGTTTCCAACCTCATGGTTTTAATTAATAACTTAAAATAGCCCCAAAATGTCAGATAGAATTTCATAATTCTAAGGTAACGATTTATCCTACCGCTTCGGTCCACGGCTATGACAAAAGGTCAAGGGTCTTAAGCGTATCCTTATGTAGATCACAGTAGGTCTTACTGACCTGCAGTCGGCTATATGCACACGTATGACTTGTCACTGATCAAGCTAACAGTACATACGTTGACAAAATGTGGACCTTGTAGCCAGTTGTTTTTTTTCTTTGATTTGTTTCCATCTGATTATTTACGAAAGAGCATTAGATACGTCGTCACTGTTGTGTTTGTTGCTGCATTAGTCAGATTTGTAAGCTTAATTGTGTTCGTTATGCTTTAATCTTCCGAACCTCGACTTGTTTTTCTCCTTTCTGTACAGTGGTCTAAATCGGACAAGTTGAAATAATATGTAGGCTACATGTATACATGAATTTTTTTGTGCGTACGACTTGATTTTGCGATTTACGCGATTTAGAAAAAATATCCGATAATTCAAGTTGCTCGCAAATATAATTGTTAAATGGGACTTCATGGAAATGGAACTCAAAAAGGAGACTTCGTATTGCTTATTAGTAAACCTACTTTGATGGCACATCTTCATACGCTGGTGAAACATTCGAACCCAGTATGTAAAATTAAAACATTCTTCATCGACATACATCCCAACAAATACAGGGGCCCCTCAAGGTTGTGTTTTGTCACCAGTTTTATTCACACTGTACACGAACGATTGCCAAATAAACAACAGTAGCATCAAGTTGATAAAAATTTGCAGATGATTCAACTATAATTGGGCTAATTCAGGCTGACCATAGCGAAAAATGACGCGGGTAACTGCGGAAAAGGTTACTGACAAAGGTCAACTTTGAGGGAAAGGATAAAACAAAAGTTTTGATGGTCACGAATTAAATTTCGACAGCGTTTTCACATAATGAAGAAAAAAGGCTCAGCCCTTGTTTTAGGAAATAAAAAAAAAACATCAAGGAACTGCATAACAAGATAATAATATTTCTTGCACAGAGATGCTGGAAAGATAGAGACTTTCTAATGTAGACCTAGAGAGCAAGGACACTATCGCGGCTGTAATTATATACGGGAGAATACCTTAAGATCACTCTTTAGACAACTTGAGAATGGAAAAAGGAAAGAAGGTCTAGATCTACCTCTTCTGAGATACACTTTTGATAGCAAAGGGTACTTGGCCTGATTATATTATGTCTACTTTTAAACATCCGCAGAAACGGAAGAAGCTCAAAGCGAAGAAAAGAGTCAGGGTGAAAAAATAGGGTAGCAAGGAAGGCAAGCATGTAGTATGTAACATCTCGAGATATACTAGATCACGTGACATCAAGCAGTTCACCCTCCTGTTCTTTGTTCTCAGTGACACAGGTACTTTTAGTAGACATTAGCCTAACTATCCACGTTTGCTATTATCGTAATAATATTGCACGAGGTAGGCTCAAACTGCTCAGAAAATCACTAATAGTACAACTCAATTAAAGATTAATAAGCATTGTGTACCGAGATTTGAATGATGAACTGTCCCCAGTCTTTGTTGTTCCTAAAATTGATAACACAAGTTTCCAGGGCTGTAAAAAACAACAAACTACTTAGCGATTCATCGATCATGTGCATCTTCGATAAAACGTTATTGGTTGTTTAGTTGTTTTAGTTGTTTTTAAAATAAATTTGGAAATGTGCAAAGGGTCACACAGAACATTTTTGACGAATGTTTGCTGAAAGTGTGATTGAAAGTACAAGGTAACGATTCAGATAATACGAAAACGTATTGTGTTTTATTTTGTAAAAGTGACTGAAGAATCAGAAATGTTACGATATGCTTTCTTTCTCCTTCAATTGTTCTTGTTGTTTGTGGCGTGGTTGTTGCTATTTCTGCTGTTGTTGTTGTTTTCGTCATTGTTGTTGTTGTTGTAATTGTTGTTGTTGTTGTTGTAGTTGTTGTTGTTGTTAATGATGACGAACTTGCTCTTGCTGCTGTTACTTTATCTACTTATCATTGAATGTTACATTTGCTGAACATTGACAACATACTATGTCATTGTTGTTCAAGAATAGAACAGTGAGTTTTAAAGTTTTATGTTGATGATCAAGTTTATTATTATCATGTTTTAAAAAATCTCAAGTTTATTAGTGACCATCTTTTTGCTGCCGCTGTTACCGGTCTTGCCATAACTTGTTGTGTAGCTGATTTTGTTACTACTCCTGCAGCAAGCAGGTCTAGAGACACTTATTGTTTCTGTTACTGCAGTTCTATCTACTACTGCTGTTGATGATACTACTTTTCAGGCCTAAAACCACTATAAGCAGTAGCTATGTAAGTTAAGTCGAAGAAAAAGCATTAAAACGTAGACTAATTTACTTGTTTTTCTCTCTTTTTTTCCTTTTAGGAACGTCGCGGGGACAGCAAGGTTACTTGCGTATTGCTCGCAGAGTAAACATGTGTGGTGTAGAATCATTTGCTATTTCCCCTATGTAAACTTGACTCGATTTGTTAATATATGTTATATAGTTAAAACTTCATTCAAAAGAATCACTGCAGTACCCTCACGTCTACCTTAATTATAAAATCTTTTTCAATATCAGTTTTAGGTCAACTGATGTCTCGGAGCTGTTGTTGTTGTGTAAGTTGCGTTTTGGTTTGTTGTTTTGGTTTTTTATGGGAGGGGGGGGGTTACTGTTGTTTTTGTTTTTGATAGTGAGGCCAGGGAACTTGTATACCTATAGACGTGATAAGCTTGAGAATCCAGATTGTGTGAACGATAAAGAGGGATACGGGTTCCATTTGTGAAATATTCTTCTTTGCATTGCATCAGTCTCTGTCTCTGTCTGTCTCTGACTCTCTCTGTCTCTGTCTCTCTCTTTCTCTCTCTCTCTTTCTCTCTCTCTCTCTCTCTCTCTCTCTCTCTCTCTCTCTCTCTCTCTCTCTCTCTCTGTCCCTCTCTCTCTATCTCTGTCTCTCTCTCTCTCTCTCTCTCTCTCTCTCTCTCTCTCTCTCTCTCTCTCTCTCTCTCTCTCTCTCAGTTTTTTTAAATAAGGAAAGTGACAAATAAATAACCTCAAATGTGTGGCTCCCTGTGTAGGACACTGGGAAAGGACAGTACTTTTTAAACTATTTCTCTCACTCTACAGGACAGTCTAAGAAAAAAAAACCGGGGTGGGAGGGGGAGGGGGAGTTTAGAGAGGATGAATTGACAATAAAACTATAAGTGGAATGGATAAAGAGTAACAAGTAACTACTGTAACCTTTCTCAAGTTTACTCATCACATTTCATACAACATTGTATTCTGTTTCATAGTGGCTTTTTAGAATCATAAGTCAGTTACCAAATGTTAAGTACCCATTTTTGCTTATTCATTTACATGTACTTGTTTTCATTTTACGGCTTTTTTGGACCTGTCTGTTTGGCTTGTTGAGTGTAGGCTTATTTATTTTTTCCCATGAGTTTTTGGGTGTGTTTATTTATTTGTATCATTTGTCTGTGTATTTAGTAGTTGGCGTTGGGGAGGTTTTATAATGCACGATATCAACATTTCTGGTTCAATGCTGGGCTCTTTGCTCTTGTACACAGTTAATCAGAGAGGAGCTTTACCGGTTGGGAAGTATGGGTTAAAAAAAAAAGTGTTTTACACTACTCGCAACTGCATAAGGTCATATGAACACACGGGACACATAAAACATTTTCAGATAGTAGGGAATTTGGAATTTTGCCCGGGTGGCGGCCGAAGCCTATTTTTATCGATTTTGGACAATCTTTAACGTGCGCCACTTGCACACGGGATCTCTGAGATTTTTACCCTTGTCCGAGAAGTTTAGGTGTAGATTTTTCTTAGCTTAAGATTAGGGGTGTGGCTGAAAGACAGCAGTAAGGAGAAGTATGTTTAATTGAGTGACCCTTTATTGACCGTCTTAAATGCCCACCATTGTTCAAACTAAATACACATTTTAAAAAATAAAGTATGAGTCAGAAAATGGTTCACATTTTCTAATCTGTTTCTCTTCCTCTATGAGTGGGGGGGGGGGACGGGTTGTTCTTTTAACAACCATCATAACAAAAGAAAGCTGCAGCACATGAGGTGCTTTAAAGCTCAGATAAAATTTGATAGATATACCAGCCTCAAGAATGTACGCTTTCAATTAATTTATCATTGTAAATGTTCCCTTTTGACAAGGGCTTCGCTTCGCTTCCTTTCTCTCTCTCTCTCTCTCTCTCTCTCTCTCTCTCTCTCTCTCTCTCTCTCTCCCTCTTTCTCTCTCTCTCTCTCCCTCTCCCCTCATCCAACTCCAGTGTTACTGTAATTTCCTTTAGCATGTGCTGAACCATTTTCCTGACTAAGTACCTTGTCAAAAAAAAAAAACACTCCCCCAGATATTTAGGAAGGGGCTGGGGGCCCGGGTTCATTTTTCTCCACCCTTTAGGGCTAATGGTTCTCCACCTTTTTTTTTTTCCCAGTCGCCACCCCCCCTCCGGGCTTTTTTCCTGGTGGGGGGGCGCCTTTCCGCCCTTCGGCCAACCGGTTAGTTGAGACACGTTTTTAAAATTTTTTTAAAAATTTTAATGGGGGGGGGGGGGGGAGGGGAAAAGGGGGAGGGGGGGGGGGCACTTTATGAAAGAAGCATACATAGGCATTATTCAAGCAGCTTTTCCAATTCTGTTTTCCTTATAATTATATCTGAAATCTAAAGTGTCAGGGAGCAACATGCATTATATGAAATGTTCAAATTTGTGTTTCTGGTTTGTATGTGATGGTTCCAAAAGTGCCGCAGCTATGCATTTGGTCTTCTGCTGAAGGGACATGTTGTGTGCATTAACTGGTTAAAGAGTTATGGTGTTAAACTCATAAGGATGCTGAGTTCCAGTCCCAATCCAAGTGTTTCAGTATGGTATTAGTTGAACGACCCTTGCAACTTTGAATTATTTTTATCCAGGAGGCAGCCCTTCTGAATGTAATGTCCGTCTCAGACTGGACTGAACCAAGTAGGCGGACTACCTTAACAACACCATCAAACAACGCAAGCTCAGGAATGTCTTATTGGGGAGTTGGACCAGGGTCATCAGCTCCATAGCCCGGCGTGAAAGCAGTAAAGTTAACGAGGCCTGCTACATTAGAAAAAGCAGCATTATTATTATTTTCCTCTGATTCTCGAGTGGCAACTAAATCCTTGGAAATCGGCTACGATGGAGAAATGTGAATGACAACGTTTTGACGCTTGGTTAAAAAACTGTCACTTATGGTTGTAGATCAAGTTAGGCGGTTGAAAAAAGGCTTGCCTAGGGTTATGGTGACGTTTCCGTTTTACGAGGAGAGTACAATTAAAATTATATGAACGATAGCTGTAACTTTTAATTCTTTTGAGACGTCTGATTCCCATCTCTTGAGTCAGGCAGTATGACTTAGTCAAATACCAACACACCCACCTACCACACACACACACACACACACACACACACACACACACACACACACACACACACACACATTCAAAGGCATACACAAAAACACATAATATGAGCTTGATGTCATATACAAAAACACAACAACACACTTTATCTCAAAGATAAAAATATTTCCTTTTATTCTTTTTCCATTTGATGTAGTGAGCCCACCACAAAACAACTTAAAATTTTCACATCTAACTGTGTGTCCAACACTTACTTCTTTTGCCAACCAGAACTGCATTAAACACAAAGAAGATCCAACGTGGTGAATTTAGATGCTCGTCAAAGTAATGTAAAGAAATCTAAGAAAATAATATATTCTTTCCCGTTGGGCTATTTTTATCGAATGCTTTTTTTTTTTAGTTCAACACCTTTTATGTGGCGATGGATTGGACATACTCTCAGGAAGTCAGGCAGCTGCATAACAAAGAAAGTTTTGGATTGCAATCCACAGGGTAAGAGATCAAGGGGAAAACCGCGTGGAACCTGGAGAAGAATCACAGAAATCGATGTACAGAAAAGTGGGAAGATGCTAGCTCAGGATAGAGAAAGGTGGAAGGTGTTTGTCCGTGGCCTATATCCTGGTGCAGGGTGAGAAAGGCAATAATGATGACCTTTTATGTCCATTTAAACACACATTGCTGGGTGAATTTTTAGAGAAAAATATTAAAGACACAAAAACTGCAAATGTACAGTTTCGAAGGACTTTTAAGCTTTGAAAGTCACCAAACTTTGGACGGCATTTTCTCGCTAATTTTAGCTCTGAAACCAGGTGACCTCCACCCCGTAATCGCAAATATTTCGACTTCTATTTAAGATATTGGGCATTTTTTCATCAAAAGCAAGACGAATGAATAAGCTTTAAGATGATATCAATAACTACATAATATGGTAAAAAATGACGAGCGCTTGATTCCACCGCGTCGTGACAATACGCGATTCCTACAGAACTCATCCAAGCAACAAAACAATCCGCATTCCTGCATGACCAATGCCCATTCAAACCGACTCTCAGTTCACAAGGGCCCACGGTTTAGGTGCTTATTTTTACATAATTCATTACTTTATTAGCTTCTTCAGGCAGCATAATTTCTGACGTGTGCGACCGAATTACCTTAGATAGCCCGATTAGCTGCAAGATGTTTCTCTTGCCCTGTCAATTATCTAGAGTCCGTTTCGTCTTACTAGCAAGGCTTATTATTTCAGGCGCTCGTCAATTTTTGGCAAATGGAGTTATTTATTTAATCTTAAGACATGTTCATTTGCCTTGCTTTTAAAGAAAGAAAAAACCCACCTATTTTGAAAAGAAGTCTAGATTTATGCAATTGAAGAAGGTAGGGTCGCCTGGTGTGAAATTAGAGCAAGAAATTTCCCCATAAGTTTGGTGACTTTCAAAGCTTGAAAGCCCTTGGAAATTGTAAATTTACATTTTTTTAAGCCTTCTTTGGTCAGCATTTTTCAGTAAAATCTACACAAAAATTTGTTGCAAAATGGATATATAAGATGTTGAGCCTGAAAAAGAAAAACCAACAGGCAGAAAAAAGCTCTTTTCTTCCATTTAATTATTTTGACGAGCGCCTGATTTCACCACGATGCCTCGCTATACTTTTCCTCGTTGTTCAGGTACTATTAAGGGTTGTTTGTGGGTTTTTTTTATTTGTTTGTTTGTTGTTTTTTATGGGGGGGGGGGGGGGGGGGGGGGTGAATGCTTTAACAGATATTGTTCAGTTGCGGTGGAAAATAAACGTTTCTGTCCCTTTATGGATGATGACGATTTTTGGGGGTTTCCGTGGACTCGGCGAAGAAATATTCGAGCAAGACGGTTCCTATGTCATTATACTCAGAGGCACCTCCACTCATCCAAATAACTCCATTCGAGTTACCATTGTTCCTAGACATTCAAACATATGTTTGACATCCTTCTTTTCATGGGTGCATCATTCGTAACGCGAGTTGAGCACTTCATTCACAAAGTTCTGATACTATCTCATGCTGCTGCTGCTGCTGCTGCTGCTGCTGCTGCTGCTGCTGCTGCTGCTGCTGCTGCTGCTGCTGCTGCTGCTGCTGCTGCTGCTGCAGCAGCTGATGATGATGATTATGATGATGATGATGATGATGATGATGATGATGATGATGGTGATGATGATGATGATGATGATGATGATGATGATAATGATAATGATGATAGTGGTGGTGGCGCTGGTGGCAGAGAAGGTAGAGATGATTTTTCAGGTGGTAGAAGTCAATGTTGGGGGTGAATACTATGGCGTGTAGACCACAACGGCAAACTCCACCCCGACAAGGCATGTGTGCTGTGGAGCTCGCTGAACAATCACTCGGCGAAAACAGGGATGCCCTCAGTCACCATCAACGATAGGGTCCTGAAGTGTGAGCACTCTTTGAGGTATCTAGGTATCAACTTTGACAGATCACTCTCAGGTAAAGATCATATTACCAGGATCATCCCAAGAGCCAAAAAAGGTCTGCCTGCGCTGAAAACCATGGCGTGTAGCAGAATGCCACAGGGAATTTTTGCCACATTATACCTAACCCTTGTGCTGTCTGTGGTAGACTATGGCCTCGGTCTCCTCACCTTGTCAACGTCACAGCTGAACAAACGCCTTGAAAGAATTCAGAACGGATGTATGCGGACTTTTCTCGGGTGCACACGAGACACCTCCTGCGAGGCTATGCGTTATCTCCTGGACCTCTCAGCCATGGTAGAAAGTCACAAAATTGCTCAGGTGAAAATGTATTTGAGAATCAGCACCGATGATCAGGACCCACTGCATGACAATGTGGGAAGAACTGTACGCACGCGTCTGCTTAGAGGGACTGAATGGATGAATGAGGCAGCGACGACTTTGACTAAATGCTATGAAGTGCAATACATCCGAAGACGCAGCGCATGGGTCAGAGTCACTGACACACCTGGGCCGTATACTCGAGCGGTAGCAATCTTAGGCAGAGAATGTCGTGAGTGGGCAGAGGGAGTAGCCAATGCCGAGGTGGGCATCGTAGTCATCTTCACATATGTATCAGTACAGAGTGGCGCCCGTGTAAACGGGGTCATACAGAGAGAGCTGTCAGGCCCCTCTTGTATAACCACGTCCAGAATGTGCATGGAGATGAAAGCCATCACAGAAGCCCTTAACTTGATTAAGACGAAGGGATATCAGTCTGCCATCCTCGTCACCGATTCGATGAGTACCCTCGAAAAAGAGAAGTAACACATGATGTATGTAAACTGGCGAGAGGCAATACAAAGCTGCAGACTCACAAGGATTGTATGAGTCTTTAGCCTTGGCTTGCAGGAGTTCAAGGCAATGAGCTTGCTGATAAGCTAGCCGGCCAGGCTGAGATTGGCGGCACCATGCAATTAGATCCACCAACAGTCATGGCAGCATTGACAGCATGGTGCAACGACCACAGAGAGAATGACGGACCCACTTCAGACACAAAATGGATAGACTAAGGGAAGCGGGTGTTTCTAGAGGGTCGGGGACAGACAGCAACCTGCGAGGAAAAGCCAGAAGTATATCCAACCAGCTGTTAATTGGCATGATCAGCAGGCAGACCCTTTCATGGAGCCAGGAGAGGAGGGGGAAACAGCTACGGCATCGTGCCGCCTGCAATGATGCCTATTCTTCTACCAAGTAAAAAAGTATTATGAGAACTGCTTTTGTCGATCCTAGAGGCGCGCGTGCAAACACACACACACACACACACACACACACACACACACACACACACACACACACACACACACACACTTTTTAAAACTATGTGCCACGACACAGTGGAATCAGACGCTTGTTTATGTCTTATTTTTTTGTGAAGCAATATCTATCTATCTGGAATAGAAGTTGCTATATTTTAATTTAAAGGAGTTGGGGGTCGCCTGGTATCAGAAGTAAATTTAGAGCGAAAATGATTGCCAAAAGTTTGGTGACTTCCAAAGCTTGAGTGTCCTTGGAAACTGCAAATGTTCATTTTTGTTCCTTTGAATAATGTTTTTCAGCAAAATCCACACAGAAAGAAATGGAAGGTGTTGATAAAAGAAAAAAAAGAAAGAACAAAAAAACCCAAAAGAAAAGCGATAAAATTTACCAAATGAACAGAAAAAAGGGGGTTCCTTCATGACATTATTTTGACGAGCGCTTGATTTCACCATGATGCCACACAATAGAAAACGGGTACAGCCACAAGTAACTACGTAGTCACGTGCACAATGCTTTTTGCGACCAAAACATAATACAAATATAGGCTACACAGCGGTATAAACAGCCACATCGGATCTAGAAACTTTTCAGCACGCAGAAGCAACATTGACAGAATTACGGTACGATGTGTTTTTGTGCTATAAATGAATGTCCATGAAATAGCACGACAGCCAGTTCTGTTTGTTTGTTTTGTTTTGTTATGTTTGTTTGTTGTTTTCTGTTGGGTTATTTTTTCACTTTGGTTTTTAATTTTAATTTTTAAAGATTTTTTTTTTTAGGGGGGGGGGGGGTGTTCAAATTAAATTAAATGACAGAACAGTATGCCTTTAGTATAATCTTCTATCAAAAGAAGGTGTATTAAAAGGGTAAATGGTAAATTTAAAAAGCAAAACACCCCCCCCAACCCGCACCAAAAGAAGGAAAAAAAAAACATACCGCCTATTTTGACCACACAAAACGTGTTTGAATGAACCTGGTGTTGGCGATTATAAAAGGGACGCAATTCTGCTTTTTCTTACCTTCTGCAGGGGAAAAAAGGAATAGACAGTCGCTGCTCTTGAACTGTATACCAGGGTGTCT
This sequence comes from Aplysia californica, assembly GCF_000002075.1. Taxonomy (NCBI): domain Eukaryota; kingdom Metazoa; phylum Mollusca; class Gastropoda; order Aplysiida; family Aplysiidae; genus Aplysia; species Aplysia californica. The sequence goes on from NW_004797344.1 coordinate 1,060,609, forward strand.
CGAATCTACTTCAGCACTCTCGCTTCAGTCCACAGACTTTTGACTGTAACGCGACATCTAATAATAATACCTTTTTTTTTATCTAAGTAAAACTTTTGCAGCACTTGCAACACAATTAGATCATATAAGTGCCGAAGGTTAGAGGTGTTACAAGAGAGTAACAAACCAACTGTTATTAATATAACTCACTGACATGATGAGCAAGCCAACCCTTTCATGGATCCTGGAAAGGAGAAGGAGCAGCTATGGCATTGACAATTGTACCACCTGCGATGACAGAAGTCCTGTACTCCTTTTTTTTGGGGGGAGGGGTGTTTTACGGGTCCGAGAAGGCTAGGTGTAGATCTTTCCTATTAGAAGATCATGGGTGTGGCTGAAAGACAGCAGTAAGGAGCCAAGGAGTTGCTGTAGAAAGGCTGCAGAAAGAATTGGGAGTCCAGAGGAAGGGGGCAAAGGAGGTGATGGGGCGAGGGTAGAAAATGGAGACGAAAGCAGACAACAGAACATAGCTAGAGAGCAGGAAAGGAGGTGAAAGGAGACAATTTTAGAGAATAATTTTTTTGGGTTGCTACCCGGATTTTCATTTGTGTTCGCAAGCAAAACGTTATCATATGCGTATCTCAGGTTATTGATGTTGCGGCCATCAATAGTGACTTCTTGCAGGTTTTGAGATTCTCTAAAGATTAACTCTGTATAGATGTTAAAAAGATAGGAGAGAGGACACAACAATGTCTCACTCCTCTAACTATCTATATAATAATTATGATCATTAGTAATTAATTGCTCATTAAACTCAACACCGCGCACGATTTATAGCAAGCACGTACCATGCTAAACCCATAACAATACAGGCTGTTGTTGCAGGGGCTTCCCCAAAAGTTGGGGTTAACATAGAGTTTATTAAGGGTGCAGGCCCATAGGCAGACCCCCCCCACAAACACGCCTCTCCCTACACATACGTTTTCGCGCGACCTGAATATGAAAGTAGTATTATTGGAAGTATTATGCGTCTTTATATTATTCTGTTGTTGTTGTTTTATGTTGTTGTTGGTTTTACTTCTGGACCTTCATCCTTTTTGATCCATCAGAGCAGCGCAGTCCTGGGTAGTCCTAAGGCATGTGTTCTGTCTTGTCATTTTTTTCAGTATTTTTTAAATAGAATAAAAGAGACGGTCTTGATCAGCTTCTTTGGAGAAATAGTTCAGGACGACGGGTTTTTTTTGTGGGTTTTTTTTTGGGGGGGGGGTGGGAGGGGTTGTAAATAAAGTAAATAGATTCCTAAATATATATAACCATCGTTATAAATTGAAAAGAGCGACAGCAAATTGAAACGCATGCGATCTCAAAGACTATGAAGATATGATAGAAATTGTATTATATCACAATTAGTCAATTTAAATAAAGACACCGTCACCCACTATGACTATGACGAAACGCTGGACTGACAACAACTCAGTCTTGCGGCACACGCAGTCTATTCAAAAGAAGAAAATAGGTTAAAAAATATACTGGCCTTGTATATATATATATATATATATATAAGCGAAAAACAAACCAACACTCAACTGCCGTTCTTCTTCTAATCGAAGAGCCCCGCCCAGACTGGAATTCAATACTAATGATTATAGAAAACACCTCTTTATATTTGTTGCATAATATATGCACGAAAATTGATATTTTTTAAAATGTCTTTTTGGAATCCAGAGGCGCATGCAAAAAAATCGGAGCAATTTGCGACTTAGATTTTGTGTAATGACGTCGACAGGTTGTCCATTTGGTGTTGCCCAGACTTTGGATGTTGCTGTTTTTACCTTTTATTTATCATGCAGTACTTTTAGCATTGATGAATGTAATGATATGTCATCAAAAGAGTTGAAAATGTTTAATTTGTCCACCTTTGCTTGATTGTAGCTCTGCTCTTTTAAAATGTATTAGCATCGTGCATTTAATTTTGTTTATGTTTTTGTACTTGAAGAAAAAGCGATAACTGGCCTCTAGGAAACGTTTTGAAACAGACAAAACATACTCGTTTTTAGCTTTTTGATCAGTCAGGCTTCAAGTAGAAAGTATGGTTATTGTGTGCATTGTGTGTTATAACATAAAAATGATAGTAATATATTTTGCGTATTTTTATTACTTGTAGCTCATTATATTCATGCTCGACAGCAGGCATGAACAAGCATGTCCAACTTGTGGAATTGATTAAGTGATTACTCGTGTCGTGTGGGGCAAAGCAAAAGAAAATAGATATTATTACTATGCCAACGAAACTCTGCATAGCCCTTCTGTAGGCCAGCGACCAAACGAAAATTATTCTTTTTAAATCTTGACTCAGTGGTTAAAATTAAAATGTTTTTATCTTTAGGCCGTACATCCAAAACCGCTCTTTGGATGCATAGGCCTACGCAGGATCACTAAAACTAAAAAAATGACTTACAATAGCTTTGCCTACAAATTGCACATTTTGAAACATCAACACCGCCCTGCTCCCACATTTCAGTGTAAGTTTAAGCGTTAGTTCCGATATCCTCTGTCTAGGACCAGGCGAGAAGCGCAGAAATTGTTTCTGCACGCTGAAAGTTATCGTTATGGCTAAGGCCAGTATTTTAAAGGGGAATAAATTGTAAAAATAGAATTCCTTGCATGCAACTTGGTACTGCACACTCTGCGCCCGCGAACGTCAATTAGTTCTTGGGACAACGCCATTCAAAATATACGACTGTGGGGTTCGATCCACTGTCAGCTCTTCAAACAGAGAACAAGCATTTTACAATCCTAACAGTAACAGTCCTATTCGTTCATCAATGAATGATTGCGCCTATTGCGTTCGGAAATTCCCAATGATCGTATCAGTGCCTTACAAAAGAAATGTCATTTCAATTCGTTTCATCATTCTAAACGTCTATGGTTAAATATAATCTCAACTAATTGATGCGGGAAGTCTGTGCTTTAAATTTTTCTCGAGTAATCATACAGTAGGTAGTAGTGACACTAAATAGTAATCTCCCGTAATCGACTGCAACTATACCCGATTGCCAGGCCACGCCCAAAAAGCCTGCGTGAGATCAGCAAAGTAGACTGAGAGCACCTGAGATGAATCTATTAAGTTGTATGCATTCTAGAAAAGAGGTTAACTTGTTTGTTCACACGAGCCTCATTCAAACAACGACACTGCTGGCGAGCATAACTTACCTTTTACAACGTTTCACCTTTGAAAAATGTGTCGTTTGAACTTTGTATTAAATTGTATTTTAAGTGCTGATTTGGGAGGGGGGAGCGTAATTATTAAACATTTTAATATGAATTCCCCCAAAAATTCAATCTGAATAACTGTCTTTATCATACAAATTAAAAAAAAAAAACACAGACACCAACTGTTCAGTAATTGTGAAACATCCAGAAAAATTACCCTGGAACGACAGATTTCCATATATTATATTTTGCTGGCTAAAAACGTTACAATTATATATTATTTGATTAATTACAATGTTAAAAAAAAACAGCGATGAAAAATCCTCACTCTCAATCACAACGGTTGCAATCGAAGCTACTTGTAACCGCTCAGCCGAATAAGACAAGGCAAGGCGATAGTACTTCGACGATCTATAATTGCGCAGCTTGATAGTCGCTGATGTTTAGTAAATTTGCCAATTTTGTAATTGCCACGTATTTTTCTGTTCATTTGATGACGTGTCGTCCCACTATTTTAAAGCGCGAAGGGTTAAAAATTAACAAACTAAAAAGATAACTTATTTATTATATATAACCCCAGATGGGGTCCGTAGACGTAGATGAATACTTTGGTTTTGGTTTTCCTTAGATAAGCCACTCGGCTGTACTGACTGGGTAAATCTTCTCAAGTGGTTTGAAAATGGGGAAATTTAAACCGTCACAAGCGATACTTCCCACTGAGATTCGTCAAATTTCCGAAATCACGATAGACTTTACCCTGTCTTTTCTAATCTCAGTCACAGGCATCGTCACCAATACTCTTGTTATTATCGTCTTCGCACGGCTAGGCTACAGAGAAAGCGTCAACATATCCATGACAACCATTGCTCTCTGGGACTTGGCGAAGTGCGCAGGCGCAGCCCTGCAGCGTTTTGCCGGACCATTGTCTTTGTGGTCACTAGCGGTCGCAGAGAGCTGGAGCAACGTGGGCGTGGTGGTCATGAACTATTTCGTCTGCTTCTCCAGTTACGTCACAAGTGTTCTCGCCGCTTACGTGGCTGTGGAGAGATGCCTGTGCGTTTGTCTGCCTTTCAAGGTCAAATGGCTTCTCACCCCGAAGGTCACGCTGTTTATGTGTGTCTCCATATCAATCGTTGTTTTCGGTTGCTTTGCTGTTATGTTCAGTATTTACGACGTCATATGGGTTTTTAGTCCCGAGTTTAATTCGACAATCGCTATCTACAGATATAATACCTTTGCTCTAGAGAATAAAGCTATTCTTTTCGATTACTATAATTATTCTGGGATCGTCTGGCCAACTGCCAGTTTCGTTGTGATTGTGGTGTGTACAACCATTATCGTCTACAAACTTGCCAAAAGTTCAGAGTTCAGAAAAGGGAATTCCGATGTAAGTCAGGCCGAAAAACAAGGTGAAGCGCCGTCCTCTCAAAACCTAAGCGGGCGAGATCGTCAAGTGGTCAAGATGTTGGTGGTGATCATTGCCATCTATGTTATCAATCTTTCCCCCAGGATCGCTCTCTACATCGCAAAGCAAATCATATTCGATTTTTATTTTCTCAGAAAATATCACAACATGTTTTTGTTTGTCGTATATCTACTTTATATTTTCGACTTAACAAACGGGGCAATTAATTTCTTCGTGTTTTACACTATGAGTACTGCGTTTAGAAGCAAGTTTCTCAATATGCTCCCCGCTAACAGATTTAAACGATGTTGTTCTCCGTCATATTGATTGTCTTTTTCATTATGCGTTAAAACTGACAGGATAACCGTTGTCAAAGATTGAAAGACTAATGATAATATGGGATATGCCTGCCAAGCGGTGATTTTATATATTTACTTAACTCCATAATTCTTAAAGGTTAATTATATGATATAAGATAGGCCTAATATATAATAACGGTCTCCTTTTTCATTACTAATAACTTGTTTACTTGGAAGAGAATGCCACACTGTAACAAATTATAAAGAACACAATAATTTCATTGAACATCAACCATCTCTCAAACTTCGCACTATTTCAGCGTGTACTAGAGAGCTCAACACGTGTGTTAAGATAATAAATAATTTATTTTTAAAATCGCACCCTTTTGCTCTTCCCATTGTTTTGCAGTTAGTTATAGGTATTTTTATTCATCTCTTCAAAATCGATTTTAAAAAAAAAGCTCTACCTTTCATTTCAACGAGATTGTAGATTGTGGAAGTTGCTGTAGTTCCCCAACTCTTCTCTTGTAATGTTGTGTCCTGTACTTGAGTAAGGTGAAAGAAGGCGTTCGTTTAAAACAGTTACATTGAGGAAACTGGCTTTTTCCTGCCAGTTTAGTTATTTTCATCAATTTTGATGGGGAGGTTTTTTAGCTCAACATCTTTTATATGTCCATTCAAGAACACGTTTCTCTTTCTGTGTGGTTTTTTTTCTGTAAAACGTTAATTAAAGGCCGAAAATGTATTTTTTCTGTTACCACGGTCTCTCAGGCTATGGAAATGACCAAGCTTTGGCGTCATTTCCCCTGAAACAAGACCACCTACACCTTCTTTAGATGCAGATATCTCAACTTCTTCTATCCAAGATAAATGGGTATTTTTTTTCATCAAGGGCAAGACAAATTAACAAACTTTAAGATGATACCAATAACTCCACTGCCCAATAATTGATGAGCGCCTGATTCCACCACGTCGTGACACATTTATTCTGCTGTTTTAGAACCCTTTCTCTAGATCTATACAAATAAAAGTTGATTGTGGGTACTGCACAAAACTTGTGATTTAGCTTGAGTTTTCTGTTGCTTTTCCTTATTATTAATAAAATATTGCCCTCTGAAACCGGTTCATTTTTTTTTTCTTTTTTAAGTCACCCTGTTGGCCTACTTTTAAGTTTGCTAATACATTGTGCTATTATACTGTATGCTCGTTTTAAAAAAAATATTATATATGCTCATGTTAAGTCGTTACGTTAGATGTTGACTATCGACGTTCCCATGGTTGATGGTTACGAATAATGTATACCTCGTTTACAGTTTATAGTCTGCACTTCTTTCAATCGCTGGCGCTAAGGAAGACTTGTTAATTGTATTTCTTTAATTGTTTCTTTAATTTTTGACATCTCAGAATAAAAGATTTAGCGTTTTCTGAAATATTCTGCTTTGTGTACTTTGTTGGAATCCTACACAACAAACAATATGGGTGGGTGGTTGGCGGGTACTCTGGTGTGGTTTGCTCCTTCTTTCCTTTCAAACATTTATCATCCTTATCTCCCCTCCTTCTTTTTGTGTTTATTACTCTCTTGTAACACCTCTAATCTTCGGCACTTATATGACCTTATTGTGTTGCAAGTGCCGTAAAACACTTACTAAAAATTTTGAAAACGAAACAATATGGTTCAGTGCTCTCTTGCCCCCCCCCCCCTCCCCCGGGAATAACTTCTATATAATATTATGCGCGTATATTGCGCACTACTGACCATAGACTTCTATGGAAAATATTTGGGTAACTACAGTTATACACTCACACAGCAGTTATATTGTATGAAAATGTTATGGCTTCGTTTGTTTGTTTTGCAGTACTTTTAAAGCTAAGAATAAATGTAGCAACAAGTGAAGCTCCTGCAGGCTTTTAAAAGTAAAAATCTTTTGTTCAGGCTTTTCGGCGCCTGCTCTTCATACTTTATAGTATAGACCGATGAACTGCAGCAGTTGATCTGCGTGCGCGAGAAGGGTGTTATTCCTATTCTTGTTCTCGATAAAAACGAAAGAGAGCTTCAAAACTGCGACTGCAGCGTTATCTGAGAAAAAGCGCATACGGTCACTTTTTTTTTAGTTGAGTGAAACATCTTCTTGTGTAGAGGTAGGATCTCTGGTTGTATTTCATCTAGATTTTCGATAATTGGAGCTCTGCCGAATCACCATGAAGTTGAGGGGAGGTGGGAGGGGGTGTTGGGTTTTTGTTTCCTTTCCGTTAATCCCAAACATAAAATTTCTGCGCACATAGATCTATATACATGTATAGAAAGTCCCCGCCCTAGAGCACGTGGAGGAGGAGCAGATCGAAATAAAGTTGAGGACACCAGCAAGAAATATAACGAGACCTCATTGTATCCGGGAAAAGGGGGCAAGCAAGACATAACTCTGTTCACAGCCTACAATCGTAACAAGCTGACACAACATGCATTTTTAAAGGAGAAATCAGCGCAGTCCCCAACCTATTGAGAGTCCATTTTCTTTTATCATTCTGCAGTGTTGAAATGGTGTAGATTTAACGTCCATATCAACACTGTTGAATGATTTAAGAATTAAATGTCTATCTCCAAAAGGATGGAGCCAAATGGGAAATTCGTGTAAGGTGCCTTTCCCAAGGATACAACGTCGGACGGAGCTGAGGCTCAAACCCCCGAACCTGCAATCTCACGTGTTGAACTCACTTGAGCTGATCTTCGGTTAAGTTTATCCTTTAGCTCTCAGCACATCTTCCTCTCTATAGGTCCCAACGGTTAAGTTGAACTTTGGATGAGTTGATTTTTTTCACTCACCAGACATCTACTTATCCGTAGACTACCGTATCTTTGAGACATCATCTCCAAAACTGCATACAGCATTGACAATGTCCGTCTAAGTCTAAGACTTAAAATGAATGGGTCGTTTTTGCCAACTTGAAAACCATTTGGAATTCAACAAACAGCATCCCTCTGAAGACTAAATTTAAAATACACTATACAACAAGTGTACATATAATTAATAACAATGTTTTGGCAGGACTGGTGTGTGATTCAGAGATGGAAAACAAGCAAAGGACTTCGAGGACAAATTTAAAGATTTCCCCAAAAATTGTCTATGTACATTTTTAAAAAATGGAATTCATTCCGATTGTCACAAATTTAATAATGAGCTGTAGAAAAGAGCTGGTATTTAAGATACCCTACCAATACCGCTATTAAAATTAAGGAGAAGATGGAGATATTTTGGACATGTTTTGAAGATGCCAGAGACAAGACTGCCCTGGTACTG
>NW_004797344.1:1074558-1076703 GCF_000002075.1 Aplysia californica
GTATTTTCATAATGCATGTATATATATATATATTTTTTTATTGATGCCATGTTCTTCAACTAAAACATGTCTTTTATTATTTCATACTTGCAAATTGTAAAAACTTCACCTATGAGCATGATGTATCGATTTCCTTAACTAAAGGCTCGAATCCGAGAAGTAAATCATTTTGTCGGCACGCTTCATATATAATATAGGCCTACACGCACAAACGTTTACTCTGCGATCTAGAGACTAGATGTGTTTGCCTACCAGCTATTTCTATTGATCATAGCTTTATAAGCATTTTCTTAAAATTTCATTAGTCTTAGGGATAAATATTGATACAATCAAGCGTTGTTGTTTTTTAATTGGACGGAACATTTTTATTTCTTTTAGCAGTTTCGGGTGGTATCGGTAACAAAGCAAATTTACAGGTTAGAAATGAGTCAAGAGCACGATTCAGTCGTCAATATAATTTTCTTAGGAGTGCATTTATCGCTTGCAACAATCACAAGTGCTACCTCAAACAAACGAGAATTACTCAACCAACAAAGGAATTCAGAACATGTTATTCTAATACATTACTTTTGTGTCAGAGGATCGATTGAATTAGCACTTTGCTGTAGTTCATAAAAAGAATGGTACCATTACCAGTGTTTGAGGCAAAATATTGATTGTAAGTGTTTTAGATTTTCATCGACTCTATTTAGATCACTTAAGGGCAAGTTAGTATGATTCAGTTCCCCCATCAGAAAGACGATTGCACTTGATAAAATAAATGTCCCCATGCGAGAACCGAACTGATGTCTTTTCGTGAAGAAGTAAAGGCCCGAACTGTTACACAACAGTACCGGCTGCGGCTGCTGCTGCTACTACTAGATCTACTACTACTACTACTACTACTACTACTACTACTACTACTACTACTACTACTGCTACTACTACTACTATGAGGACGATGACAACGATAATGTCAGCAGTGACGGTGGCCCCTAAGAGTAAAATAATAGGTCTATGTTAATTTCCTCTCGTCGAACTTGTCATTCACGGAAAAGATTCTACTTCTATTTGTTGTGCTGGCCTGCTCATTTTTATTTGCTAAAATGCCCTGTCTCAACGTTAAAAAAAAAAAGAAGAAAACAACAATTATTATCAGTAACAAACATTCAACACTAAAAGCCCGTCGCTCTAAATATGTGCCATAAAAACCGTTAGGCACCCGAGGGACCCTGTCAGGAGTTTCATAATCCATCCGAAACGCTTTCGTAAGAATTTATTCATAGAAAAGCATCACAGCGTAGGGCCCACCTGGGGTTAGCTACAGGAATTACCCATGGTCTCAAACGGAAGAAGCGGCACGCGGTATAAACATAGCGTTGCCAAGACTACGTGCGGCGTCCCGAACCGAAAAATGGCACTCGTGAAATGAGAGGGGGTAGTGCGGTCAAAGGAACTCACGTCAGCGGAGGTGCACGGTCGCCCAGACTTTTGTTTTTTCCACTCGAGCAGGAATAGAAAATAACGCTGGACAAAATATTAGTTTGATGTGTAGATGAGTGAAAAATTCCTGTACTGAATCCATACCCAACAACTACAGATGTTATTGTTTATTGAAGTATTGAAGGAAAGTAATCTACTCCGTACTTTTCAGGAAAAAAACAACTAAAGTGCTATATGATTTTTTTTTCCATAGGAGTTTTACTTTAGAACAATGTTTAATTGTGCTAGTAACATACCCATTTCATCTTTCTGTTATGATGTAAGATTAAGATCGACACTCCCAGAGTGAGCTGTGAGGAATCTGGTACAATGGTATTCATTCAAAGATGCTTCACCTTTATTCTAATGGAAACTATAGAAAAGTGCCCAGCGCATATCTGGCTTTACCTGGCTATGGTCACCATTACTATGCACAGTGCTGCGGGTGAGGAAGGTTTCGATGTTGTGCAAAACTTTCATTGAGTTTTTCCTTTTTTTAAATGTCTGTTCTCCGTATTCTCAGTATCTCTGTCTTACCTACAGTTCCTATTCATACTCTTTGATGTCTCCTTGTCTGTGAGATATTTCTTCTTCTTCTTCTTCTTCTTCTTCTTCTTCTTCTTCTTCTTCTTTTTCTTCTTCTTCTTCTTCTTCTTCTTCTTCTTCTTCTTCTTCTTCTTCTTC
>NW_004797344.1:1077338-1079018 GCF_000002075.1 Aplysia californica
AAAGAGAGAGAGAGAGAGAGAGAGAGAGAGAGAGAGAGAGAGAGAGAGAGAGAGAGAGAGAGAGAAAAAAACCCACAGCGAAAGAGAGTGGAGAGAGACACACAGAGAGAGAGAGAGAGAGAAACATGCGTTAACACATTCGCTCACACACAAGCATCAACTGCTATATTAGCTGTGAGGGGACAGAACAAAAGCAATACCTCCTCGTCTGTTTTGATCAATATTTCTCTCTTTTCTGGACGCAGTTCAGGTCGATTTGGAGCTAGTCGAAGTGGGTTTTTATTTGGCCCCATGAGAACTGCAATTGGAATGTGCTTAGGCGAACAAGAAAAACATCGTTCATACTCGATTTTGAAACTCGTGCTACCATGTCATGACCACACTCTTAAATGGGTCTCGTTGTAGGCAAAAATCTAACAGTTTTATTTCATACGCTGTCGACCGCCTTTTGGCCAACACAAGTTGTCCATTAACTGTTGTTTCCGAAAAGGAAGAGGAGTCCATTTCCGTGGATGTGACAGTTGAGCTGCCAGTTTGTTTTATCTAAACGAGGCGGCTAAATCAATCTAGAACCCAGGTTTAAACAAGGCTCCCTGTATGTTATGTCTGGACAGGTAGCACCAATTCCTTTTGCGTTATTTTTTCACCTCTTTGCTTTCTGAGAAGACCTTTTCAACTACTGACAAAAGACAGCCAATTCAATGACGATCTTAGGCAAATATTCATCGACCTGTCTGTAGTATTGACAATTGGCTGAGATATCAATGGACAAGGGAATAGTAGCACAATAAGATTGTATCGATATGCAGATTTCCTTTTAATCCTGGCGTTTATCATCCGGTCCTATTTTTGTTCTTTGTCTTTTCTTCACATTTTCCAACCACTATCGTCATTCTTTCCTCTTTTTCTTTGGACCGTTTTCCTTCGCAAATATTTTTTCGTGTTTCCTTTTATTTTGTAGCGTTCCCTCATTTTCTCGCCTTCTGTGGTTTCCCATTTTCGTGTACCATTGCATTTTTCTTCCATTTCCCTCTCGAGTTTTTATTCCCGTTTATCTTATCTTTGTGCGTCCGTTTTGTTTTTCTGTTCCTCGTAACATTCATCCTTTTTTGTCCCAATTACTTACAATGTTTTACCTTGTCGATTTTTTCCTTTTCATTGTCCATTAATTTACAGCTACAGCCATATTGGGTCTTATACAGAAAACCAACTTCTGCATCGACAACAAAAATACAAAACACAAAAAAAAATATTTTCTTTTCCAACTTTTATTCTCTGTTCTCTTTACGGTCTAACTTCTTTCTTTTCTCAATTTCCTTAACTGGCGGTTGCTGGTACCCCCCCCCCCCCTCATCTTAAAAGCGAAGGACCCTGCAAGGAGTTCCATAAGTCACCCAGTTTCACTATTAGAGATAAACGTTTTGTGAGTCAATTTGTCTCTTAGGTAATGGTCTTGTGTTACTTTTGCCTTTACATTCTAATCCTCTGCTGCCGTCAAACGTCGAAGGAAGATCAAGCAGTTTTCTGCAGTAGGCCAGCTCTGCAGCTGTTCCAATTGAGACATTTTTTCCTGACTTTTCTAATATTATTCGCTCTAAGGCCTGAGCATATCTCTCTTGCTCCCTTCCACCCCCAACCCATCTCTACATCCCCCCCCCTCTCTCTCTCTCTCTCTCTCTC
>NW_004797344.1:1081953-1083049 GCF_000002075.1 Aplysia californica
CTCTTTCTCTCTCTCTTTCCCTCTCTCTTTCTCTCTCTCTTTCTCTCTTTCTTTCCCTCTCTCTTTCTCTCTCTCTTTCTCTCTCTCTTTCTCTCTCTGTTTGTGCGCGCGTGCGCGTGCGTGCGCGTGCGTGCGTGCGCGTGCGTGTGTGAGTGTGTGTGTGCGCGCGCGTGTGTGTGTGTGTGTGTGTGTGCGGGTGTATGCATGTTAGAAAATAAATCATATCAAATAAACAAAAGCGAAAACATTAGCACGAACTGCCCTCCAGCCTGCCCCGTCTTTACAAATTGATACACAGAGTGAAAATAACACAAAACAAACTGAATACAAACATAAATTATAAATTTATACGTAAGAAGCGTCTCCCTGGTCAAAATAGCCCATCTCAACAACAAAAACAAAACTCAACTGAATACAAATAGAGCAACAATTATAAATAAATAGTAACCATAAATTTATCCCTCAGTCAAAATAGATCTAGATCTAGATCTAGCTCAACTCAAGATAAAAGATCTAGTACAATGGAAATCCATCCCCGCAATAATCAACCACAGAAAAAAAGATTTCGCACGATTCACATAAAAAATGCGAATGTTTTTCGAGATGAAGACAAGGGGCATACAACCCTTTTCTTGCGGTTTTCTGCTAGGAGGTCAAGTTTGCTTTCTTTCACTTCCGCGACTTTGGTTCACAACAGGTTCAAAGAGAAGTTTGACTAGATCTAGATCTAGATCTATATCTAGATCTAGATCTAGATCTAGATCTACTAGAAATCTAGATTAAATCTAATTACAAAGATTTAGATCTAGATAGTAGATAAAGAAGAAAATAAAATAGATCTACAATCTAGATTCTAGATCTAGATATAGATCTATATCTAGATCTAGAATCTAAGAGTCTAGATCTATCTCTGGTAAGATTATCAGTTAAGTTTTTCAATTGAAGGATAACTTGGCGCTCTTTGGAAATTGCCTTCCCGTTCCAATTGATAATTTGCCATGTAATCTAGATTCTAGATCTAGATCTAGATCTAGATCAAACGTGAGGATTGTGTGTTTAAAAAAAAAAAAATTTTTGCCAGGGGGGCGAACCCCCC
>NW_004797344.1:1083149-1084769 GCF_000002075.1 Aplysia californica
CCCCCCCAATCCCCTGTTATGGCAAGTTTGCATTAATGCGCACGTAGGTTCAATCCGGCCCAAATAAATCTTTAATACAAAAAAGGCGGAAAAATGTTACTGGTTAATGTAATGTTGTTGCGAATCTTTAGTTTATAAGGGGAAATGTCAGTGAAACACACAGAAAGGTTTTGACAGCTTTACATGCATATTTCACAGTAACACTGTTGACAATCTCAGTTTATGTGCAATTCCTTATTCCATCTTGATCTCTAGATCTAGGCTAGATTCTAGATTTAGATTCTAGATCTAGATCTAGATCTAGAGTCTAGATCTAGAATCTAGATCTAGATTGGACTAGACGAACTCTAGATCTAAGTACGCTTCTCGCTCTTGGAAGGGAAAACGTTTTCAGCCTCAACTTTAAAGTTAAAGAACACAATCTTTATTTCGTCCCCCTATTCCCCATGGTGGGCGGAAAAGTGGGCGCTTTTTCGGTAGTTCCCACCCCGCAATTGTTATTCACGGGTTTTGGCCCCAAGAGTAGGGGGGTTTCAGGGGGGCTTGCCCCCCTTACCTAACACAAATAGGAAGGGGGGTTTCAGGGGGGCATGCCACAATTTAATGTTTTGCTGTTGTTAGGTTTGATATCTTAGCTCACCGCGAATCAAACGTATAGATCTAGATCTAGAAGTAGGTCATGCTCAAATAAGGGGGGTGGGAACTACCGAAAAAGCACCGAAAAGTGGTGGTTATGGTGGTGGGCGGTGAAGGGCGAGGGACGTTTTATTAAGCTTTATTACGGCTAGCAAGCTATTTTTAACGTCATTTTTAGATAACCACGAGTTAACATAAAATAAATAATTAATGAATATAACCAAGTGCTTTCAATTAGGTTACAATGTAACTGCAGGTATTTTACGCCCCCTTCGACACTATCAGTCATTAGTAAGTTTAACTAGAGGAGGCAGGCTGCTTAAACCCTACATGTCAGGGCCTACCCTGCCCGAGAGGGATGCAACATCCAGTAGACAGACGGGGAGATTCCATAAAAATCGTCATTTTGGCATGCAAGATCTAGTTGGGGAAACATGAAATGACTGCATTTCTTCGAACGCGTCTCTTGATAACTAATCTCGGATTAGGACTTGATCTAGATCTAGACTCTAGATATAACTGTTTAAAAATAAACTGTCGGTAAAACTAGGATTCATCAATTCCGATGCCATTTTTGGGTGTAAAAATCAGTTTTAGATTTGAGTAAAAGTTTTGTAGCACTTGCAACTGCAACACAATAAGGTCATAAAGGTGCCGTATATGACCTTATTGCGTAAAAAAATCAATTTAAAAAATGATGATACGTTGTTGTAGACAACACGTTTTGGCTTTTAAACACGGAAACGAATCATGAATGCCTGTAGTTTTAGACATGTAATACTGATACTTTAAAAGCAAATGTTGGCGTTTTATGTCCCGATTGAAACACATTTGATAGTTTGTTTAGTATAGGGTTTTACGGCGCTCGCAACTGCAAAGGTCATATGAGCGCGCGGGACACACCTAATATTTTTCAGTTGGTAGGAAATTTGGAATTTTGCCCGGGTGGCGGCCGAAGCCTACTCTTGTCGATTTTAGACCACC
>NW_004797344.1:1084921-1087421 GCF_000002075.1 Aplysia californica
GAGGGGGCAAAGGAGGTGAGGGGGTGGGGCAGAAAGTGGAAATGAAAGCAGACAACAGAACATTGTTAGAGATCAGGAAAGGATGGGAAAGGAGACAATTTTAGAGAAGAAAATTTTTGGTCGCTACCCGGAATCGAACCCGGGACCTTTGAATGAGAGGCCAACACCTTAACCTCTAGGCCACGAGAGCCCCCTTTTGATAGTTTAGGCCTAGGAAGCATGCAGGCATCGACCCTGTCTGTCAGGGCCTACCCGGGTGACTGTAAACTGCGAAGGGCTTAAAACCGCAACACCACTGTCAAAGCTGACATTTGATGCGATCGTTACTAATGTTGAACATGACAGCACGTTTTATGGGAATGGTTGCAGCTGAAATGCATCTTCAGTTAAAAAAACAAAACAAAAGCAACTGCTACAAACAAACGCAAAAACAAAAAAAATGTACGTTTTAGACTGACAATGCAAAGAAATAGACGTCAACAATACCGCATCTGAAATTAAATGAGTATGAATGCATTAAGTAAAGAACATTCCTGCTTTCCTTCAATTCGTTTTTCCTCGTTCTCTGCCGCCCACTTCTTTTCATTAGCTCTGTTTTTTTGCTCCCCCACCCCTTCCTGATTCCCCTTCTTCTATTTTTAATCCATCCCTTCCTCATTCTTTGTCTTTGTCCTTGTATCTTCAAATGTCCTCCTTTTTTTTCTCTTCGTCCGTTCTTTTTTATTCCCCATCTTCTGTATACGCGACAAACGTTCTTCATACTCTTCTTTCTGTTTCCACTCTGGTTTTGTTGCCTCATTCTCCTCCTTCTCAATGTCACCCACCTTATTCAACTACTAAAGCAACAAAAACAACAGCAACAACAACAACTACAACAGCTACGTCAACGACAAGAACACAGCAACAACAACAACAACAGCAGCAGCAACTACATGTATAATATCTGGCTTGAAAAGGAAAACAAATCTAATGGTTGCAGACTTGATTTACACACACGTATAGATACACAATGTGATAACGTGCTTACAAAATATAAACCTTTCCCTGAATGACTGCATTCATTCATGTCCTCTTCTTCACGCCATACCCTCTTTTCTCTCCTTCTTTTCCTCCTTTTCTCCACTTCTTTATCTCTGTCCAAGTCTCCTATCTGTCACTCTCTTCCCCTGTCTGTAGGCTTATATTTTCGCTAAAATTTCAGTGGCGCAAATGACTTTTACCCCCGACGTATCAGGGTTGTCATCAAAGGAATCCGTATCCACAACAAAGAGAAACAGTTTGCCTGCTCTGTGTTAGTGAGCAGTCGTGACTAAGGGTACCTCAATACCAACATCGCCTCTTCAGAGCCCCCTACCGCATAAATATTTCAGTCCCTATCGGCCTTGTGAGGGCTTCCCGCGATGACGGAGTCCGAGGGTAATTTTCTTGGAGATTCCAGCGAGCCCAGCCCAGGTCAGGCTGGTTGGCTTGCGTGCAGGTCATGAATACGTCAAGAGGTTCTAGTTTTGCAGTAATCAAAGAGCGACGCACCCTCTCGTCACGTACCAGTATCTAGGTGGCTGAAGGCTGCTGGCCTACCTCTGCATAATCTAATCGATGTGGGAGTCCCACGACTTAATGTGAAAGTCAGTTAAAAGGAGGAGGAGGAGTGGGAGGAGGACAATGGGAAGAAAAAAAAATCTAGAAATTAGGGAAGATTGCAATAAGAGAAGGGGGAAAAGATAGGGAAATAGAGAATGAAGGAGAGAAAGGAATGAAAACAGATAGAGTGAAGATGAGAGTGGAAGGAGGAGACTGATTTGGTAGTGATAGTTTGTCTGTCTGTCTGTCTGCCTGCATGTGCTGTCTGTCTTCAGGTGGATAGGTAGGCACGCACGCAGGTAGGTCTGTTGGTAGGTACGCAGTTCGATCGTTAGGCTACGTGTGTGCAAGAGCAAAGGCTGGCTTGTTTGACGGGGTAATTAAAGTGAGACAAAGAACCGGATAAGGTTTGGCCCGCACGCGAAAAACGTTCCCACAATAAGACCGCAGATTAAACTTAACAACACATCTTATTCATTCGAGACAGCATCACTGATTTGTAAATGAAAACAAATTCTGAACTATGTGTACACTCGCCAAAGTAATCGATAAGATATCTCATGTAATAGTTATTCCTACTTTGGGCAAAATAGCAATAATAACTTTAAAACCTTAATCAGCCATTATGGTCTCAAGATTTTTTAAACAGTGAATTTAACCTAAAATGTCTACGCTCAAAAAGAAGGCCTAGAAGCAGAGATGACAACACTATTATTAATTATTTAGTTGCAAATTTGACCGTATTGATCTAACCTTTCGTGACTAGGAGGTGATTCCATAATCATGCCATGACCTAATTCTAGATAGGTAAAAAGTCGAGGTAAAAACAAACACCCACTACAGCCATGAGTGTACATGGAGTTATACCTTTTTTTAGATAGACTCGACCAGTCTCATTATTAGCTTATTATGCTTGTTA
>NW_004797344.1:1092421-1239239 GCF_000002075.1 Aplysia californica
GGTTTTCATAAGTAGATTTACTCGTGTGTACATAGCTAGCCTGACTAGGAAATGGCTTTTGCGTTGGCATGGAGGGAATCTGGGATGAGCCATTCATCCATTCGATGACAGAGGGAAATGGAACATTAGCTCATGAGTAGGGGGATATAGCAGTACTGGTTGAGTAAGCTGCGTAGAAGACATTGTGATGGGTGTTTGAGGAGAAGCGTTTGACTGTGATTGAAAGCATGTTTTTTCTGGTTTCAGTGCGTCCCAAGACACCAACCCTGAGCAGAGCTCCTACAGATGCTACCATTGAGAGCGGCACATCTGTGACGTTGACATGTGCAACACTGAGCAGTGGAGTTGTGACCTACATATTTTCACAGGGCAGCACCCAGGTTCAAAGCGGCTCCAGCGCCACATACGATTTGGCAAGTGCTGCCACCTCAGACACTGGGTCTTACACGTGTATTGCCAGCATCAGTTCAGTGGACTCCGTTGCCAGCAACACAGAGACCATGACAGTTGTCGGTGAGTATGATGTCAAGTTCTAGGAGGGTAGGGAATAAGGAAGAGAGATGAGACTGAGAGAGGAGTATTTTGTCCCTTTGTGACACGGTTGACAGAAAAGAAGGATGGAAGAGGAACCTCCATGTGATGTTGTCTGCTGTAGGTTTACGTGCTGGTGAGAAGCAGCGTGGTTGAGCATACTCTTCTGTTTGTTTCTTCAGATAAACCAACGACGCCCACTTTGGCTACCGACAATAGTGACCCAACGGATGGCGATGCCATAACACTGACGTGTACAGCCACAGAGGCCGCGGTAAACAACTATGAGTTCAAACTGGGCTCAACGTCACTGGCTTCTGGAAGTAGCAGCACATATACCATAAGCACTGCAACTATCGGCGCAGATGATGGCAGCTACACCTGTATTGTGTCCATCGACACCGTGGCCTCAGATGCCAGTAGTGCCGTGGTCGTTGCGCGTGAGTAGAGCAGTATTATATTTGGACTGTGAGTGTGTCTGTGTCTGTATCGAATACAAAAGTGGGCACGCCGGGGAAAATGTGTGTTGTGTTTACGCGTGACGTTGATTTTTGACAAATTGTTTTCTTCCGTTTTCACATTTCTGTTTGTTAAGTTTAAGGTTCTTGCTGGTGGAATGTGGGAGGGGTCTTAAGGACTTAATGAAAGAGGTTTTTTTTTAGACAGAAAGAAGAGGAAAGTTTATGCCTTAGTTTTGATGAAAACACGAGTGATGGTTTGACAGTTGGTTTTCATAAGTAGATTTACTCGTGTGTACATAGCTAGCCTGACTAGGAAATGGCTTTTGCGTTGGCATGGAGGGAATCTGGGATGAGCCATTCATCCATTCGATGACAGAGGGAAATGGAACATTAGCTCATGAGTAGGGGGATATAGCAGTACTGGTTGAGTAAGCTGCGTAGAAGACATTGTGATGGGTGTTTGAGGAGAAGCGTTTGACTGTGATTGAAAGCATGTTTTTTTTCTGGTTTCAGTGCGTCCCAAGACACCAACCCTGAGCAGAGCTCCTACAGATGCTACCATTGAGAGCGGCACATCTGTGACGTTGACATGTGCAACACTGAGCAGTGGAGTTGTGACCTACACATTTTCACAGGGCAGCACCCAGGTTCAAAGCGGCTCCAGCGCCACATACGATTTGGCAAGTGCTGCCACCTCAGACACTGGGTCTTACACGTGTATTGCCAGCATCAGTTCAGTGGACTCCGTTGCCAGCAACACAGAGACCATGACAGTTGTCGGTGAGTATGATGTCAAGTTCTAGGAGGGCAGGGAATAAGGAAGAGAGATGAGACTGAGAGAGGAGTATTTTGTCCCTTTGTGACACGGTTGACAGAAAAGAAGGATGGAAGAGGAACCTCCATTTGATGTTGTCTGCTGTAGGTTTACGTGCTGGTGAGAAGCAGCGTGGTTGAGCATACTCTTCTGTTTGTTTCCTCAGATAAACCAACGACGCCCACTTTGGCTACCGACAATAGTGACCCAACGGATGGCGATGCCATAACACTGACGTGTACAGCCACAGAGGCCGCGGTAAACAACTATGAGTTCAAACTGGGCTCAACGTCACTGGCTTCTGGAAGTAGCAGCACATATACCATAAGCACTGCAACTATCGGCGCAGATGATGGCAGCTACACCTGTATTGTGTCCATCGACACCGTGGCCTCAGATGCCAGTAGTGCCGTGGTCGTTGCGCGTGAGTAGAGCAGTATTATATTTGGACTGTGAGTGTGTCTGTGTCTGTATCGAATACAAAAGTGGGCACGCCGGGGAAAATGTGTGTTGTGTTTACGCGTGACGTTGATTTTTGACAAATTGTTTTCTTCCGTTTTCACATTTCTGTTTGTTAAGTTTAAGGTTCTTGCTGGTGGAATGTGGGAGGGGTCTTAAGGACTTAATGAAAGAGGTTTTTTTTTAGACAGAAAGAAGAGGAAAGTTTATGCCTTAGTTTTGATGAAAACACGAGTGATGGTTTGACAGTTGGTTTTCATAAGTAGATTTACTCGTGTGTACATAGCTAGCCTGACTAGGAAATGGCTTTTGCGTTGGCATGGAGGGAATCTGGGATGAGCCATTCATCCATTCGATGACAGAGGGAAATGGAACATTAGCTCATGAGTAGGGGGATATAGCAGTACTGGTTGAGTAAGCTGCGTAGAAGACATTGTGATGGGTGTTTGAGGAGAAGCGTTTGACTGTGATTGAAAGCATGTTTTTTTTCTGGTTTCAGTGCGTCCCAAGACACCAACCCTGAGCAGAGCTCCTACAGATGCTACCATTGAGAGCGGCACATCTGTGACGTTGACATGTGCAACACTGAGCAGTGGAGTTGTGACCTACACATTTTCACAGGGCAGCACCCAGGTTCAAAGCGGCTCCAGCGCCACATACGATTTGGCAAGTGCTGCCACCTCAGACACTGGGTCTTACACGTGTATTGCCAGCATCAGTTCAGTGGACTCCGTTGCCAGCAACACAGAGACCATGACAGTTGTCGGTGAGTATGATGTCAAGTTCTAGGAGGGCAGGGAATAAGGAAGAGAGATGAGACTGAGAGAGGAGTATTTTGTCCCTTTGTGACACCGTTGACAGAAAAGAAGGATGGAAGAGGAACCTCCATTTGATGTTGTCTGCTGTAGGTTTACGTGCTGGTGAGAAGCAGCGTGGTTGAGCATACTCTTCTGTTTGTTTCCTCAGATAAACCAACGACGCCCACTTTGGCTACCGACAATAGTGACCCAACGGATGGCGATGCCATAACACTGACGTGTACAGCCACAGAGGCCGCGGTAAACAACTATGAGTTCAAACTGGGCTCAACGTCACTGGCTTCTGGAAGTAGCAGCACATATTCCATAAGCACTGCAACTATCGGCGCAGATGATGGCAGCTACACCTGTATTGTGTCCATCGACACCGTGGCCTCAGATGCCAGTAGTGCCGTGGTCGTTGCGCGTGAGTAGAGCAGTATTATATTTGGACTGTGAGTGTGTCTGTGTCTGTATCGAATACAAAAGTGGGCACGCCGGGGAAAATGTGTGTTGTGTTTACGCGTGACGTTGATTTTTGACAAATTGTTTTCTTCCGTTTTCACATTTCTGTTTGTTAAGTTTAAGTTTCTTGCTGGTGGAATGTGGGAGGGGTCTTAAGGACTTAATGAATGAGGGTTTTTTTTAGACAGAAAGAAGAGGAAAGTTTATGCCTTAGTTTTGATGAAAACACGAGTGATGATTTGACAGTGGGTTTTCATAAGTAGATTTACTCGTGTGTACATAGCTAGCCTGACTAGGAAATGGCTTTTGCGTTGGCATGGAGGGAATCTGGGATGAGCCATTCATCCATTCGATGACAGAGGGAAATGGAACATTAGCTCATGAGTAGGGGGATATAGCAGTACTGGTTGAGTAAGCTGCGTAGAAGACATTGTGATGGGTGTTTGAGGAGAAGCGTTTGACTGTGATTGAAAGCATGTTTTTTTTCTGGTTTCAGTGCGTCCCAAGACACCAACCCTGAGCAGAGCTCCTACAGATGCTACCATTGAGAGCGGCACATCTGTGACGTTGACATGTGCAACACTGAGCAGTGGAGTTGTGACCTACACATTTTCACAGGGCAGCACCCAGGTTCAAAGCGGCTCCAGCGCCACATACGATTTGGCAAGTGCTGCCACCTCAGACACTGGGTCTTACACGTGTATTGCCAGCATCAGTTCAGTGGACTCCGTTGCCAGCAACACAGAGACCATGACAGTTGTCGGTGAGTATGATGTCAAGTTCTAGGAGGGCAGGGAATAAGGAAGAGAGATGAGACTGAGAGAGGAGTATTTTGTCCCTTTGTGACACCGTTGACAGAAAAGAAGGATGGAAGAGGAACCTCCATTTGATGTTGTCTGCTGTAGGTTTACGTGCTGGTGAGAAGCAGCGTGGTTGAGCATACTCTTCTGTTTGTTTCCTCAGATAAACCAACGACGCCCACTTTGGCTACCGACAATAGTGACCCAACGGATGGCGATGCCATAACACTGACGTGTACAGCCACAGAGGCCGCGGTAAACAACTATGAGTTCAAACTGGGCTCAACGTCACTGGCTTCTGGAAGTAGCAGCACATATTCCATAAGCACTGCAACTATCGGCGCAGATGATGGCAGCTACACCTGTATTGTGTCCATCGACACCGTGGCCTCAGATGCCAGTAGTGCCGTGGTCGTTGCGCGTGAGTAGAGCAGTATTATATTTGGACTGTGAGTGTGTCTGTGTCTGTATCGAATACAAAAGTGGGCACGCCGGGGAAAATGTGTGTTGTGTTTACGCGTGACGTTGATTTTTGACAAATTGTTTTCTTCCGTTTTCACATTTCTGTTTGTTAAGTTTAAGTTTCTTGCTGGTGGAATGTGGGAGGGGTCTTAAGGACTTAATGAATGAGGGTTTTTTTTAGACAGAAAGAAGAGGAAAGTTTATGCCTTAGTTTTGATGAAAACACGAGTGATGATTTGACAGTGGGTTTTCATAAGTAGATTTACTCGTGTGTACATAGCTAGCCTGACTAGGAAATGGCTTTTGCGTTGGCATGGAGGGAATCTGGGATGAGCCATTCATCCATTCGATGACAGAGGGAAATGGAACATTAGCTCATGAGTAGGGGGATATAGCAGTACTGGTTGAGTAAGCTGCGTAGAAGACATTGTGATGGGTGTTTGAGGAGAAGCGTTTGACTGTGATTGAAAGCATGTTTTTTTTCTGGTTTCAGTGCGTCCCAAGACACCAACCCTGAGCAGAGCTCCTACAGATGCTACCATTGAGAGCGGCACATCTGTGACGTTGACATGTGCAACACTGAGCAGTGGAGTTGTGACCTACACATTTTCACAGGGCAGCACCCAGGTTCAAAGCGGCTCCAGCGCCACATACGATTTGGCAAGTGCTGCCACCTCAGACACTGGGTCTTACACGTGTATTGCCAGCATCAGTTCAGTGGACTCCGTTGCCAGCAACACAGAGACCATGACAGTTGTCGGTGAGTATGATGTCAAGTTCTAGGAGGGCAGGGAATAAGGAAGAGAGATGAGACTGAGAGAGGAGTATTTTGTCCCTTTGTGACACCGTTGACAGAAAAGAAGGATGGAAGAGGAACCTCCATTTGATGTTGTCTGCTGTAGGTTTACGTGCTGGTGAGAAGCAGCGTGGTTGAGCATACTCTTCTGTTTGTTTCCTCAGATAAACCAACGACGCCCACTTTGGCTACCGACAATAGTGACCCAACGGATGGCGATGCCATAACACTGACGTGTACAGCCACAGAGGCCGCGGTAAACAACTATGAGTTCAAACTGGGCTCAACGTCACTGGCTTCTGGAAGTAGCAGCACATATTCCATAAGCACTGCAACTATCGGCGCAGATGATGGCAGCTACACCTGTATTGTGTCCATCGACACCGTGGCCTCAGATGCCAGTAGTGCCGTGGTCGTTGCGCGTGAGTAGAGCAGTATTATATTTGGACTGTGAGTGTGTCTGTGTCTGTATCGAATACAAAAGTGGGCACTCCGGGGAAAATGTGTGTTGTGTTTACGCGTGACGTTGATTTTTGACAAATTGTTTTCTTCCGTTTTCACATTTCTGTTTGTTAAGTTTAAGTTTCTTGCTGGTGGAATGTGGGAGGGGTCTTAAGGACTTAATGAATGAGGGTTTTTTTTAGACAGAAAGAAGAGGAAAGTTTATGCCTTAGTTTTGATGAAAACACGAGTGATGATTTGACAGTGGGTTTTCATAAGTAGATTTACTCGTGTGTACATAGCTAGCCTGACTAGGAAATGGCTTTTGCGTTGGCATGGAGGGAATCTGGGATGAGCCATTCATCCATTCGATGACAGAGGGAAATGGAACATTAGCTCATGAGTAGGGGGATATAGCAGTACTGGTTGAGTAAGCTGCGTAGAAGACATTGTGATGGGTGTTTGAGGAGAAGCGTTTGACTGTGATTGAAAGCATGTTTTTTTTCTGGTTTCAGTGCGTCCCAAGACACCAACCCTGAGCAGAGCTCCTACAGATGCTACCATTGAGAGCGGCACATCTGTGACGTTGACATGTGCAACACTGAGCAGTGGAGTTGTGACCTACACATTTTCACAGGGCAGCACCCAGGTTCAAAGCGGCTCCAGCGCCACATACGATTTGGCAAGTGCTGCCACCTCAGACACTGGGTCTTACACGTGTATTGCCAGCATCAGTTCAGTGGACTCCGTTGCCAGCAACACAGAGACCATGACAGTTGTCGGTGAGTATGATGTCAAGTTCTAGGAGGGCAGGGAATAAGGAAGAGAGATGAGACTGAGAGAGGAGTATTTTGTCCCTTTGTGACACCGTTGACAGAAAAGAAGGATGGAAGAGGAACCTCCATTTGATGTTGTCTGCTGTAGGTTTACGTGCTGGTGAGAAGCAGCGTGGTTGAGCATACTCTTCTGTTTGTTTCCTCAGATAAACCAACGACGCCCACTTTGGCTACCGACAATAGTGACCCAACGGATGGCGATGCCATAACACTGACGTGTACAGCCACAGAGGCCGCGGTAAACAACTATGAGTTCAAACTGGGCTCAACGTCACTGGCTTCTGGAAGTAGCAGCACATATTCCATAAGCACTGCAACTATCGGCGCAGATGATGGCAGCTACACCTGTATTGTGTCCATCGACACCGTGGCCTCAGATGCCAGTAGTGCCGTGGTCGTTGCGCGTGAGTAGAGCAGTATTATATTTGGACTGTGAGTGTGTCTGTGTCTGTATCGAATACAAAGGTGGGCACTCCGGGGAAAATGTGTGTTGTGTTTACGCGTGACGTTGATTTTTGACAAATTGTTTTCTTCCGTTTTCACATTTCTGTTTGTTAAGTTTAAGTTTCTTGCTGGTGGAATGTGGGAGGGGTCTTAAGGACTTAATGAATGAGGGTTTTTTTTAGACAGAAAGAAGAGGAAAGTTTATGCCTTAGTTTTGATGAAAACACGAGTGATGATTTGACAGTGGGTTTTCATAAGTAGATTTACTCGTGTGTACATAGCTAGCCTGACTAGGAAATGGCTTTTGCGTTGGCATGGAGGGAATCTGGGATGAGCCATTCATCCATTCGATGACAGAGGGAAATGGAACATTAGCTCATGAGTAGGGGGATATAGCAGTACTGGTTGAGTAAGCTGCGTAGAAGACATTGTGATGGGTGTTTGAGGAGAAGCGTTTGACTGTGATTGAAAGCATGTTTTGTTTCTGGTTTCAGTGCGTCCCAAGACACCAAACCTGAGCAGAGCTCCTACAGATGCTACCATTGAGAGCGGCACATCTGTGACGTTGACATGTGCAACACTGAGCAGTGGAGTTGTGACCTACACATTTTCACAGGGCAGCACCCAGGTTCAAAGCGGCTCCAGCGCCACATACGATTTGGCAAGTGCTGCCACCTCAGACACTGGGTCTTACACGTGTATTGCCAGCATCAGTTCAGTGGACTCCGTTGCCAGCAACACAGAGACCATGACAGTTGTCGGTGAGTATGATGTCAAGTTCTAGGAGGGCAGGGAATAAGGAAGAGAGATGAGACTGAGAGAGGAGTATTTTGTCCCTTTGTGACACGGTTGACAGAAAAGAAGGATGGAAGAGGAACCTCCATTTGATGTTGTCTGCTGTAGGTTTACGTGCTGGTGAGAAGCAGCGTGGTTGAGCATACTCTTCTGTTTGTTTCCTCAGATAAACCAACGACGCCCACTTTGGCTACCGACAATAGTGACCCAACGGATGGCGATGCCATAACACTGACGTGTACAGCCACAGAGGCCGCGGTAAACAACTATGAGTTCAAACTGGGCTCAACGTCACTGGCTTCTGGAAGTAGCAGCACATATTCCATAAGCACTGCAACTATCGGCGCAGATGATGGCAGCTACACCTGTATTGTGTCCATCGACACCGTGGCCTCAGATGCCAGTAGTGCCGTGGTCGTTGCGCGTGAGTAGAGCAGTATTATATTTGGACTGTGAGTGTGTCTGTGTCTGTATCGAATACAAAAGTGGGCACGCCGGGGAAAATGTGTGTTGTGTTTACGCGTGACGTTGATTTTTGACAAATTGTTTTCTTCCGTTTTCACATTTCTGTTTGTTAAGTTTAAGTTTCTTGCTGGTGGAATGTGGGAGGGGTCTTAAGGACTTAATGAATGAGGGTTTTTTTTAGACAGAAAGAAGAGGAAAGTTTATGCCTTAGTTTTGATGAAAACACGAGTGATGATTTGACAGTGGGTTTTCATAAGTAGATTTACTCGTGTGTACATAGCTAGCCTGACTAGGAAATGGCTTTTGCGTTGGCATGGAGGGAATCTGGGATGAGCCATTCATCCATTCGATGACAGAGGGAAATGGAACATTAGCTCATGAGTAGGGGGATATAGCAGTACTGGTTGAGTAAGCTGCGTAGAAGACATTGTGATGGGTGTTTGAGGAGAAGCGTTTGACTGTGATTGAAAGCATGTTTTGTTTCTGGTTTCAGTGCGTCCCAAGACACCAAACCTGAGCAGAGCTCCTACAGATGCTACCATTGAGAGCGGCACATCTGTGACGTTGACATGTGCAACACTGAGCAGTGGAGTTGTGACCTACACATTTTCACAGGGCAGCACCCAGGTTCAAAGCGGCTCCAGCGCCACATACGATTTGGCAAGTGCTGCCACCTCAGACACTGGGTCTTACACGTGTATTGCCAGCATCAGTTCAGTGGACTCCGTTGCCAGCAACACAGAGACCATGACAGTTGTCGGTGAGTATGATGTCAAGTTCTAGGAGGGCAGGGAATAAGGAAGAGAGATGAGACTGAGAGAGGAGTATTTTGTCCCTTTGTGACACGGTTGACAGAAAAGAAGGATGGAAGAGGAACCTCCATTTGATGTTGTCTGCTGTAGGTTTACGTGCTGGTGAGAAGCAGCGTGGTTGAGCATACTCTTCTGTTTGTTTCCTCAGATAAACCAACGACGCCCACTTTGGCTACCGACAATAGTGACCCAACGGATGGCGATGCCATAACACTGACGTGTACAGCCACAGAGGCCGCGGTAAACAACTATGAGTTCAAACTGGGCTCAACGTCACTGGCTTCTGGAAGTAGCAGCACATATTCCATAAGCACTGCAACTATCGGCGCAGATGATGGCAGCTACACCTGTATTGTGTCCATCGACACCGTGGCCTCAGATGCCAGTAGTGCCGTGGTCGTTGCGCGTGAGTAGAGCAGTATTATATTTGGACTGTGAGTGTGTCTGTGTCTGTATCGAATACAAAAGTGGGCACGCCGGGGAAAATGTGTGTTGTGTTTACGCGTGACGTTGATTTTTGACAAATTGTTTTCTTCCGTTTTCACATTTCTGTTTGTTAAGTTTAAGTTTCTTGCTGGTGGAATGTGGGAGGGGTCTTAAGGACTTAATGAATGAGGGTTTTTTTTAGACAGAAAGAAGAGGAAAGTTTATGCCTTAGTTTTGATGAAAACACGAGTGATGATTTGACAGTGGGTTTTCATAAGTAGATTTACTCGTGTGTACATAGCTAGCCTGACTAGGAAATGGCTTTTGCGTTGGCATGGAGGGAATCTGGGATGAGCCATTCATCCATTCGATGACAGAGGGAAATGGAACATTAGCTCATGAGTAGGGGGATATAGCAGTACTGGTTGAGTAAGCTGCGTAGAAGACATTGTGATGGGTGTTTGAGGAGAAGCGTTTGACTGTGATTGAAAGCATGTTTTGTTTCTGGTTTCAGTGCGTCCCAAGACACCAAACCTGAGCAGAGCTCCTACAGATGCTACCATTGAGAGCGGCACATCTGTGACGTTGACATGTGCAACACTGAGCAGTGGAGTTGTGACCTACACATTTTCACAGGGCAGCACCCAGGTTCAAAGCGGCTCCAGCGCCACATACGATTTGGCAAGTGCTGCCACCTCAGACACTGGGTCTTACACGTGTATTGCCAGCATCAGTTCAGTGGACTCCGTTGCCAGCAACACAGAGACCATGACAGTTGTCGGTGAGTATGATGTCAAGTTCTAGGAGGGCAGGGAATAAGGAAGAGAGATGAGACTGAGAGAGGAGTATTTTGTCCCTTTGTGACACGGTTGACAGAAAAGAAGGATGGAAGAGGAACCTCCATTTGATGTTGTCTGCTGTAGGTTTACGTGCTGGTGAGAAGCAGCGTGGTTGAGCATACTCTTCTGTTTGTTTCCTCAGATAAACCAACGACGCCCACTTTGGCTACCGACAATAGTGACCCAACGGATGGCGATGCCATAACACTGACGTGTACAGCCACAGAGGCCGCGGTAAACAACTATGAGTTCAAACTGGGCTCAACGTCACTGGCTTCTGGAAGTAGCAGCACATATTCCATAAGCACTGCAACTATCGGCGCAGATGATGGCAGCTACACCTGTATTGTGTCCATCGACACCGTGGCCTCAGATGCCAGTAGTGCCGTGGTCGTTGCGCGTGAGTAGAGCAGTATTATATTTGGACTGTGAGTGTGTCTGTGTCTGTATCGAATACAAAAGTGGGCACTCCGGGGAAAATGTGTGTTGTGTTTACGCGTGACGTTGATTTTTGACAAATTGTTTTCTTCCGTTTTCACATTTCTGTTTGTTAAGTTTAAGTTTCTTGCTGGTGGAATGTGGGAGGGGTCTTAAGGACTTAATGAATGAGGGTTTTTTTTAGACAGAAAGAAGAGGAAAGTTTATGCCTTAGTTTTGATGAAAACACGAGTGATGATTTGACAGTGGGTTTTCATAAGTAGATTTACTCGTGTGTACATAGCTAGCCTGACTAGGAAATGGCTTTTGCGTTGGCATGGAGGGAATCTGGGATGAGCCATTCATCCATTCGATGACAGAGGGAAATGGAACATTAGCTCATGAGTAGGGGGATATAGCAGTACTGGTTGAGTAAGCTGCGTAGAAGACATTGTGATGGGTGTTTGAGGAGAAGCGTTTGACTGTGATTGAAAGCATGTTTTGTTTCTGGTTTCAGTGCGTCCCAAGACACCAAACCTGAGCAGAGCTCCTACAGATGCTACCATTGAGAGCGGCACATCTGTGACGTTGACATGTGCAACACTGAGCAGTGGAGTTGTGACCTACACATTTTCACAGGGCAGCACCCAGGTTCAAAGCGGCTCCAGCGCCACATACGATTTGGCAAGTGCTGCCACCTCAGACACTGGGTCTTACACGTGTATTGCCAGCATCAGTTCAGTGGACTCCGTTGCCAGCAACACAGAGACCATGACAGTTGTCGGTGAGTATGATGTCAAGTTCTAGGAGGGCAGGGAATAAGGAAGAGAGATGAGACTGAGAGAGGAGTATTTTGTCCCTTTGTGACACGGTTGACAGAAAAGAAGGATGGAAGAGGAACCTCCATTTGATGTTGTCTGCTGTAGGTTTACGTGCTGGTGAGAAGCAGCGTGGTTGAGCATACTCTTCTGTTTGTTTCCTCAGATAAACCAACGACGCCCACTTTGGCTACCGACAATAGTGACCCAACGGATGGCGATGCCATAACACTGACGTGTACAGCCACAGAGGCCGCGGTAAACAACTATGAGTTCAAACTGGGCTCAACGTCACTGGCTTCTGGAAGTAGCAGCACATATTCCATAAGCACTGCAACTATCGGCGCAGATGATGGCAGCTACACCTGTATTGTGTCCATCGACACCGTGACCTCAGATGCCAGTAGTGCCGTGGTCGTTGCGCGTGAGTAGAGCAGTATTATATTTGGACTGTGAGTGTGTCTGTGTCTGTATCGAATACAAAAGTGGGCACGCCGGGGAAAATGTGTGTTGTGTTTACGCGTGACGTTGATTTTTGACAAATTGTTTTCTTCCGTTTTCACATTTCTGTTTGTTAAGTTTAAGTTTCTTGCTGGTGGAATGTGGGAGGGGTCTTAGGGACTTAATGAATTAGGCTTTTTTAGACAGAATGAGCAAAGTTTATGTCTAATTTTGAGAAAAACACGAGTGATGGTTTGACAGTGGGTTTTCATAAGTAGATTTACTCGTGTGTACATAGCTAGCCTGACTAGGAAATGGCTTTTGCGTTGGCATGGAGGGAATCTGGGATGAGCCATTCATCCATTCGATGACAGAGGGAAATGGAACATTAGCTCATGAGTAGGGGGATATAGCAGTACTGGTTGAGTAAGCTGCGTAGAAGACATTGTGATGGGTGTTTGAGGAGAAGCGTTTGACTGTGATTAAAAGCATGTTTTTTTCTGGTTTCAGTGCGTCCCAAGACACCAACCCTGAGCAGAGCTCCTACAGATGCTACCATTGAGAGCGGCACATCTGTGACGTTGACATGTGCAACACTGAGCAGTGGAGTTGTGACCTACACATTTTCACAGGGCAGCACCCAGGTTCAAAGCGGCTCCAGCGCCACATACGATTTGGCAAGTGCTGCCACCTCAGACACTGGGTCTTACACGTGTATTGCCAGTATCAGTTCAGTGGACTCCGTTGCCAGCAACACAGAGACCATGACAGTTGTCGGTGAGTATGATGTCAAGTTCTAGGAGGGCAGGGAATAAGGAAGAGAGATGAGACTGAGAGAGGAGTATTTTGTCCCTTTGTGACACGGTTGACAGAAAAGAAGGATGGAAGAGGAACCTCCATGTGATGTTGTCTGCTGTAGGTTTACGTGCTGGTGAGAAGCAGCGTGGTTGAGCATACTCTTCTGTTTGTTTCCTCAGATAAACCAACGACGCCCACTTTGGCTACCGACAATAGTGACCCAACGGATGGCGATGCCATAACACTGACGTGTACAGCCACAGAGGCCGCGGTAAACAACTATGAGTTCAAACTGGGCTCAACGTCACTGGCTTCTGGAAGTAGCAGCACATATTCCATAAGCACTGCAACTATCGGCGCAGATGATGGCAGCTACACCTGTATTGTGTCCATCGACACCGTGGCCTCAGATGCCAGTAGTGCCGTGGTCGTTGCGCGTGAGTAGAGCAGTATTATATTTGGACTGTGAGTGTGTCTGTGTCTGTATCGAATACAAAAGTGGGCACGCCGGGGAAAATGTGTGTTGTGTTTACGCGTGACGTTGATTTTTGACAAATTGTTTTCTTCCGTTTTCACATTTCTGTTTGTTAAGTTTAAGTTTCTTGCTGGTGGAATGTGGGAGGGGTCTTAGGGACTTAATGAATTAGGCTTTTTTAGACAGAATGAGCAAAGTTTATGTCTAATTTTGAGAAAAACACGAGTGATGGTTTGACAGTGGGTTTTCATAAGTAGATTTACTCGTGTGTACATAGCTAGCCTGACTAGGAAATGGCTTTTGCGTTGGCATGGAGGGAATCTGGGATGAGCCATTCATCCATTCGATGACAGAGGGAAATGGAACATTAGCTCATGAGTAGGGGGATATAGCAGTACTGGTTGAGTAAGCTGCGTAGAAGACATTGTGATGGGTGTTTGAGGAGAAGCGTTTGACTGTGATTAAAAGCATGTTTTTTTCTGGTTTCAGTGCGTCCCAAGACACCAACCCTGAGCAGAGCTCCTACAGATGCTACCATTGAGAGCGGCACATCTGTGACGTTGACATGTGCAACACTGAGCAGTGGAGTTGTGACCTACACATTTTCACAGGGCAGCACCCAGGTTCAAAGCGGCTCCAGCGCCACATACGATTTGGCAAGTGCTGCCACCTCAGACACTGGGTCTTACACGTGTATTGCCAGTATCAGTTCAGTGGACTCCGTTGCCAGCAACACAGAGACCATGACAGTTGTCGGTGAGTATGATGTCAAGTTCTAGGAGGGCAGGGAATAAGGAAGAGAGATGAGACTGAGAGAGGAGTATTTTGTCCCTTTGTGACACGGTTGACAGAAAAGAAGGATGGAAGAGGAACCTCCATTTGATGTTGTCTGCTGTAGGTTTACGTGCTGGTGAGAAGCAGCGTGGTTGAGCATACTCTTCTGTTTGTTTCCTCAGATAAACCAACGACGCCCACTTTGGCTACCGACAATAGTGACCCAACGGATGGCGATGCCATAACACTGACGTGTACAGCCACAGAGGCCGCGGTAAACAACTATGAGTTCAAACTGGGCTCAACGTCACTGGCTTCTGGAAGTAGCAGCACATATTCCATAAGCACTGCAACTATCGGCGCAGATGATGGCAGCTACACCTGTATTGTGTCCATCGACACCGTGGCCTCAGATGCCAGTAGTGCCGTGGTCGTTGCGCGTGAGTAGAGCAGTATTATATTTGGACTGTGAGTGTGTCTGTGTCTGTATCGAATACAAAAGTGGGCACGCCGGGGAAAATGTGTGTTGTGTTTACGCGTGACGTTGATTTTTGACAAATTGTTTTCTTCCGTTTTCACATTTCTGTTTGTTAAGTTTAAGTTTCTTGCTGGTGGAATGTGGGAGGGGTCTTAGGGACTTAATGAATTAGGCTTTTTTAGACAGAATGAGCAAAGTTTATGTCTAATTTTGAGAAAAACACGAGTGATGGTTTGACAGTGGGTTTTCATAAGTAGATTTACTCGTGTGTACATAGCTAGCCTGACTAGGAAATGGCTTTTGCGTTGGCATGGAGGGAATCTGGGATGAGCCATTCATCCATTCGATGACAGAGGGAAATGGAACATTAGCTCATGAGTAGGGGGATATAGCAGTACTGGTTGAGTAAGCTGCGTAGAAGACATTGTGATGGGTGTTTGAGGAGAAGCGTTTGACTGTGATTAAAAGCATGTTTTTTTCTGGTTTCAGTGCGTCCCAAGACACCAACCCTGAGCAGAGCTCCTACAGATGCTACCATTGAGAGCGGCACATCTGTGACGTTGACATGTGCAACACTGAGCAGTGGAGTTGTGACCTACACATTTTCACAGGGCAGCACCCAGGTTCAAAGCGGCTCCAGCGCCACATACGATTTGGCAAGTGCTGCCACCTCAGACACTGGGTCTTACACGTGTATTGCCAGTATCAGTTCAGTGGACTCCGTTGCCAGCAACACAGAGACCATGACAGTTGTCGGTGAGTATGATGTCAAGTTCTAGGAGGGCAGGGAATAAGGAAGAGAGATGAGACTGAGAGAGGAGTATTTTGTCCCTTTGTGACACGGTTGACAGAAAAGAAGGATGGAAGAGGAACCTCCATTTGATGTTGTCTGCTGTAGGTTTACGTGCTGGTGAGAAGCAGCGTGGTTGAGCATACTCTTCTGTTTGTTTCCTCAGATAAACCAACGACGCCCACTTTGGCTACCGACAATAGTGACCCAACGGATGGCGATGCCATAACACTGACGTGTACAGCCACAGAGGCCGCGGTAAACAACTATGAGTTCAAACTGGGCTCAACGTCACTGGCTTCTGGAAGTAGCAGCACATATTCCATAAGCACTGCAACTATCGGCGCAGATGATGGCAGCTACACCTGTATTGTGTCCATCGACACCGTGACCTCAGATGCCAGTAGTGCCGTGGTCGTTGCGCGTGAGTAGAGCAGTATTATATTTGGACTGTGAGTGTGTCTGTGTCTGTATCGAATACAAAAGTGGGCACGCCGGGGAAAATGTGTGTTGTGTTTACGCGTGACGTTGATTTTTGACAAATTGTTTTCTTCCGTTTTCACATTTCTGTTTGTTAAGTTTAAGTTTCTTGCTGGTGGAATGTGGGAGGGGTCTTAGGGACTTAATGAATTAGGCTTTTTTAGACAGAATGAGCAAAGTTTATGTCTAATTTTGAGAAAAACACGAGTGATGGTTTGACAGTGGGTTTTCATAAGTAGATTTACTCGTGTGTACATAGCTAGCCTGACTAGGAAATGGCTTTTGCGTTGGCATGGAGGGAATCTGGGATGAGCCATTCATCCATTCGATGACAGAGGGAAATGGAACATTAGCTCATGAGTAGGGGGATATAGCAGTACTGGTTGAGTAAGCTGCGTAGAAGACATTGTGATGGGTGTTTGAGGAGAAGCGTTTGACTGTGATTAAAAGCATGTTTTTTTCTGGTTTCAGTGCGTCCCAAGACACCAACCCTGAGCAGAGCTCCTACAGATGCTACCATTGAGAGCGGCACATCTGTGACGTTGACATGTGCAACACTGAGCAGTGGAGTTGTGACCTACACATTTTCACAGGGCAGCACCCAGGTTCAAAGCGGCTCCAGCGCCACATACGATTTGGCAAGTGCTGCCACCTCAGACACTGGGTCTTACACGTGTATTGCCAGTATCAGTTCAGTGGACTCCGTTGCCAGCAACACAGAGACCATGACAGTTGTCGGTGAGTATGATGTCAAGTTCTAGGAGGGCAGGGAATAAGGAAGAGAGATGAGACTGAGAGAGGAGTATTTTGTCCCTTTGTGACACGGTTGACAGAAAAGAAGGATGGAAGAGGAACCTCCATGTGATGTTGTCTGCTGTAGGTTTACGTGCTGGTGAGAAGCAGCGTGGTTGAGCATACTCTTCTGTTTGTTTCCTCAGATAAACCAACGACGCCCACTTTGGCTACCGACAATAGTGACCCAACGGATGGCGATGCCATAACACTGACGTGTACAGCCACAGAGGCCGCGGTAAACAACTATGAGTTCAAACTGGGCTCAACGTCACTGGCTTCTGGAAGTAGCAGCACATATTCCATAAGCACTGCAACTATCGGCGCAGATGATGGCAGCTACACCTGTATTGTGTCCATCGACACCGTGGCCTCAGATGCCAGTAGTGCCGTGGTCGTTGCGCGTGAGTAGAGCAGTATTATATTTGGACTGTGAGTGTGTCTGTGTCTGTATCGAATACAAAAGTGGGCACGCCGGGGAAAATGTGTGTTGTGTTTACGCGTGACGTTGATTTTTGACAAATTGTTTTCTTCCGTTTTCACATTTCTGTTTGTTAAGTTTAAGTTTCTTGCTGGTGGAATGTGGGAGGGGTCTTAAGGACTTAATGAATTAGGCTTTTTTAGACAGAATGAGCAAAGTTTATGTCTAATTTTGAGAAAAACACGAGTGATGGTTTGACAGTGGGTTTTCATAAGTAGATTTACTCGTGTGTACATAGCTAGCCTGACTAGGAAATGGCTTTTGCGTTGGCATGGAGGGAATCTGGGATGAGCCATTCATCCATTCGATGACAGAGGGAAATGGAACATTAGCTCATGAGTAGGGGGATATAGCAGTACTGGTTGAGTAAGCTGCGTAGAAGACATTGTGATGGGTGTTTGAGGAGAAGCGTTTGACTGTGATTGAAAGCATGTTTTTTTCTGGTTTCAGTGCGTCCCAAGACACCAACCCTGAGCAGAGCTCCTACAGATGCTACCATTGAGAGCGGCACATCTGTGACGTTGACATGTGCAACACTGAGCAGTGGAGTTGTGACCTACACATTTTCACAGGGCAGCACCCAGGTTCAAAGCGGCTCCAGCGCCACATACGATTTGGCAAGTGCTGCCACCTCAGACACTGGGTCTTACACGTGTATTGCCAGCATCAGTTCAGTGGACTCCGTTGCCAGCAACACAGAGACCATGACAGTTGTCGGTGAGTATGATGTCAAGTTCTAGGAGGGCAGGGAATAAGGAAGAGAGATGAGACTGAGAGAGGAGTATTTTGTCCCTTTGTGACACGGTTGACAGAAAAGAAGGATGGAAGAGGAACCTCCATTTGATGTTGTCTGCTGTAGGTTTACGTGCTGGTGAGAAGCAGCGTGGTTGAGCATACTCTTCTGTTTGTTTCCTCAGATAAACCAACGACGCCCACTTTGGCTACCGACAATAGTGACCCAACGGATGGCGATGCCATAACACTGACGTGTACAGCCACAGAGGCCGCGGTAAACAACTATGAGTTCAAACTGGGCTCAACGTCACTGGCTTCTGGAAGTAGCAGCACATATTCCATAAGCACTGCAACTATCGGCGCAGATGATGGCAGCTACACCTGTATTGTGTCCATCGACACCGTGGCCTCAGATGCCAGTAGTGCCGTGGTCGTTGCGCGTGAGTAGAGCAGTATTATATTTGGACTGTGAGTGTGTCTGTGTCTGTATCGAATACAAAAGTGGGCACGCCGGGGAAAATGTGTGTTGTGTTTACGCGTGACGTTGATTTTTGACAAATTGTTTTCTTCCGTTTTCACATTTCTGTTTGTTAAGTTTAAGTTTCTTGCTGGTGGAATGTGGGAGGGGTCTTAAGGACTTAATGAATTAGGCTTTTTTAGACAGAATGAGCAAAGTTTATGTCTAATTTTGAGAAAAACACGAGTGATGGTTTGACAGTGGGTTTTCATAAGTAGATTTACTCGTGTGTACATAGCTAGCCTGACTAGGAAATGGCTTTTGCGTTGGCATGGAGGGAATCTGGGATGAGCCATTCATCCATTCGATGACAGAGGGAAATGGAACATTAGCTCATGAGTAGGGGGATATAGCAGTACTGGTTGAGTAAGCTGCGTAGAAGACATTGTGATGGGTGTTTGAGGAGAAGCGTTTGACTGTGATTGAAAGCATGTTTTTTTTCTGGTTTCAGTGCGTCCCAAGACACCAACCCTGAGCAGAGCTCCTACAGATGCTACCATTGAGAGCGGCACATCTGTGACGTTGACATGTGCAACACTGAGCAGTGGAGTTGTGACCTACACATTTTCACAGGGCAGCACCCAGGTTCAAAGCGGCTCCAGCGCCACATACGATTTGGCAAGTGCTGCCACCTCAGACACTGGGTCTTACACGTGTATTGCCAGCATCAGTTCAGTGGACTCCGTTGCCAGCAACACAGAGACCATGACAGTTGTCGGTGAGTATGATGTCAAGTTCTAGGAGGGCAGGGAATAAGGAAGAGAGATGAGACTGAGAGAGGAGTATTTTGTCCCTTTGTGACACGGTTGACAGAAAAGAAGGATGGAAGAGGAACCTCCATTTGATGTTGTCTGCTGTAGGTTTACGTGCTGGTGAGAAGCAGCGTGGTTGAGCATACTCTTCTGTTTGTTTCCTCAGATAAACCAACGACGCCCACTTTGGCTACCGACAATAGTGACCCAACGGATGGCGATGCCATAACACTGACGTGTACAGCCACAGAGGCCGCGGTAAACAACTATGAGTTCAAACTGGGCTCAACGTCACTGGCTTCTGGAAGTAGCAGCACATATTCCATAAGCACTGCAACTATCGGCGCAGATGATGGCAGCTACACCTGTATTGTGTCCATCGACACCGTGGCCTCAGATGCCAGTACTGCCGTGGTCGTTGCGCGTGAGTAGAGCAGTATTATATTTGGACTGTGAGTGTGTCTGTGTCTGTATCGAATACAAAAGTGGGCACGCCGGGGAAAATGTGTGTTGTGTTTACGCGTGACGTTGATTTTTGACAAATTGTTTTCTTCCGTTTTCACATTTCTGTTTGTTAAGTTTAAGTTTCTTGCTGGTGGAATGTGGGAGGGGTCTTAAGGACTTAATGAATTAGGCTTTTTTAGACAGAATGAGCAAAGTTTATGTCTAATTTTGAGAAAAACACGAGTGATGGTTTGACAGTGGGTTTTCATAAGTAGATTTACTCGTGTGTACATAGCTAGCCTGACTAGGAAATGGCTTTTGCGTTGGCATGGAGGGAATCTGGGATGAGCCATTCATCCATTCGATGACAGAGGGAAATGGAACATTAGCTCATGAGTAGGGGGATATAGCAGTACTGGTTGAGTAAGCTGCGTAGAAGACATTGTGATGGGTGTTTGAGGAGAAGCGTTTGACTGTGATTGAAAGCATGTTTTTTTCTGGTTTCAGTGCGTCCCAAGACACCAACCCTGAGCAGAGCTCCTACAGATGCTACCATTGAGAGCGGCACATCTGTGACGTTGACATGTGCAACACTGAGCAGTGGAGTTGTGACCTACACATTTTCACAGGGCAGCACCCAGGTTCAAAGCGGCTCCAGCGCCACATACGATTTGGCAAGTGCTGCCACCTCAGACACTGGGTCTTACACGTGTATTGCCAGCATCAGTTCAGTGGACTCCGTTGCCAGCAACACAGAGACCATGACAGTTGTCGGTGAGTATGATGTCAAGTTCTAGGAGGGCAGGGAATAAGGAAGAGAGATGAGACTGAGAGAGGAGTATTTTGTCCCTTTGTGACACGGTTGACAGAAAAGAAGGATGGAAGAGGAACCTCCATTTGATGTTGTCTGCTGTAGGTTTACGTGCTGGTGAGAAGCAGCGTGGTTGAGCATACTCTTCTGTTTGTTTCCTCAGATAAACCAACGACGCCCACTTTGGCTACCGACAATAGTGACCCAACGGATGGCGATGCCATAACACTGACGTGTACAGCCACAGAGGCCGCGGTAAACAACTATGAGTTCAAACTGGGCTCAACGTCACTGGCTTCTGGAAGTAGCAGCACATATTCCATAAGCACTGCAACTATCGGCGCAGATGATGGCAGCTACACCTGTATTGTGTCCATCGACACCGTGGCCTCAGATGCCAGTAGTGCCGTGGTCGTTGCGCGTGAGTAGAGCAGTATTATATTTGGACTGTGAGTGTGTCTGTGTCTGTATCGAATACAAAAGTGGGCACGCCGGGGAAAATGTGTGTTGTGTTTACGCGTGACGTTGATTTTTGACAAATTGTTTTCTTCCGTTTTCACATTTCTGTTTGTTAAGTTTAAGTTTCTTGCTGGTGGAATGTGGGAGGGGTCTTAAGGACTTAATGAATGAGGGTTTTTTTTAGACAGAAAGAAGAGGAAAGTTTATGCCTTAGTTTTGATGAAAACACGAGTGATGATTTGACAGTGGGTTTTCATAAGTAGATTTACTCGTGTGTACATAGCTAGCCTGACTAGGAAATGGCTTTTGCGT
Source organism: Aplysia californica (assembly GCF_000002075.1). NCBI lineage: Eukaryota > Metazoa > Mollusca > Gastropoda > Aplysiida > Aplysiidae > Aplysia > Aplysia californica. The sequence goes on from NW_004797344.1 coordinate 1,113,839, forward strand.
TGGCATGGAGGGAATCTGGGATGAGCCATTCATCCATTCGATGACAGAGGGAAATGGAACATTAGCTCATGAGTAGGGGGATATAGCAGTACTGGTTGAGTAAGCTGCGTAGAAGACATTGTGATGGGTGTTTGAGGAGAAGCGTTTGACTGTGATTGAAAGCATGTTTTTTTCTGGTTTCAGTGCGTCCCAAGACACCAACCCTGAGCAGAGCTCCTACAGATGCTACCATTGAGAGCGGCACATCTGTGACGTTGACATGTGCAACACTGAGCAGTGGAGTTGTGACCTACACATTTTCACAGGGCAGCACCCAGGTTCAAAGCGGCTCCAGCGCCACATACGATTTGGCAAGTGCTGCCACCTCAGACACTGGGTCTTACACGTGTATTGCCAGCATCAGTTCAGTGGACTCCGTTGCCAGCAACACAGAGACCATGACAGTTGTCGGTGAGTATGATGTCAAGTTCTAGGAGGGCAGGGAATAAGGAAGAGAGATGAGACTGAGAGAGGAGTATTTTGTCCCTTTGTGACACGGTTGACAGAAAAGAAGGATGGAAGAGGAACCTCCATTTGATGTTGTCTGCTGTAGGTTTACGTGCTGGTGAGAAGCAGCGTGGTTGAGCATACTCTTCTGTTTGTTTCCTCAGATAAACCAACGACGCCCACTTTGGCTACCGACAATAGTGACCCAACGGATGGCGATGCCATAACACTGACGTGTACAGCCACAGAGGCCGCGGTAAACAACTATGAGTTCAAACTGGGCTCAACGTCACTGGCTTCTGGAAGTAGCAGCACATATACCATAATCACTACAACTATCGGCGCAGATGATGGCAGCTACACATGTATTGTGTCCATCGACACCGTGGCCTCAGATGCCAGTAGTGCCGTGGTCGTTGCGCGTGAGTAGAGCAGTATTATATTTGGACTGTGAGTGTGTCTGTGTCTGTATCGAATACAAAAGTGGGCACGCCGGGGAAAATGTGTGTTGTGTTTACGCGTGACGTTGATTTTTGACAAATTGTTTTCTTCCGTTTTCACATTTCTGTTTGTTAAGTTTAAGGTTCTTGCTGGTGGAATGTGGGAGGGGTCTTAGGGACTTAATGAATTAGGCTTTTTTAGACAGAATGAGCAAAGTTTATGTCTAATTTTGAGAAAAACACGAGTGATGGTTTGACAGTGGGTTTTCATAAGTAGATTTACTCGTGTGTACATAGCTAGCCTGACTAGGAAATGGCTTTTGCGTTGGCATGGAGGGAATCTGGGATGAGCCATTCATCCATTCGATGACAGAGGGAAATGGAACATTAGCTCATGAGTAGGGGGATATAGCAGTACTGGTTGAGTAAGCTGCGTAGAAGACATTGTGATGGGTGTTTGAGGAGAAGCGTTTGACTGTGATTGAAAGCATGTTTTTTTTCTGGTTTCAGTGCGTCCCAAGACACCAACCCTGAGCAGAGCTCCTACAGATGCTACCATTGAGAGCGGCACATCTGTGACGTTGACATGTGCAACACTGAGCAGTGGAGTTGTGACCTACACATTTTCACAGGGCAGCACCCAGGTTCAAAGCGGCTCCAGCGCCACATACGATTTGGCAAGTGCTGCCACCTCAGACACTGGGTCTTACACGTGTATTGCCAGCATCAGTTCAGTGGACTCCGTTGCCAGCAACACAGAGACCATGACAGTTGTCGGTGAGTATGATGTCAAGTTCTAGGAGGGCAGGGAATAAGGAAGAGAGATGAGACTGAGAGAGGAGTATTTTGTCCCTTTGTGACACGGTTGACAGAAAAGAAGGATGGAAGAGGAACCTCCATTTGATGTTGTCTGCTGTAGGTTTACGTGCTGGTGAGAAGCAGCGTGGTTGAGCATACTCTTCTGTTTGTTTCCTCAGATAAACCAACGACGCCCACTTTGGCTACCGACAATAGTGACCCAACGGATGGCGATGCCATAACACTGACGTGTACAGCCACAGAGGCCGCGGTAAACAACTATGAGTTCAAACTGGGCTCAACGTCACTGGCTTCTGGAAGTAGCAGCACATATACCATAATCACTACAACTATCGGCGCAGATGATGGCAGCTACACATGTATTGTGTCCATCGACACCGTGGCCTCAGATGCCAGTAGTGCCGTGGTCGTTGCGCGTGAGTAGAGCAGTATTATATTTGGACTGTGAGTGTGTCTGTGTCTGTATCGAATACAAAAGTGGGCACGCCGGGGAAAATGTGTGTTGTGTTTACGCGTGACGTTGATTTTTGACAAATTGTTTTCTTCCGTTTTCACATTTCTGTTTGTTAAGTTTAAGTTTCTTGCTGGTGGAATGTGGGAGGGGTCTTAAGGACTTAATGAATGAGGGTTTTTTTTAGACAGAAAGAAGAGGAAAGTTTATGCCTTAGTTTTGATGAAAACACGAGTGATGATTTGACAGTGGGTTTTCATAAGTAGATTTACTCGTGTGTACATAGCTAGCCTGACTAGGAAATGGCTTTTGCGTTGGCATGGAGGGAATCTGGGATGAGCCATTCATCCATTCGATGACAGAGGGAAATGGAACATTAGCTCATGAGTAGGGGGATATAGCAGTACTGGTTGAGTAAGCTGCGTAGAAGACATTGTGATGGGTGTTTGAGGAGAAGCGTTTGACTGTGATTAAAAGCATGTTTTTTTCTGGTTTCAGTGCGTCCCAAGACACCAACCCTGAGCAGAGCTCCTACAGATGCTACCATTGAGAGCGGCACATCTGTGACGTTGACATGTGCAACACTGAGCAGTGGAGTTGTGACCTACACATTTTCACAGGGCAGCACCCAGGTTCAAAGCGGCTCCAGCGCCACATACGATTTGGCAAGTGCTGCCACCTCAGACACTGGGTCTTACACGTGTATTGCCAGCATCAGTTCAGTGGACTCCGTTGCCAGCAACACAGAGACCATGACAGTTGTCGGTGAGTATGATGTCAAGTTCTAGGAGGGCAGGGAATAAGGAAGAGAGATGAGACTGAGAGAGGAGTATTTTGTCCCTTTGTGACACGGTTGACAGAAAAGAAGGATGGAAGAGGAACCTCCATTTGATGTTGTCTGCTGTAGGTTTACGTGCTGGTGAGAAGCAGCGTGGTTGAGCATACTCTTCTGTTTGTTTCCTCAGATAAACCAACGACGCCCACTTTGGCTACCGACAATAGTGACCCAACGGATGGCGATGCCATAACACTGACGTGTACAGCCACAGAGGCCGCGGTAAACAACTATGAGTTCAAACTGGGCTCAACGTCACTGGCTTCTGGAAGTAGCAGCACATATACCATAATCACTACAACTATCGGCGCAGATGATGGCAGCTACACATGTATTGTGTCCATCGACACCGTGGCCTCAGATGCCAGTAGTGCCGTGGTCGTTGCGCGTGAGTAGAGCAGTATTATATTTGGACTGTGAGTGTGTCTGTGTCTGTATCGAATACAAAAGTGGGCACGCCGGGGAAAATGTGTGTTGTGTTTACGCGTGACGTTGATTTTTGACAAATTGTTTTCTTCCGTTTTCACATTTCTGTTTGTTAAGTTTAAGGTTCTTGCTGGTGGAATGTGGGAGGGGTCTTAGGGACTTAATGAATTAGGCTTTTTTAGACAGAATGAGCAAAGTTTATGTCTAATTTTGAGAAAAACACGAGTGATGGTTTGACAGTGGGTTTTCATAAGTAGATTTACTCGTGTGTACATAGCTAGCCTGACTAGGAAATGGCTTTTGCGTTGGCATGGAGGGAATCTGGGATGAGCCATTCATCCATTCGATGACAGAGGGAAATGGAACATTAGCTCATGAGTAGGGGGATATAGCAGTACTGGTTGAGTAAGCTGCGTAGAAGACATTGTGATGGGTGTTTGAGGAGAAGCGTTTGACTGTGATTAAAAGCATGTTTTTTTCTGGTTTCAGTGCGTCCCAAGACACCAACCCTGAGCAGAGCTCCTACAGATGCTACCATTGAGAGCGGCACATCTGTGACGTTGACATGTGCAACACTGAGCAGTGGAGTTGTGACCTACACATTTTCACAGGGCAGCACCCAGGTTCAAAGCGGCTCCAGCGCCACATACGATTTGGCAAGTGCTGCCACCTCAGACACTGGGTCTTACACGTGTATTGCCAGCATCAGTTCAGTGGACTCCGTTGCCAGCAACACAGAGACCATGACAGTTGTCGGTGAGTATGATGTCAAGTTCTAGGAGGGCAGGGAATAAGGAAGAGAGATGAGACTGAGAGAGGAGTATTTTGTCCCTTTGTGACACGGTTGACAGAAAAGAAGGATGGAAGAGGAACCTCCATTTGATGTTGTCTGCTGTAGGTTTACGTGCTGGTGAGAAGCAGCGTGGTTGAGCATACTCTTCTGTTTGTTTCCTCAGATAAACCAACGACGCCCACTTTGGCTACCGACAATAGTGACCCAACGGATGGCGATGCCATAACACTGACGTGTACAGCCACAGAGGCCGCGGTAAACAACTATGAGTTCAAACTGGGCTCAACGTCACTGGCTTCTGGAAGTAGCAGCACATATTCCATAAGCACTGCAACTATCGGCGCAGATGATGGCAGCTACACCTGTATTGTGTCCATCGACACCGTGGCCTCAGATGCCAGTAGTGCCGTGGTCGTTGCGCGTGAGTAGAGCAGTATTATATTTGGACTGTGAGTGTGTCTGTGTCTGTATCGAATACAAAAGTGGGCACGCCGGGGAAAATGTGTGTTGTGTTTACGCGTGACGTTGATTTTTGACAAATTGTTTTCTTCCGTTTTCACATTTCTGTTTGTTAAGTTTAAGGTTCTTGCTGGTGGAATGTGGGAGGGGTCTTAAGGACTTAATGAATTAGGCTTTTTTAGACAGAAAGAAGAGGAAAGTTTATGCCTTAGTTTTGATGAAAACACGAGTGATGATTTGACAGTGGGTTTTCATAAGTAGATTTACTCGTGTTTACATAGCTAGCCTGACTAGGAAATGGCTTTTGCGTTGGCATGGAGGGAATCTGGGATGAGCCATTCATCCATTCGATGACAGAGGGAAATGGAACATTAGCTCATGAGTAGGGGGATATAGCAGTACTGGTTGAGTAAGCTGCGTAGAAGACATTGTGATGGGTGTTTGAGGAGAAGCGTTTGACTGTGATTGAAAGCATGTTTTTTTTCTGGTTTCAGTGCGTCCCAAGACACCAACCCTGAGCAGAGCTCCTACAGATGCTACCATTGAGAGCGGCACATCTGTGACGTTGACATGTGCAACACTGAGCAGTGGAGTTGTGACCTACACATTTTCACAGGGCAGCACCCAGGTTCAAAGCGGCTCCAGCGCCACATACGATTTGGCAAGTGCTGCCACCTCAGACACTGGGTCTTACACGTGTATTGCCAGCATCAGTTCAGTGGACTCCGTTGCCAGCAACACAGAGACCATGACAGTTGTCGGTGAGTATGATGTCAAGTTCTAGGAGGGCAGGGAATAAGGAAGAGAGATGAGACTGAGAGAGGAGTATTTTGTCCCTTTGTGACACGGTTGACAGAAAAGAAGGATGGAAGAGGAACCTCCATTTGATGTTGTCTGCTGTAGGTTTACGTGCTGGTGAGAAGCAGCGTGGTTGAGCATACTCTTCTGTTTGTTTCCTCAGATAAACCAACGACGCCCACTTTGGCTACCGACAATAGTGACCCAACGGATGGCGATGCCATAACACTGACGTGTACAGCCACAGAGGCCGCGGTAAACAACTATGAGTTCAAACTGGGCTCAACGTCACTGGCTTCTGGAAGTAGCAGCACATATTCCATAAGCACTGCAACTATCGGCGCAGATGATGGCAGCTACACCTGTATTGTGTCCATCGACACCGTGGCCTCAGATGCCAGTAGTGCCGTGGTCGTTGCGCGTGAGTAGAGCAGTATTATATTTGGACTGTGAGTGTGTCTGTGTCTGTATCGAATACAAAAGTGGGCACGCCGGGGAAAATGTGTGTTGTGTTTACGCGTGACGTTGATTTTTGACAAATTGTTTTCTTCCGTTTTCACATTTCTGTTTGTTAAGTTTAAGTTTCTTGCTGGTGGAATGTGGGAGGGGTCTTAAGGACTTAATGAATGAGGGTTTTTTTTAGACAGAAAGAAGAGGAAAGTTTATGCCTTAGTTTTGATGAAAACACGAGTGATGATTTGACAGTGGGTTTTCATAAGTAGATTTACTCGTGTTTACATAGCTAGCCTGACTAGGAAATGGCTTTTGCGTTGGCATGGAGGGAATCTGGGATGAGCCATTCATCCATTCGATGACAGAGGGAAATGGAACATTAGCTCATGAGTAGGGGGATATAGCAGTACTGGTTGAGTAAGCTGAGTAGAAGACATTGTGATGGGTGTTTGAGGAGAAGCGTTTGACTGTGATTGAAAGCATGTTTTTTTTCTGGTTTCAGTGCGTCCCAAGACACCAACCCTGAGCAGAGCTCCTACAGATGCTACCATTGAGAGCGGCACATCTGTGACGTTGACATGTGCAACACTGAGCAGTGGAGTTGTGACCTACACATTTTCACAGGGCAGCACCCAGGTTCAAAGCGGCTCCAGCGCCACATACGATTTGGCAAGTGCTGCCACCTCAGACACTGGGTCTTACACGTGTATTGCCAGCATCAGTTCAGTGGACTCCGTTGCCAGCAACACAGAGACCATGACAGTTGTCGGTGAGTATGATGTCAAGTTCTAGGAGGGCAGGGAATAAGGAAGAGAGATGAGACTGAGAGAGGAGTATTTTGTCCCTTTGTGACACGGTTGACAGAAAAGAAGGATGGAAGAGGAACCTCCATTTGATGTTGTCTGCTGTAGGTTTACGTGCTGGTGAGAAGCAGCGTGGTTGAGCATACTCTTCTGTTTGTTTCCTCAGATAAACCAACGACGCCCACTTTGGCTACCGACAATAGTGACCCAACGGATGGCGATGCCATAACACTGACGTGTACAGCCACAGAGGCCGCGGTAAACAACTATGAGTTCAAACTGGGCTCAACGTCACTGGCTTCTGGAAGTAGCAGCACATATTCCATAAGCACTGCAACTATCGGCGCAGATGATGGCAGCTACACCTGTATTGTGTCCATCGACACCGTGGCCTCAGATGCCAGTAGTGCCGTGGTCGTTGCGCGTGAGTAGAGCAGTATTATATTTGGACTGTGAGTGTGTCTGTGTCTGTATCGAATACAAAAGTGGGCACGCCGGGGAAAATGTGTGTTGTGTTTACGCGTGACGTTGATTTTTGACAAATTGTTTTCTTCCGTTTTCACATTTCTGTTTGTTAAGTTTAAGTTTCTTGCTGGTGGAATGTGGGAGGGGTCTTAGGGACTTAATGAATTAGGCTTTTTTAGACAGAATGAGCAAAGTTTATGTCTAATTTTGAGAAAAACACGAGTGATGATTTGACAGTGGGTTTTCATAAGTAGATTTACTCGTGTTTACATAGCTAGCCTGACTAGGAAATGGCTTTTGCGTTGGCATGGAGGGAATCTGGGATGAGCCATTCATCCATTCGATGACAGAGGGAAATGGAACATTAGCTCATGAGTAGGGGGATATAGCAGTACTGGTTGAGTAAGCTGCGTAGAAGACATTGTGATGGGTGTTTGAGGAGAAGCGTTTGACTGTGATTGAAAGCATGTTTTTTTTCTGGTTTCAGTGCGTCCCAAGACACCAACCCTGAGCAGAGCTCCTACAGATGCTACCATTGAGAGCGGCACATCTGTGACGTTGACATGTGCAACACTGAGCAGTGGAGTTGTGACCTACACATTTTCACAGGGCAGCACCCAGGTTCAAAGCGGCTCCAGCGCCACATACGATTTGGCAAGTGCTGCCACCTCAGACACTGGGTCTTACACGTGTATTGCCAGCATCAGTTCAGTGGACTCCGTTGCCAGCAACACAGAGACCATGACAGTTGTCGGTGAGTATGATGTCAAGTTCTAGGAGGGCAGGGAATAAGGAAGAGAGATGAGACTGAGAGAGGAGTATTTTGTCCCTTTGTGACACGGTTGACAGAAAAGAAGGATGGAAGAGGAACCTCCATTTGATGTTGTCTGCTGTAGGTTTACGTGCTGGTGAGAAGCAGCGTGGTTGAGCATACTCTTCTGTTTGTTTCCTCAGATAAACCAACGACGCCCACTTTGGCTACCGACAATAGTGACCCAACGGATGGCGATGCCATAACACTGACGTGTACAGCCACAGAGGCCGCGGTAAACAACTATGAGTTCAAACTGGGCTCAACGTCACTGGCTTCTGGAAGTAGCAGCACATATTCCATAAGCACTGCAACTATCGGCGCAGATGATGGCAGCTACACCTGTATTGTGTCCATCGACACCGTGGCCTCAGATGCCAGTAGTGCCGTGGTCGTTGCGCGTGAGTAGAGCAGTATTATATTTGGACTGTGAGTGTGTCTGTGTCTGTATCGAATACAAAAGTGGGCACGCCGGGGAAAATGTGTGTTGTGTTTACGCGTGACGTTGATTTTTGACAAATTGTTTTCTTCCGTTTTCACATTTCTGTTTGTTAAGTTTAAGGTTCTTGCTGGTGGAATGTGGGAGGGGTCTTAGGGACTTAATGAATTAGGCTTTTTTAGACAGAATGAGCAAAGTTTATGTCTAATTTTGAGAAAAACACGAGTGATGATTTGACAGTGGGTTTTCATAAGTAGATTTACTCGTGTGTACATAGCTAGCCTGACTAGGAAATGGCTTTTGCGTTGGCATGGAGGGAATCTGGGATGAGCCATTCATCCATTCGATGACAGAGGGAAATGGAACATTAGCTCATGAGTAGGGGGATATAGCAGTACTGGTTGAGTAAGCTGCGTAGAAGACATTGTGATGGGTGTTTGAGGAGAAGCGTTTGACTGTGATTGAAAGCATGTTTTTTTTCTGGTTTCAGTGCGTCCCAAGACACCAACCCTGAGCAGAGCTCCTACAGATGCTACCATTGAGAGCGGCACATCTGTGACGTTGACATGTGCAACACTGAGCAGTGGAGTTGTGACCTACACATTTTCACAGGGCAGCACCCAGGTTCAAAGCGGCTCCAGCGCCACATACGATTTGGCAAGTGCTGCCACCTCAGACACTGGGTCTTACACGTGTATTGCCAGCATCAGTTCAGTGGACTCCGTTGCCAGCAACACAGAGACCATGACAGTTGTCGGTGAGTATGATGTCAAGTTCTAGGAGGGCAGGGAATAAGGAAGAGAGATGAGACTGAGAGAGGAGTATTTTGTCCCTTTGTGACACGGTTGACAGAAAAGAAGGATGGAAGAGGAACCTCCATTTGATGTTGTCTGCTGTAGGTTTACGTGCTGGTGAGAAGCAGCGTGGTTGAGCATACTCTTCTGTTTGTTTCCTCAGATAAACCAACGACGCCCACTTTGGCTACCGACAATAGTGACCCAACGGATGGCGATGCCATAACACTGACGTGTACAGCCACAGAGGCCGCGGTAAACAACTATGAGTTCAAACTGGGCTCAACGTCACTGGCTTCTGGAAGTAGCAGCACATATTCCATAAGCACTGCAACTATCGGCGCAGATGATGGCAGCTACACCTGTATTGTGTCCATCGACACCGTGGCCTCAGATGCCAGTAGTGCCGTGGTCGTTGCGCGTGAGTAGAGCAGTATTATATTTGGACTGTGAGTGTGTCTGTGTCTGTATCGAATACAAAAGTGGGCACGCCGGGGAAAATGTGTGTTGTGTTTACGCGTGACGTTGATTTTTGACAAATTGTTTTCTTCCGTTTTCACATTTCTGTTTGTTAAGTTTAAGTTTCTTGCTGGTGGAATGTGGGAGGGGTCTTAAGGACTTAATGAATGAGGGTTTTTTTTAGACAGAAAGAAGAGGAAAGTTTATGCCTTAGTTTTGATGAAAACACGAGTGATGATTTGACAGTGGGTTTTCATAAGTAGATTTACTCGTGTGTACATAGCTAGCCTGACTAGGAAATGGCTTTTGCGTTGGCATGGAGGGAATCTGGGATGAGCCATTCATCCATTCGATGACAGAGGGAAATGGAACATTAGCTCATGAGTAGGGGGATATAGCAGTACTGGTTGAGTAAGCTGCGTAGAAGACATTGTGATGGGTGTTTGAGGAGAAGCGTTTGACTGTGATTGAAAGCATGTTTTTTTTCTGGTTTCAGTGCGTCCCAAGACACCAACCCTGAGCAGAGCTCCTACAGATGCTACCATTGAGAGCGGCACATCTGTGACGTTGACATGTGCAACACTGAGCAGTGGAGTTGTGACCTACACATTTTCACAGGGCAGCACCCAGGTTCAAAGCGGCTCCAGCGCCACATACGATTTGGCAAGTGCTGCCACCTCAGACACTGGGTCTTACACGTGTATTGCCAGCATCAGTTCAGTGGACTCCGTTGCCAGCAACACAGAGACCATGACAGTTGTCGGTGAGTATGATGTCAAGTTCTAGGAGGGCAGGGAATAAGGAAGAGAGATGAGACTGAGAGAGGAGTATTTTGTCCCTTTGTGACACGGTTGACAGAAAAGAAGGATGGAAGAGGAACCTCCATTTGATGTTGTCTGCTGTAGGTTTACGTGCTGGTGAGAAGCAGCGTGGTTGAGCATACTCTTCTGTTTGTTTCCTCAGATAAACCAACGACGCCCACTTTGGCTACCGACAATAGTGACCCAACGGATGGCGATGCCATAACACTGACGTGTACAGCCACAGAGGCCGCGGTAAACAACTATGAGTTCAAACTGGGCTCAACGTCACTGGCTTCTGGAAGTAGCAGCACATATTCCATAAGCACTGCAACTATCGGCGCAGATGATGGCAGCTACACCTGTATTGTGTCCATCGACACCGTGGCCTCAGATGCCAGTAGTGCCGTGGTCGTTGCGCGTGAGTAGAGCAGTATTATATTTGGACTGTGAGTGTGTCTGTGTCTGTATCGAATACAAAAGTGGGCACGCCGGGGAAAATGTGTGTTGTGTTTACGCGTGACGTTGATTTTTGACAAATTGTTTTCTTCCGTTTTCACATTTCTGTTTGTTAAGTTTAAGTTTCTTGCTGGTGGATATGTGGGAGGGGTCTTAGGGACTTAATAAATTAGGCTTTTTTAGACAGAATGAGCAAAGTTTATGTCTAATTTTGAGAAAAACACGAGTGATGGTTTGACAGTGGGTTTTCATAAGTAGATTTACTCGTGTGTACATAGCTAGCCTGACTAGGAAATGGCTTTTGCGTTGGCATGGAGGGAATCTGGGATGAGCCATTCATCCATTCGATGACAGAGGGAAATGGAACATTAGCTCATGAGTAGGGGGATATAGCAGTACTGGTTGAGTAAGCTGCGTAGAAGACATTGTGATGGGTGTTTGAGGAGAAGCGTTTGACTGTGATTGAAAGCATTTTTTTTTTCTGTTTTCAGTGCGTCCCAAGACGCCTCCCTGGTAGAGCTCCTACAGATGCTACCATTGAGAGCGGCACATCTGTGACGTTGACATGTGCAACACTGAGCAGTGGAGTTGTGACCTACACATTTTCACAGGGCAGCACCCAGGTTCAAAGCGGCTCCAGCGCCACATACGATTTGGCAAGTGCTGCCACCTCAGACACTGGGTCTTACACGTGTATTGCCAGCATCAGTTCAGTGGACTCCGTTGCCAGCAACACAGAGACCATGACAGTTGTCGGTGAGTATGATGTCAAGTTCTAGGAGGGCAGGGAATAAGGAAGAGAGATGAGACTGAGAGAGGAGTATTTTGTCCCTTTGTGACACGGTTGACAGAAAAGAAGGATGGAAGAGGAACCTCCATTTGATGTTGTCTGCTGTAGGTTTACGTGCTGGTGAGAAGCAGCGTGGTTGAGCATACTCTTCTGTTTGTTTCCTCAGATAAACCAACGACGCCCACTTTGGCTACCGACAATAGTGACCCAACGGATGGCGATGCCATAACACTGACGTGTACAGCCACAGAGGCCGCGGTAAACAACTATGAGTTCAAACTGGGCTCAACGTCACTGGCTTCTGGAAGTAGCAGCACATATTCCATAAGCACTGCAACTATCGGCGCAGATGATGGCAGCTACACCTGTATTGTGTCCATCGACACCGTGGCCTCAGATGCCAGTAGTGCCGTGGTCGTTGCGCGTGAGTAGAGCAGTATTATATTTGGACTGTGAGTGTGTCTGTGTCTGTATCGAATACAAAAGTGGGCACGCCGGGGAAAATGTGTGTTGTGTTTACGCGTGACGTTGATTTTTGACAAATTGTTTTCTTCCGTTTTCACATTTCTGTTTGTTAAGTTTAAGTTTCTTGCTGGTGGAATGTGGGAGGGGTCTTAGGGACTTAATAAATTAGGCTTTTTTAGACAGAATGAGCAAAGTTTATGTCTAATTTTGAGAAAAACACGAGTGATGGTTTGAAAGTGGGTTTTCATAAGTAGATTTACTCGTGTGTACATAGCTAGCCTGACTAGGAAATGGCTTTTGCGTTGGCATGGAGGGAATCTGGGATGAGCCATTCATCCATTCGATGACAGAGGGAAATGGAACATTAGCTCATGAGTAGGGGGATATAGCAGTACTGGTTGAGTAAGCTGCGTAGAAGACATTGTGATGGGTGTTTGAGGAGAAGCGTTTGACTGTGATTAAAAGCATGTTTTTTTCTGGTTTCAGTGCGTCCCAAGACACCAACCCTGAGCAGAGCTCCTACAGATGCTACCATTGAGAGCGGCACATCTGTGACGTTGACATGTGCAACACTGAGCAGTGGAGTTGTGACCTACACATTTTCACAGGGCAGCACCCAGGTTCAAAGCGGCTCCAGCGCCACATACGATTTGGCAAGTGCTGCCACCTCAGACACTGGGTCTTACACGTGTATTGCCAGCATCAGTTCAGTGGACTCCGTTGCCAGCAACACAGAGACCATGACAGTTGTCGGTGAGTATGATGTCAAGTTCTAGGAGGGCAGGGAATAAGGAAGAGAGATGAGACTGAGAGAGGAGTATTTTGTCCCTTTGTGACACGGTTGACAGAAAAGAAGGATGGAAGAGGAACCTCCATTTGATGTTGTCTGCTGTAGGTTTACGTGCTGGTGAAAAGCAGCGTGGTTGAGCATACTCTTCTGTTTGTTTCCTCAGATAAACCAACGACGCCCACTTTGGCTACCGACAATAGTGACCCAACGGATGGCGATGCCATAACACTGACGTGTACAGCCACAGAGGCCGCGGTAAATAACTATGAGTTCAAACTGGGCTCAACGTCACTGGCTTCTGGAAGTAGCAGCACATATTCCATAAGCACTGCAACTATCGGCGCAGATGATGGCAGCTACACCTGTATTGTGTCCATCGACACCGTGGCCTCAGATGCCAGTAGTGCCGTGGTCGTTGCGCGTGAGTAGAGCAGTATTATATTTGGACTGTGAGTGTGTCTGTGTCTGTATCGAATACAAAAGTGGGCACGCCGGGGAAAATGTGTGTTGTGTTTACGCGTGACGTTGATTTTTGACAAATTGTTTTCTTCCGTTTTCACATTTCTGTTTGTTAAGTTTAAGTTTCTTGCTGGTGGAATGTGGGAGGGGTCTTAAGGACTTAATGAATGAGGGTTTTTTTTAGACAGAAAGAAGAGGAAAGTTTATGCCTTAGTTTTGATGAAAACACGAGTGATGATTTGACAGTGGGTTTTCATAAGTAGATTTACTCGTGTGTACATAGCTAGCCTGACTAGGAAATGGCTTTTGCGTTGGCATGGAGGGAATCTGGGATGAGCCATTCATCCATTCGATGACAGAGGGAAATGGAACATTAGCTCATGAGTAGGGGGATATAGCAGTACTGGTTGAGTAAGCTGCGTAGAAGACATTGTGATGGGTGTTTGAGGAGAAGCGTTTGACTGTGATTGAAAGCATGTTTTTTTTCTGGTTTCAGTGCGTCCCAAGACACCAACCCTGAGCAGAGCTCCTACAGATGCTACCATTGAGAGCGGCACATCTGTGACGTTGACATGTGCAACACTGAGCAGTGGAGTTGTGACCTACACATTTTCACAGGGCAGCACCCAGGTTCAAAGCGGCTCCAGCGCCACATACGATTTGGCAAGTGCTGCCACCTCAGACACTGGGTCTTACACGTGTATTGCCAGCATCAGTTCAGTGGACTCCGTTGCCAGCAACACAGAGACCATGACAGTTGTCGGTGAGTATGATGTCAAGTTCTAGGAGGGCAGGGAATAAGGAAGAGAGATGAGACTGAGAGAGGAGTATTTTGTCCCTTTGTGACACGGTTGACAGAAAAGAAGGATGGAAGAGGAACCTCCATTTGATGTTGTCTGCTGTAGGTTTACGTGCTGGTGAAAAGCAGCGTGGTTGAGCATACTCTTCTGTTTGTTTCCTCAGATAAACCAACGACGCCCACTTTGGCTACCGACAATAGTGACCCAACGGATGGCGATGCCATAACACTGACGTGTACAGCCACAGAGGCCGCGGTAAACAACTATGAGTTCAAACTGGGCTCAACGTCACTGGCTTCTGGAAGTAGCAGCACATATTCCATAAGCACTGCAACTATCGGCGCAGATGATGGCAGCTACACCTGTATTGTGTCCATCGACACCGTGGCCTCAGATGCCAGTAGTGCCGTGGTCGTTGCGCGTGAGTAGAGCAGTATTATATTTGGACTGTGAGTGTGTCTGTGTCTGTATCGAATACAAAAGTGGGCACGCCGGGGAAAATGTGTGTTGTGTTTACGCGTGACGTTGATTTTTGACAAATTGTTTTCTTCCGTTTTCACATTTCTGTTTGTTAAGTTTAAGGTTCTTGCTGGTGGAATGTGGGAGGGGTCTTAAGGACTTAATGAATGAGGGTTTTTTTTAGACAGAAAGAAGAGGAAAGTTTATGCCTTAGTTTTGATGAAAACACGAGTGATGATTTGACAGTGGGTTTTCATAAGTAGATTTACTCGTGTGTACATAGCTAGCCTGACTAGGAAATGGCTTTTGCGTTGGCATGGAGGGAATCTGGGATGAGCCATTCATCCATTCGATGACAGAGGGAAATGGAACATTAGCTCATGAGTAGGGGGATATAGCAGTACTGGTTGAGTAAGCTGCGTAGAAGACATTGTGATGGGTGTTTGAGGAGAAGCGTTTGACTGTGATTAAAAGCATGTTTTTTTCTGGTTTCAGTGCGTCCCAAGACACCAACCCTGAGCAGAGCTCCTACAGATGCTACCATTGAGAGCGGCACATCTGTGACGTTGACATGTGCAACACTGAGCAGTGGAGTTGTGACCTACACATTTTCACAGGGCAGCACCCAGGTTCAAAGCGGCTCCAGCGCCACATACGATTTGGCAAGTGCTGCCACCTCAGACACTGGGTCTTACACGTGTATTGCCAGCATCAGTTCAGTGGACTCCGTTGCCAGCAACACAGAGACCATGACAGTTGTCGGTGAGTATGATGTCAAGTTCTAGGAGGGCAGGGAATAAGGAAGAGAGATGAGACTGAGAGAGGAGTATTTTGTCCCTTTGTGACACGGTTGACAGAAAAGAAGGATGGAAGAGGAACCTCCATTTGATGTTGTCTGCTGTAGGTTTACGTGCTGGTGAAAAGCAGCGTGGTTGAGCATACTCTTCTGTTTGTTTCCTCAGATAAACCAACGACGCCCACTTTGGCTACCGACAATAGTGACCCAACGGATGGCGATGCCATAACACTGACGTGTACAGCCACAGAGGCCGCGGTAAATAACTATGAGTTCAAACTGGGCTCAACGTCACTGGCTTCTGGAAGTAGCAGCACATATTCCATAAGCACTGCAACTATCGGCGCAGATGATGGCAGCTACACCTGTATTGTGTCCATCGACACCGTGGCCTCAGATGCCAGTAGTGCCGTGGTCGTTGCGCGTGAGTAGAGCAGTATTATATTTGGACTGTGAGTGTGTCTGTGTCTGTATCGAATACAAAAGTGGGCACGCCGGGGAAAATGTGTGTTGTGTTTACGCGTGACGTTGATTTTTGACAAATTGTTTTCTTCCGTTTTCACATTTCTGTTTGTTAAGTTTAAGGTTCTTGCTGGTGGAATGTGGGAGGGGTCTTAGGGACTTAATGAATTAGGCTTTTTTAGACAGAATGAGCAAAGTTTATGTCTAATTTTGAGAAAAACACGAGTGATGGTTTGACAGTGGGTTTTCATAAGTAGATTTACTCGTGTGTACATAGCTAGCCTGACTAGGAAATGGCTTTTGCGTTGGCATGGAGGGAATCTGGGATGAGCCATTCATCCATTCGATGACAGAGGGAAATGGAACATTAGCTCATGAGTAGGGGGATATAGCAGTACTGGTTGAGTAAGCTGCGTAGAAGACATTGTGATGGGTGTTTGAGGAGAAGCGTTTGACTGTGATTGAAAGCATGTTTTTTTTCTGGTTTCAGTGCGTCCCAAGACACCAACCCTGAGCAGAGCTCCTACAGATGCTACCATTGAGAGCGGCACATCTGTGACGTTGACATGTGCAACACTGAGCAGTGGAGTTGTGACCTACACATTTTCACAGGGCAGCACCCAGGTTCAAAGCGGCTCCAGCGCCACATACGATTTGGCAAGTGCTGCCACCTCAGACACTGGGTCTTACACGTGTATTGCCAGCATCAGTTCAGTGGACTCCGTTGCCAGCAACACAGAGACCATGACAGTTGTCGGTGAGTATGATGTCAAGTTCTAGGAGGGCAGGGAATAAGGAAGAGAGATGAGACTGAGAGAGGAGTATTTTGTCCCTTTGTGACACGGTTGACAGAAAAGAAGGATGGAAGAGGAACCTCCATTTGATGTTGTCTGCTGTAGGTTTACGTGCTGGTGAAAAGCAGCGTGGTTGAGCATACTCTTCTGTTTGTTTCCTCAGATAAACCAACGACGCCCACTTTGGCTACCGACAATAGTGACCCAACGGATGGCGATGCCATAACACTGACGTGTACAGCCACAGAGGCCGCGGTAAACAACTATGAGTTCAAACTGGGCTCAACGTCACTGGCTTCTGGAAGTAGCAGCACATATTCCATAAGCACTGCAACTATCGGCGCAGATGATGGCAGCTACACCTGTATTGTGTCCATCGACACCGTGGCCTCAGATGCCAGTAGTGCCGTGGTCGTTGCGCGTGAGTAGAGCAGTATTATATTTGGACTGTGAGTGTGTCTGTGTCTGTATCGAATACAAAAGTGGGCACGCCGGGGAAAATGTGTGTTGTGTTTACGCGTGACGTTGATTTTTGACAAATTGTTTTCTTCCGTTTTCACATTTCTGTTTGTTAAGTTTAAGTTTCTTGCTGGTGGAATGTGGGAGGGGTCTTAAGGACTTAATGAATGAGGGTTTTTTTTAGACAGAAAGAAGAGGAAAGTTTATGCCTTAGTTTTGATGAAAACACGAGTGATGATTTGACAGTGGGTTTTCATAAGTAGATTTACTCGTGTGTACATAGCTAGCCTGACTAGGAAATGGCTTTTGCGTTGGCATGGAGGGAATCTGGGATGAGCCATTCATCCATTCGATGACAGAGGGAAATGGAACATTAGCTCATGAGTAGGGGGATATAGCAGTACTGGTTGAGTAAGCTGCGTAGAAGACATTGTGATGGGTGTTTGAGGAGAAGCGTTTGACTGTGATTAAAAGCATGTTTTTTTCTGGTTTCAGTGCGTCCCAAGACACCAACCCTGAGCAGAGCTCCTACAGATGCTACCATTGAGAGCGGCACATCTGTGACGTTGACATGTGCAACACTGAGCAGTGGAGTTGTGACCTACACATTTTCACAGGGCAGCACCCAGGTTCAAAGCGGCTCCAGCGCCACATACGATTTGGCAAGTGCTGCCACCTCAGACACTGGGTCTTACACGTGTATTGCCAGCATCAGTTCAGTGGACTCCGTTGCCAGCAACACAGAGACCATGACAGTTGTCGGTGAGTATGATGTCAAGTTCTAGGAGGGCAGGGAATAAGGAAGAGAGATGAGACTGAGAGAGGAGTATTTTGTCCCTTTGTGACACGGTTGACAGAAAAGAAGGATGGAAGAGGAACCTCCATTTGATGTTGTCTGCTGTAGGTTTACGTGCTGGTGAAAAGCAGCGTGGTTGAGCATACTCTTCTGTTTGTTTCCTCAGATAAACCAACGACGCCCACTTTGGCTACCGACAATAGTGACCCAACGGATGGCGATGCCATAACACTGACGTGTACAGCCACAGAGGCCGCGGTAAATAACTATGAGTTCAAACTGGGCTCAACGTCACTGGCTTCTGGAAGTAGCAGCACATATTCCATAAGCACTGCAACTATCGGCGCAGATGATGGCAGCTACACCTGTATTGTGTCCATCGACACCGTGGCCTCAGATGCCAGTAGTGCCGTGGTCGTTGCGCGTGAGTAGAGCAGTATTATATTTGGACTGTGAGTGTGTCTGTGTCTGTATCGAATACAAAAGTGGGCACGCCGGGGAAAATGTGTGTTGTGTTTACGCGTGACGTTGATTTTTGACAAATTGTTTTCTTCCGTTTTCACATTTCTGTTTGTTAAGTTTAAGGTTCTTGCTGGTGGAATGTGGGAGGGGTCTTAGGGACTTAATGAATTAGGCTTTTTTAGACAGAATGAGCAAAGTTTATGTCTAATTTTGAGAAAAACACGAGTGATGGTTTGACAGTGGGTTTTCATAAGTAGATTTACTCGTGTGTACATAGCTAGCCTGACTAGGAAATGGCTTTTGCGTTGGCATGGAGGGAATCTGGGATGAGCCATTCATCCATTCGATGACAGAGGGAAATGGAACATTAGCTCATGAGTAGGGGGATATAGCAGTACTGGTTGAGTAAGCTGCGTAGAAGACATTGTGATGGGTGTTTGAGGAGAAGCGTTTGACTGTGATTGAAAGCATGTTTTTTTCTGGTTTCAGTGCGTCCCAAGACACCAACCCTGAGCAGAGCTCCTACAGATGCTACCATTGAGAGCGGCACATCTGTGACGTTGACATGTGCAACACTGAGCAGTGGAGTTGTGACCTACACATTTTCACAGGGCAGCACCCAGGTTCAAAGCGGCTCCAGCGCCACATACGATTTGGCAAGTGCTGCCACCTCAGACACTGGGTCTTACACGTGTATTGCCAGCATCAGTTCAGTGGACTCCGTTGCCAGCAACACAGAGACCATGACAGTTGTCGGTGAGTATGATGTCAAGTTCTAGGAGGGCAGGGAATAAGGAAGAGAGATGAGACTGAGAGAGGAGTATTTTGTCCCTTTGTGACACGGTTGACAGAAAAGAAGGATGGAAGAGGAACCTCCATTTGATGTTGTCTGCTGTAGGTTTACGTGCTGGTGAGAAGCAGCGTGGTTGAGCATACTCTTCTGTTTGTTTCCTCAGATAAACCAACGACGCCCACTTTGGCTACCGACAATAGTGACCCAACGGATGGCGATGCCATAACACTGACGTGTACAGCCACAGAGGCCGCGGTAAATAACTATGAGTTCAAACTGGGCTCAACGTCACTGGCTTCTGGAAGTAGCAGCACATATTCCATAAGCACTGCAACTATCGGCGCAGATGATGGCAGCTACACCTGTATTGTGTCCATCGACACCGTGGCCTCAGATGCCAGTAGTGCCGTGGTCGTTGCGCGTGAGTAGAGCAGTATTATATTTGGACTGTGAGTGTGTCTGTGTCTGTATCGAATACAAAAGTGGGCACGCCGGGGAAAATGTGTGTTGTGTTTACGCGTGACGTTGATTTTTGACAAATTGTTTTCTTCCGTTTTCACATTTCTGTTTGTTAAGTTTAAGTTTCTTGCTGGTGGAATGTGGGAGGGGTCTTAAGGACTTAATGAATGAGGGTTTTTTTTAGACAGAAAGAAGAGGAAAGTTTATGCCTTAGTTTTGATGAAAACACGAGTGATGATTTGACAGTGGGTTTTCATAAGTAGATTTACTCGTGTGTACATAGCTAGCCTGACTAGGAAATGGCTTTTGCGTTGGCATGGAGGGAATCTGGGATGAGCCATTCATCCATTCGATGACAGAGGGAAATGGAACATTAGCTCATGAGTAGGGGGATATAGCAGTACTGGTTGAGTAAGCTGCGTAGAAGACATTGTGATGGGTGTTTGAGGAGAAGCGTTTGACTGTGATTGAAAGCATGTTTTTTTTCTGGTTTCAGTGCGTCCCAAGACACCAACCCTGAGCAGAGCTCCTACAGATGCTACCATTGAGAGCGGCACATCTGTGACGTTGACATGTGCAACACTGAGCAGTGGAGTTGTGACCTACACATTTTCACAGGGCAGCACCCAGGTTCAAAGCGGCTCCAGCGCCACATACGATTTGGCAAGTGCTGCCACCTCAGACACTGGGTCTTACACGTGTATTGCCAGCATCAGTTCAGTGGACTCCGTTGCCAGCAACACAGAGACCATGACAGTTGTCGGTGAGTATGATGTCAAGTTCTAGGAGGGCAGGGAATAAGGAAGAGAGATGAGACTGAGAGAGGAGTATTTTGTCCCTTTGTGACACGGTTGACAGAAAAGAAGGATGGAAGAGGAACCTCCATTTGATGTTGTCTGCTGTAGGTTTACGTGCTGGTGAGAAGCAGCGTGGTTGAGCATACTCTTCTGTTTGTTTCCTCAGATAAACCAACGACGCCCACTTTGGCTACCGACAATAGTGACCCAACGGATGGCGATGCCATAACACTGACGTGTACAGCCACAGAGGCCGCGGTAAACAACTATGAGTTCAAACTGGGCTCAACGTCACTGGCTTCTGGAAGTAGCAGCACATATTCCATAAGCACTGCAACTATCGGCGCAGATGATGGCAGCTACACCTGTATTGTGTCCATCGACACCGTGGCCTCAGATGCCAGTAGTGCCGTGGTCGTTGCGCGTGAGTAGAGCAGTATTATATTTGGACTGTGAGTGTGTCTGTGTCTGTATCGAATACAAAAGTGGGCACGCCGGGGAAAATGTGTGTTGTGTTTACGCGTGACGTTGATTTTTGACAAATTGTTTTCTTCCGTTTTCACATTTCTGTTTGTTAAGTTTAAGGTTCTTGCTGGTGGAATGTGGGAGGGGTCTTAGGGACTTAATGAATTAGGCTTTTTTAGACAGAATGAGCAAAGTTTATGTCTAATTTTGAGAAAAACACGAGTGATGGTTTGACAGTGGGTTTTCATAAGTAGATTTACTCGTGTGTACATAGCTAGCCTGACTAGGAAATGGCTTTTGCGTTGGCATGGAGGGAATCTGGGATGAGCCATTCATCCATTCGATGACAGAGGGAAATGGAACATTAGCTCATGAGTAGGGGGATATAGCAGTACTGGTTGAGTAAGCTGCGTAGAAGACATTGTGATGGGTGTTTGAGGAGAAGCGTTTGACTGTGATTGAAAGCATGTTTTTTTCTGGTTTCAGTGCGTCCCAAGACACCAACCCTGAGCAGAGCTCCTACAGATGCTACCATTGAGAGCGGCACATCTGTGACGTTGACATGTGCAACACTGAGCAGTGGAGTTGTGACCTACACATTTTCACAGGGCAGCACCCAGGTTCAAAGCGGCTCCAGCGCCACATACGATTTGGCAAGTGCTGCCACCTCAGACACTGGGTCTTACACGTGTATTGCCAGCATCAGTTCAGTGGACTCCGTTGCCAGCAACACAGAGACCATGACAGTTGTCGGTGAGTATGATGTCAAGTTCTAGGAGGGCAGGGAATAAGGAAGAGAGATGAGACTGAGAGAGGAGTATTTTGTCCCTTTGTGACACGGTTGACAGAAAAGAAGGATGGAAGAGGAACCTCCATTTGATGTTGTCTGCTGTAGGTTTACGTGCTGGTGAGAAGCAGCGTGGTTGAGCATACTCTTCTGTTTGTTTCCTCAGATAAACCAACGACGCCCACTTTGGCTACCGACAATAGTGACCCAACGGATGGCGATGCCATAACACTGACGTGTACAGCCACAGAGGCCGCGGTAAATAACTATGAGTTCAAACTGGGCTCAACGTCACTGGCTTCTGGAAGTAGCAGCACATATTCCATAAGCACTGCAACTATCGGCGCAGATGATGGCAGCTACACCTGTATTGTGTCCATCGACACCGTGGCCTCAGATGCCAGTAGTGCCGTGGTCGTTGCGCGTGAGTAGAGCAGTATTATATTTGGACTGTGAGTGTGTCTGTGTCTGTATCGAATACAAAAGTGGGCACGCCGGGGAAAATGTGTGTTGTGTTTACGCGTGACGTTGATTTTTGACAAATTGTTTTCTTCCGTTTTCACATTTCTGTTTGTTAAGTTTAAGGTTCTTGCTGGTGGAATGTGGGAGGGGTCTTAGGGACTTAATGAATTAGGCTTTTTTAGACAGAATGAGCAAAGTTTATGTCTAATTTTGAGAAAAACACGAGTGATGGTTTGACAGTGGGTTTTCATAAGTAGATTTACTCGTGTGTACATAGCTAGCCTGACTAGGAAATGGCTTTTGCGTTGGCATGGAGGGAATCTGGGATGAGCCATTCATCCATTCGATGACAGAGGGAAATGGAACATTAGCTCATGAGTAGGGGGATATAGCAGTACTGGTTGAGTAAGCTGCGTAGAAGACATTGTGATGGGTGTTTGAGGAGAAGCGTTTGACTGTGATTGAAAGCATGTTTTTTTCTGGTTTCAGTGCGTCCCAAGACACCAACCCTGAGCAGAGCTCCTACAGATGCTACCATTGAGAGCGGCACATCTGTGACGTTGACATGTGCAACACTGAGCAGTGGAGTTGTGACCTACACATTTTCACAGGGCAGCACCCAGGTTCAAAGCGGCTCCAGCGCCACATACGATTTGGCAAGTGCTGCCACCTCAGACACTGGGTCTTACACGTGTATTGCCAGCATCAGTTCAGTGGACTCCGTTGCCAGCAACACAGAGACCATGACAGTTGTCGGTGAGTATGATGTCAAGTTCTAGGAGGGCAGGGAATAAGGAAGAGAGATGAGACTGAGAGAGGAGTATTTTGTCCCTTTGTGACACGGTTGACAGAAAAGAAGGATGGAAGAGGAACCTCCATTTGATGTTGTCTGCTGTAGGTTTACGTGCTGGTGAGAAGCAGCGTGGTTGAGCATACTCTTCTGTTTGTTTCCTCAGATAAACCAACGACGCCCACTTTGGCTACCGACAATAGTGACCCAACGGATGGCGATGCCATAACACTGACGTGTACAGCCACAGAGGCCGCGGTAAACAACTATGAGTTCAAACTGGGCTCAACGTCACTGGCTTCTGGAAGTAGCAGCACATATTCCATAAGCACTGCAACTATCGGCGCAGATGATGGCAGCTACACCTGTATTGTGTCCATCGACACCGTGGCCTCAGATGCCAGTAGTGCCGTGGTCGTTGCGCGTGAGTAGAGCAGTATTATATTTGGACTGTGAGTGTGTCTGTGTCTGTATCGAATACAAAAGTGGGCACGCCGGGGAAAATGTGTGTTGTGTTTACGCGTGACGTTGATTTTTGACAAATTGTTTTCTTCCGTTTTCACATTTCTGTTTGTTAAGTTTAAGGTTCTTGCTGGTGGAATGTGGGAGGGGTCTTAGGGACTTAATGAATTAGGCTTTTTTAGACAGAATGAGCAAAGTTTATGTCTAATTTTGAGAAAAACACGAGTGATGGTTTGACAGTGGGTTTTCATAAGTAGATTTACTCGTGTGTACATAGCTAGCCTGACTAGGAAATGGCTTTTGCGTTGGCATGGAGGGAATCTGGGATGAGCCATTCATCCATTCGATGACAGAGGGAAATGGAACATTAGCTCATGAGTAGGGGGATATAGCAGTACTGGTTGAGTAAGCTGCGTAGAAGACATTGTGATGGGTGTTTGAGGAGAAGCGTTTGACTGTGATTGAAAGCATGTTTTTTTTCTGGTTTCAGTGCGTCCCAAGACACCAACCCTGAGCAGAGCTCCTACAGATGCTACCATTGAGAGCGGCACATCTGTGACGTTGACATGTGCAACACTGAGCAGTGGAATTGTGACCTACACATTTTCACAGGGCAGCACCCAGGTTCAAAGCGGCTCCAGCGCCACATACGATTTGGCAAGTGCTGCCACCTCAGACACTGGGTCTTACACGTGTATTGCCAGCATCAGTTCAGTGGACTCCGTTGCCAGCAACACAGAGACCATGACAGTTGTCGGTGAGTATGATGTCAAGTTCTAGGAGGGCAGGGAATAAGGAAGAGAGATGAGACTGAGAGAGGAGTATTTTGTCCCTTTGTGACACGGTTGACAGAAAAGAAGGATGGAAGAGGAACCTCCATTTGATGTTGTCTGCTGTAGGTTTACGTGCTGGTGAGAAGCAGCGTGGTTGAGCATACTCTTCTGTTTGTTTCCTCAGATAAACCAACGACGCCCACTTTGGCTACCGACAATAGTGACCCAACGGATGGCGATGCCATAACACTGACGTGTACAGCCACAGAGGCCGCGGTAAACAACTATGAGTTCAAACTGGGCTCAACGTCACTGGCTTCTGGAAGTAGCAGCACATATTCCATAAGCACTGCAACTATCGGCGCAGATGATGGCAGCTACACCTGTATTGTGTCCATCGACACCGTGGCCTCAGATGCCAGTAGTGCCGTGGTCGTTGCGCGTGAGTAGAGCAGTATTATATTTGGACTGTGAGTGTGTCTGTGTCTGTATCGAATACAAAAGTGGGCACTCCGGGGAAAATGTGTGTTGTGTTTACGCGTGACATTGATCTTTGACAAATTGTTTTCTTCCGTTTTCACATTTCTGTTTGTTAAGTTTAAGTTTCTTGCTGGTGGAATGTGGGAGGGGTCTTAAGGACTTAATGAATGAGGGTTTTTTTTTAGACAGAAAGAAGAGGAAAGTTTATGCCTTAGTTTTGATGAAAACACGAGTGATGATTTGACAGTGGGTTTTCATAAGTAGATTTACTCGTGTGTACATAGCTAGCCTGACTAGGAAATGGCTTTTGCGTTGGCATGGAGGGAATCTGGGATGAGCCATTCATCCATTCGATGACAGAGGGAAATGGAACATTAGCTCATGAGTAGGGGGATATAGCAGTACTGGTTGAGTAAGCTGCGTAGAAGACATTGTGATGGGTGTTTGAGGAGAAGCGTTTGACTGTGATTGAAAGCATGTTTTTTTCTGGTTTCAGTGCGTCCCAAGACACCAACCCTGAGCAGAGCTCCTACAGATGCTACCATTGAGAGCGGCACATCTGTGACGTTGACATGTGCAACACTGAGCAGTGGAGTTGTGACCTACACATTTTCACAGGGCAGCACCCAGGTTCAAAGCGGCTCCAGCGCCACATATGATTTGGCAAGTGCTGCCACCTCAGACACTGGGTCTTACACGTGTATTGCCAGCATCAGTTCAGTGGACTCCGTTGCCAGCAACACAGAGACCATGACAGTTGTCGGTGAGTATGATGTCAAGTTCTAGGAGGGCAGGGAATAAGGAAGAGAGATGAGACTGAGAGAGGAGTATTTTGTCCCTTTGTGACACGGTTGACAGAAAAGAAGGATGGAAGAGGAACCTCCATTTGATGTTGTCTGCTGTAGGTTTACGTGCTGGTGAGAAGCAGCGTGGTTGAGCATACTCTTCTGTTTGTTTCCTCAGATAAACCAACGACGCCCACTTTGGCTACCGACAATAGTGACCCAACGGATGGCGATGCCATAACACTGACGTGTACAGCCACAGAGGCCGCGGTAAACAACTATGAGTTCAAACTGGGCTCAACGTCACTGGCTTCTGGAAGTAGCAGCACATATTCCATAAGCACTGCAACTATCGGCGCAGATGATGGCAGCTACACCTGTATTGTGTCCATCGACACCGTGGCCTCAGATGCCAGTAGTGCCGTGGTCGTTGCGCGTGAGTAGAGCAGTATTATATTTGGACTGTGAGTGTGTCTGTGTCTGTATCGAATACAAAAGTGGGCACGCCGGGGAAAATGTGTGTTGTGTTTACGCGTGACGTTGATTTTTGACAAATTGTTTTCTTCCGTTTTCACATTTCTGTTTGTTAAGTTTAAGGTTCTTGCTGGTGGAATGTGGGAGGGGTCTTAAGGACTTAATGAATTAGGCTTTTTTAGACAGAAAGAAGAGGAAAGTTTATGCCTTAGTTTTGATGAAAACACGAGTGATGATTTGACAGTGGGTTTTCATAAGTAGATTTACTCGTGTGTACATAGCTAGCCTGACTAGGAAATGGCTTTTGCGTTGGCATGGAGGGAATCTGGGATGAGCCATTCATCCATTCGATGACAGAGGGAAATGGAACATTAGCTCATGAGTAGGGGGATATAGCAGTACTGGTTGAGTAAGCTGCGTAGAAGACATTGTGATGGGTGTTTGAGGAGAAGCGTTTGACTGTGATTGAAAGCATGTTTTTTTTCTGGTTTCAGTGCGTCCCAAGACACCAACCCTGAGCAGAGCTCCTACAGATGCTACCATTGAGAGCGGCACATCTGTGACGTTGACATGTGCAACACTGAGCAGTGGAGTTGTGACCTACACATTTTCACAGGGCAGCACCCAGGTTCAAAGCGGCTCCAGCGCCACATACGATTTGGCAAGTGCTGCCACCTCAGACACTGGGTCTTACACGTGTATTGCCAGCATCAGTTCAGTGGACTCCGTTGCCAGCAACACAGAGACCATGACAGTTGTCGGTGAGTATGATGTCAAGTTCTAGGAGGGCAGGGAATAAGGAAGAGAGATGAGACTGAGAGAGGAGTATTTTGTCCCTTTGTGACACGGTTGACAGAAAAGAAGGATGGAAGAGGAACCTCCATTTGATGTTGTCTGCTGTAGGTTTACGTGCTGGTGAGAAGCAGCGTGGTTGAGCATACTCTTCTGTTTGTTTCCTCAGATAAACCAACGACGCCCACTTTGGCTACCGACAATAGTGACCCAACGGATGGCGATGCCATAACACTGACGTGTACAGCCACAGAGGCCGCGGTAAACAACTATGAGTTCAAACTGGGCTCAACGTCACTGGCTTCTGGAAGTAGCAGCACATATTCCATAAGCACTGCAACTATCGGCGCAGATGATGGCAGCTACACCTGTATTGTGTCCATCGACACCGTGGCCTCAGATGCCAGTAGTGCCGTGGTCGTTGCGCGTGAGTAGAGCAGTATTATATTTGGACTGTGAGTGTGTCTGTGTCTGTATCGAATACAAAAGTGGGCACGCCGGGGAAAATGTGTGTTGTGTTTACGCGTGACGTTGATTTTTGACAAATTGTTTTCTTCCGTTTTCACATTTCTGTTTGTTAAGTTTAAGGTTCTTGCTGGTGGAATGTGGGAGGGGTCTTAGGGACTTAATGAATTAGGCTTTTTTAGACAGAATGAGCAAAGTTTATGTCTAATTTTGAGAAAAACACGAGTGATGGTTTGACAGTGGGTTTTCATAAGTAGATTTACTCGTGTGTACATAGCTAGCCTGACTAGGAAATGGCTTTTGCGTTGGCATGGAGGGAATCTGGGATGAGCCATTCATCCATTCGATGACAGAGGGAAATGGAACATTAGCTCATGAGTAGGGGGATATAGCAGTACTGGTTGAGTAAGCTGCGTAGAAGACATTGTGATGGGTGTTTGAGGAGAAGCGTTTGACTGTGATTGAAAGCATGTTTTTTTTCTGGTTTCAGTGCGTCCCAAGACACCAACCCTGAGCAGAGCTCCTACAGATGCTACCATTGAGAGCGGCACATCTGTGACGTTGACATGTGCAACACTGAGCAGTGGAGTTGTGACCTACACATTTTCACAGGGCAGCACCCAGGTTCAAAGCGGCTCCAGCGCCACATACGATTTGGCAAGTGCTGCCACCTCAGACACTGGGTCTTACACGTGTATTGCCAGCATCAGTTCAGTGGACTCCGTTGCCAGCAACACAGAGACCATGACAGTTGTCGGTGAGTATGATGTCAAGTTCTAGGAGGGCAGGGAATAAGGAAGAGAGATGAGACTGAGAGAGGAGTATTTTGTCCCTTTGTGACACGGTTGACAGAAAAGAAGGATGGAAGAGGAACCTCCATTTGATGTTGTCTGCTGTAGGTTTACGTGCTGGTGAGAAGCAGCGTGGTTGAGCATACTCTTCTGTTTGTTTCCTCAGATAAACCAACGACGCCCACTTTGGCTACCGACAATAGTGACCCAACGGATGGCGATGCCATAACACTGACGTGTACAGCCACAGAGGCCGCGGTAAACAACTATGAGTTCAAACTGGGCTCAACGTCACTGGCTTCTGGAAGTAGCAGCACATATTCCATAAGCACTGCAACTATCGGCGCAGATGATGGCAGCTACACCTGTATTGTGTCCATCGACACCGTGGCCTCAGATGCCAGTAGTGCCGTGGTCGTTGCGCGTGAGTAGAGCAGTATTATATTTGGACTGTGAGTGTGTCTGTGTCTGTATCGAATACAAAAGTGGGCACGCCGGGGAAAATGTGTGTTGTGTTTACGCGTGACGTTGATTTTTGACAAATTGTTTTCTTCCGTTTTCACATTTCTGTTTGTTAAGTTTAAGTTTCTTGCTGGTGGAATGTGGGAGGGGTCTTAAGGACTTAATGAATGAGGGTTTTTTTTAGACAGAAAGAAGAGGAAAGTTTATGCCTTAGTTTTGATGAAAACACGAGTGATGATTTGACAGTGGGTTTTCATAAGTAGATTTACTCGTGTGTACATAGCTAGCCTGACTAGGAAATGGCTTTTGCGTTGGCATGGAGGGAATCTGGGATGAGCCATTCATCCATTCGATGACAGAGGGAAATGGAACATTAGCTCATGAGTAGGGGGATATAGCAGTACTGGTTGAGTAAGCTGCGTAGAAGACATTGTGATGGGTGTTTGAGGAGAAGCGTTTGACTGTGATTGAAAGCATGTTTTTTTTCTGGTTTCAGTGCGTCCCAAGACACCAACCCTGAGCAGAGCTCCTACAGATGCTACCATTGAGAGCGGCACATCTGTGACGTTGACATGTGCAACACTGAGCAGTGGAGTTGTGACCTACACATTTTCACAGGGCAGCACCCAGGTTCAAAGCGGCTCCAGCGCCACATACGATTTGGCAAGTGCTGCCACCTCAGACACTGGGTCTTACACGTGTATTGCCAGCATCAGTTCAGTGGACTCCGTTGCCAGCAACACAGAGACCATGACAGTTGTCGGTGAGTATGATGTCAAGTTCTAGGAGGGCAGGGAATAAGGAAGAGAGATGAGACTGAGAGAGGAGTATTTTGTCCCTTTGTGACACGGTTGACAGAAAAGAAGGATGGAAGAGGAACCTCCATTTGATGTTGTCTGCTGTAGGTTTACGTGCTGGTGAGAAGCAGCGTGGTTGAGCATACTCTTCTGTTTGTTTCCTCAGATAAACCAACGACGCCCACTTTGGCTACCGACAATAGTGACCCAACGGATGGCGATGCCATAACACTGACGTGTACAGCCACAGAGGCCGCGGTAAACAACTATGAGTTCAAACTGGGCTCAACGTCACTGGCTTCTGGAAGTAGCAGCACATATTCCATAAGCACTGCAACTATCGGCGCAGATGATGGCAGCTACACCTGTATTGTGTCCATCGACACCGTGGCCTCAGATGCCAGTAGTGCCGTGGTCGTTGCGCGTGAGTAGAGCAGTATTATATTTGGACTGTGAGTGTGTCTGTGTCTGTATCGAATACAAAAGTGGGCACGCCGGGGAAAATGTGTGTTGTGTTTACGCGTGACGTTGATTTTTGACAAATTGTTTTCTTCCGTTTTCACATTTCTGTTTGTTAAGTTTAAGGTTCTTGCTGGTGGAATGTGGGAGGGGTCTTAGGGACTTAATGAATTAGGCTTTTTTAGACAGAATGAGCAAAGTTTATGTCTAATTTTGAGAAAAACACGAGTGATGGTTTGACAGTGGGTTTTCATAAGTAGATTTACTCGTGTGTACATAGCTAGCCTGACTAGGAAATGGCTTTTGCGTTGGCATGGAGGGAATCTGGGATGAGCCATTCATCCATTCGATGACAGAGGGAAATGGAACATTAGCTCATGAGTAGGGGGATATAGCAGTACTGGTTGAGTAAGCTGCGTAGAAGACACTGTGATGGGTGTTTGAGGAGAAGCGTTTGACTGTGATTGAAAGCATGTTTTTTTCTGGTTTCAGTGCGTCCCAAGACACCAACCCTGAGCAGAGCTCCTACAGATGCTACCATTGAGAGCGGCACATCTGTGACGTTGACATGTGCAACACTGAGCAGTGGAGTTGTGACCTACACATTTTCACAGGGCAGCACCCAGGTTCAAAGCGGCTCCAGCGCCACATACGATTTGGCAAGTGCTGCCACCTCAGACACTGGGTCTTACACGTGTATTGCCAGCATCAGTTCAGTGGACTCCGTTGCCAGCAACACAGAGACCATGACAGTTGTCGGTGAGTATGATGTCAAGTTCTAGGAGGGCAGGGAATAAGGAAGAGAGATGAGACTGAGAGAGGAGTATTTTGTCCCTTTGTGACACGGTTGACAGAAAAGAAGGATGGAAGAGGAACCTCCATTTGATGTTGTCTGCTGTAGGTTTACGTGCTGGTGAGAAGCAGCGTGGTTGAGCATACTCTTCTGTTTGTTTCCTCAGATAAACCAACGACGCCCACTTTGGCTACCGACAATAGTGACCCAACGGATGGCGATGCCATAACACTGACGTGTACAGCCACAGAGGCCGCGGTAAACAACTATGAGTTCAAACTGGGCTCAACGTCACTGGCTTCTGGAAGTAGCAGCACATATTCCATAAGCACTGCAACTATCGGCGCAGATGATGGCAGCTACACCTGTATTGTGTCCATCGACACCGTGGCCTCAGATGCCAGTAGTGCCGTGGTCGTTGCGCGTGAGTAGAGCAGTATTATATTTGGACTGTGAGTGTGTCTGTGTCTGTATCGAATACAAAAGTGGGCACGCCGGGGAAAATGTGTGTTGTGTTTACGCGTGACGTTGATTTTTGACAAATTGTTTTCTTCCGTTTTCACATTTCTGTTTGTTAAGTTTAAGGTTCTTGCTGGTGGAATGTGGGAGGGGTCTTAGGGACTTAATGAATTAGGCTTTTTTAGACAGAATGAGCAAAGTTTATGTCTAATTTTGAGAAAAACACGAGTGATGGTTTGACAGTGGGTTTTCATAAGTAGATTTACTCGTGTGTACATAGCTAGCCTGACTAGGAAATGGCTTTTGCGTTGGCATGGAGGGAATCTGGGATGAGCCATTCATCCATTCGATGACAGAGGGAAATGGAACATTAGCTCATGAGTAGGGGGATATAGCAGTACTGGTTGAGTAAGCTGCGTAGAAGACACTGTGATGGGTGTTTGAGGAGAAGCGTTTGACTGTGATTGAAAGCATGTTTTTTTCTGGTTTCAGTGCGTCCCAAGACACCAACCCTGAGCAGAGCTCCTACAGATGCTACCATTGAGAGCGGCACATCTGTGACGTTGACATGTGCAACACTGAGCAGTGGAGTTGTGACCTACACATTTTCACAGGGCAGCACCCAGGTTCAAAGCGGCTCCAGCGCCACATACGATTTGGCAAGTGCTGCCACCTCAGACACTGGGTCTTACACGTGTATTGCCAGCATCAGTTCAGTGGACTCCGTTGCCAGCAACACAGAGACCATGACAGTTGTCGGTGAGTATGATGTCAAGTTCTAGGAGGGCAGGGAATAAGGAAGAGAGATGAGACTGAGAGAGGAGTATTTTGTCCCTTTGTGACACGGTTGACAGAAAAGAAGGATGGAAGAGGAACCTCCATTTGATGTTGTCTGCTGTAGGTTTACGTGCTGGTGAGAAGCAGCGTGGTTGAGCATACTCTTCTGTTTGTTTCCTCAGATAAACCAACGACGCCCACTTTGGCTACCGACAATAGTGACCCAACGGATGGCGATGCCATAACACTGACGTGTACAGCCACAGAGGCCGCGGTAAACAACTATGAGTTCAAACTGGGCTCAACGTCACTGGCTTCTGGAAGTAGCAGCACATATTCCATAAGCACTGCAACTATCGGCGCAGATGATGGCAGCTACACCTGTATTGTGTCCATCGACACCGTGGCCTCAGATGCCAGTAGTGCCGTGGTCGTTGCGCGTGAGTAGAGCAGTATTATATTTGGACTGTGAGTGTGTCTGTGTCTGTATCGAATACAAAAGTGGGCACGCCGGGGAAAATGTGTGTTGTGTTTACGCGTGACGTTGATTTTTGACAAATTGTTTTCTTCCGTTTTCACATTTCTGTTTGTTAAGTTTAAGTTTCTTGCTGGTGGAATGTGGGAGGGGTCTTAGGGACTTAATGAATTAGGCTTTTTTAGACAGAATGAGCAAAGTTTATGTCTAATTTTGAGAAAAACACGAGTGATGGTTTGACAGTGGGTTTTCATAAGTAGATTTACTCGTGTGTACATAGCTAGCCTGACTAGGAAATGGCTTTTGCGTTGGCATGGAGGGAATCTGGGATGAGCCATTCATCCATTCGATGACAGAGGGAAATGGAACATTAGCTCATGAGTAGGGGGATATAGCAGTACTGGTTGAGTAAGCTGCGTAGAAGACACTGTGATGGGTGTTTGAGGAGAAGCGTTTGACTGTGATTGAAAGCATGTTTTTTTCTGGTTTCAGTGCGTCCCAAGACACCAACCCTGAGCAGAGCTCCTACAGATGCTACCATTGAGAGCGGCACATCTGTGACGTTGACATGTGCAACACTGAGCAGTGGAGTTGTGACCTACACATTTTCACAGGGCAGCACCCAGGTTCAAAGCGGCTCCAGCGCCACATACGA
This sequence comes from Aplysia californica, assembly GCF_000002075.1. NCBI lineage: Eukaryota > Metazoa > Mollusca > Gastropoda > Aplysiida > Aplysiidae > Aplysia > Aplysia californica. The sequence goes on from NW_004797344.1 coordinate 1,146,813, forward strand.
TTTGGCAAGTGCTGCCACCTCAGACACTGGGTCTTACACGTGTATTGCCAGCATCAGTTCAGTGGACTCCGTTGCCAGCAACACAGAGACCATGACAGTTGTCGGTGAGTATGATGTCAAGTTCTAGGAGGGCAGGGAATAAGGAAGAGAGATGAGACTGAGAGAGGAGTATTTTGTCCCTTTGTGACACGGTTGACAGAAAAGAAGGATGGAAGAGGAACCTCCATTTGATGTTGTCTGCTGTAGGTTTACGTGCTGGTGAGAAGCAGCGTGGTTGAGCATACTCTTCTGTTTGTTTCCTCAGATAAACCAACGACGCCCACTTTGGCTACCGACAATAGTGACCCAACGGATGGCGATGCCATAACACTGACGTGTACAGCCACAGAGGCCGCGGTAAACAACTATGAGTTCAAACTGGGCTCAACGTCACTGGCTTCTGGAAGTAGCAGCACATATTCCATAAGCACTGCAACTATCGGCGCAGATGATGGCAGCTACACCTGTATTGTGTCCATCGACACCGTGGCCTCAGATGCCAGTAGTGCCGTGGTCGTTGCGCGTGAGTAGAGCAGTATTATATTTGGACTGTGAGTGTGTCTGTGTCTGTATCGAATACAAAAGTGGGCACGCCGGGGAAAATGTGTGTTGTGTTTACGCGTGACGTTGATTTTTGACAAATTGTTTTCTTCCGTTTTCACATTTCTGTTTGTTAAGTTTAAGGTTCTTGCTGGTGGAATGTGGGAGGGGTCTTAAGGACTTAATGAATGAGGGTTTTTTTTAGACAGAAAGAAGAGGAAAGTTTATGCCTTAGTTTTGATGAAAACACGAGTGATGATTTGACAGTGGGTTTTCATAAGTAGATTTACTCGTGTGTACATAGCTAGCCTGACTAGGAAATGGCTTTTGCGTTGGCATGGAGGGAATCTGGGATGAGCCATTCATCCATTCGATGACAGAGGGAAATGGAACATTAGCTCATGAGTAGGGGGATATAGCAGTACTGGTTGAGTAAGCTGCGTAGAAGACACTGTGATGGGTGTTTGAGGAGAAGCGTTTGACTGTGATTGAAAGCATGTTTTTTTCTGGTTTCAGTGCGTCCCAAGACACCAACCCTGAGCAGAGCTCCTACAGATGCTACCATTGAGAGCGGCACATCTGTGACGTTGACATGTGCAACACTGAGCAGTGGAGTTGTGACCTACACATTTTCACAGGGCAGCACCCAGGTTCAAAGCGGCTCCAGCGCCACATACGATTTGGCAAGTGCTGCCACCTCAGACACTGGGTCTTACACGTGTATTGCCAGCATCAGTTCAGTGGACTCCGTTGCCAGCAACACAGAGACCATGACAGTTGTCGGTGAGTATGATGTCAAGTTCTAGGAGGGCAGGGAATAAGGAAGAGAGATGAGACTGAGAGAGGAGTATTTTGTCCCTTTGTGACACGGTTGACAGAAAAGAAGGATGGAAGAGGAACCTCCATTTGATGTTGTCTGCTGTAGGTTTACGTGCTGGTGAGAAGCAGCGTGGTTGAGCATACTCTTCTGTTTGTTTCCTCAGATAAACCAACGACGCCCACTTTGGCTACCGACAATAGTGACCCAACGGATGGCGATGCCATAACACTGACGTGTACAGCCACAGAGGCCGCGGTAAACAACTATGAGTTCAAACTGGGCTCAACGTCACTGGCTTCTGGAAGTAGCAGCACATATTCCATAAGCACTGCAACTATCGGCGCAGATGATGGCAGCTACACCTGTATTGTGTCCATCGACACCGTGGCCTCAGATGCCAGTAGTGCCGTGGTCGTTGCGCGTGAGTAGAGCAGTATTATATTTGGACTGTGAGTGTGTCTGTGTCTGTATCGAATACAAAAGTGGGCACGCCGGGGAAAATGTGTGTTGTGTTTACGCGTGACGTTGATTTTTGACAAATTGTTTTCTTCCGTTTTCACATTTCTGTTTGTTAAGTTTAAGGTTCTTGCTGGTGGAATGTGGGAGGGGTCTTAGGGACTTAATGAATTAGGCTTTTTTAGACAGAATGAGCAAAGTTTATGTCTAATTTTGAGAAAAACACGAGTGATGGTTTGACAGTGGGTTTTCATAAGTAGATTTACTCGTGTGTACATAGCTAGCCTGACTAGGAAATGGCTTTTGCGTTGGCATGGAGGGAATCTGGGATGAGCCATTCATCCATTCGATGACAGAGGGAAATGGAACATTAGCTCATGAGTAGGGGGATATAGCAGTACTGGTTGAGTAAGCTGCGTAGAAGACACTGTGATGGGTGTTTGAGGAGAAGCGTTTGACTGTGATTGAAAGCATGTTTTTTTCTGGTTTCAGTGCGTCCCAAGACACCAACCCTGAGCAGAGCTCCTACAGATGCTACCATTGAGAGCGGCACATCTGTGACGTTGACATGTGCAACACTGAGCAGTGGAGTTGTGACCTACACATTTTCACAGGGCAGCACCCAGGTTCAAAGCGGCTCCAGCGCCACATACGATTTGGCAAGTGCTGCCACCTCAGACACTGGGTCTTACACGTGTATTGCCAGCATCAGTTCAGTGGACTCCGTTGCCAGCAACACAGAGACCATGACAGTTGTCGGTGAGTATGATGTCAAGTTCTAGGAGGGCAGGGAATAAGGAAGAGAGATGAGACTGAGAGAGGAGTATTTTGTCCCTTTGTGACACGGTTGACAGAAAAGAAGGATGGAAGAGGAACCTCCATTTGATGTTGTCTGCTGTAGGTTTACGTGCTGGTGAGAAGCAGCGTGGTTGAGCATACTCTTCTGTTTGTTTCCTCAGATAAACCAACGACGCCCACTTTGGCTACCGACAATAGTGACCCAACGGATGGCGATGCCATAACACTGACGTGTACAGCCACAGAGGCCGCGGTAAACAACTATGAGTTCAAACTGGGCTCAACGTCACTGGCTTCTGGAAGTAGCAGCACATATTCCATAAGCACTGCAACTATCGGCGCAGATGATGGCAGCTACACCTGTATTGTGTCCATCGACACCGTGACCTCAGATGCCAGTAGTGCCGTGGTCGTTGCGCGTGAGTAGAGCAGTATTATATTTGGACTGTGAGTGTGTCTGTGTCTGTATCGAATACAAAAGTGGGCACGCCGGGGAAAATGTGTGTTGTGTTTACGCGTGACGTTGATTTTTGACAAATTGTTTTCTTCCGTTTTCACATTTCTGTTTGTTAAGTTTAAGTTTCTTGCTGGTGGAATGTGGGAGGGGTCTTAAGGACTTAATGAATGAGGGTTTTTTTTAGACAGAAAGAAGAGGAAAGTTTATGCCTTAGTTTTGATGAAAACACGAGTGATGATTTGACAGTGGGTTTTCATAAGTAGATTTACTCGTGTGTACATAGCTAGCCTGACTAGGAAATGGCTTTTGCGTTGGCATGGAGGGAATCTGGGATGAGCCATTCATCCATTCGATGACAGAGGGAAATGGAACATTAGCTCATGAGTAGGGGGATATAGCAGTACTGGTTGAGTAAGCTGCGTAGAAGACATTGTGATGGGTGTTTGAGGAGAAGCGTTTGACTGTGATTGAAAGCATGTTTTTTTCTGGTTTCAGTGCGTCCCAAGACACCAACCCTGAGCAGAGCTCCTACAGATGCTACCATTGAGAGCGGCACATCTGTGACGTTGACATGTGCAACACTGAGCAGTGGAGTTGTGACCTACACATTTTCACAGGGCAGCACCCAGGTTCAAAGCGGCTCCAGCGCCACATACGATTTGGCAAGTGCTGCCACCTCAGACACTGGGTCTTACACGTGTATTGCCAGCATCAGTTCAGTGGACTCCGTTGCCAGCAACACAGAGACCATGACAGTTGTCGGTGAGTATGATGTCAAGTTCTAGGAGGGCAGGGAATAAGGAAGAGAGATGAGACTGAGAGAGGAGTATTTTGTCCCTTTGTGACACGGTTGACAGAAAAGAAGGATGGAAGAGGAACCTCCATTTGATGTTGTCTGCTGTAGGTTTACGTGCTGGTGAGAAGCAGCGTGGTTGAGCATACTCTTCTGTTTGTTTCCTCAGATAAACCAACGACGCCCACTTTGGCTACCGACAATAGTGACCCAACGGATGGCGATGCCATAACACTGACGTGTACAGCCACAGAGGCCGCGGTAAACAACTATGAGTTCAAACTGGGCTCAACGTCACTGGCTTCTGGAAGTAGCAGCACATATTCCATAAGCACTGCAACTATCGGCGCAGATGATGGCAGCTACACCTGTATTGTGTCCATCGACACCGTGACCTCAGATGCCAGTAGTGCCGTGGTCGTTGCGCGTGAGTAGAGCAGTATTATATTTGGACTGTGAGTGTGTCTGTGTCTGTATCGAATACAAAAGTGGGCACGCCGGGGAAAATGTGTGTTGTGTTTACGCGTGACGTTGATTTTTGACAAATTGTTTTCTTCCGTTTTCACATTTCTGTTTGTTAAGTTTAAGTTTCTTGCTGGTGGAATGTGGGAGGGGTCTTAAGGACTTAATGAATGAGGGTTTTTTTTAGACAGAAAGAAGAGGAAAGTTTATGCCTTAGTTTTGATGAAAACACGAGTGATGATTTGACAGTGGGTTTTCATAAGTAGATTTACTCGTGTGTACATAGCTAGCCTGACTAGGAAATGGCTTTTGCGTTGGCATGGAGGGAATCTGGGATGAGCCATTCATCCATTCGATGACAGAGGGAAATGGAACATTAGCTCATGAGTAGGGGGATATAGCAGTACTGGTTGAGTAAGCTGCGTAGAAGACATTGTGATGGGTGTTTGAGGAGAAGCGTTTGACTGTGATTGAAAGCATGTTTTTTTTCTGGTTTCAGTGCGTCCCAAGACACCAACCCTGAGCAGAGCTCCTACAGATGCTACCATTGAGAGCGGCACATCTGTGACGTTGACATGTGCAACACTGAGCAGTGGAGTTGTGACCTACACATTTTCACAGGGCAGCACCCAGGTTCAAAGCGGCTCCAGCGCCACATACGATTTGGCAAGTGCTGCCACCTCAGACACTGGGTCTTACACGTGTATTGCCAGCATCAGTTCAGTGGACTCCGTTGCCAGCAACACAGAGACCATGACAGTTGTCGGTGAGTATGATGTCAAGTTCTAGGAGGGCAGGGAATAAGGAAGAGAGATGAGACTGAGAGAGGAGTATTTTGTCCCTTTGTGACACGGTTGACAGAAAAGAAGGATGGAAGAGGAACCTCCATTTGATGTTGTCTGCTGTAGGTTTACGTGCTGGTGAGAAGCAGCGTGGTTGAGCATACTCTTCTGTTTGTTTCCTCAGATAAACCAACGACGCCCACTTTGGCTACCGACAATAGTGACCCAACGGATGGCGATGCCATAACACTGACGTGTACAGCCACAGAGGCCGCGGTAAACAACTATGAGTTCAAACTGGGCTCAACGTCACTGGCTTCTGGAAGTAGCAGCACATATTCCATAAGCACTGCAACTATCGGCGCAGATGATGGCAGCTACACCTGTATTGTGTCCATCGACACCGTGGCCTCAGATGCCAGTAGTGCCGTGGTCGTTGCGCGTGAGTAGAGCAGTATTATATTTGGACTGTGAGTGTGTCTGTGTCTGTATCGAATACAAAAGTGGGCACGCCGGGGAAAATGTGTGTTGTGTTTACGCGTGACGTTGATTTTTGACAAATTGTTTTCTTCCGTTTTCACATTTCTGTTTGTTAAGTTTAAGGTTCTTGCTGGTGGAATGTGGGAGGGGTCTTAAGGACTTAATGAATGAGGGTTTTTTTTAGACAGAAAGAAGAGGAAAGTTTATGCCTTAGTTTTGATGAAAACACGAGTGATGATTTGACAGTGGGTTTTCATAAGTAGATTTACTCGTGTGTACATAGCTAGCCTGACTAGGAAATGGCTTTTGCGTTGGCATGGAGGGAATCTGGGATGAGCCATTCATCCATTCGATGACAGAGGGAAATGGAACATTAGCTCATGAGTAGGGGGATATAGCAGTACTGGTTGAGTAAGCTGCGTAGAAGACATTGTGATGGGTGTTTGAGGAGAAGCGTTTGACTGTGATTGAAAGCATGTTTTTTTTCTGGTTTCAGTGCGTCCCAAGACACCAACCCTGAGCAGAGCTCCTACAGATGCTACCATTGAGAGCGGCACATCTGTGACGTTGACATGTGCAACACTGAGCAGTGGAGTTGTGACCTACACATTTTCACAGGGCAGCACCCAGGTTCAAAGCGGCTCCAGCGCCACATACGATTTGGCAAGTGCTGCCACCTCAGACACTGGGTCTTACACGTGTATTGCCAGCATCAGTTCAGTGGACTCCGTTGCCAGCAACACAGAGACCATGACAGTTGTCGGTGAGTATGATGTCAAGTTCTAGGAGGGCAGGGAATAAGGAAGAGAGATGAGACTGAGAGAGGAGTATTTTGTCCCTTTGTGACACGGTTGACAGAAAAGAAGGATGGAAGAGGAACCTCCATTTGATGTTGTCTGCTGTAGGTTTACGTGCTGGTGAGAAGCAGCGTGGTTGAGCATACTCTTCTGTTTGTTTCCTCAGATAAACCAACGACGCCCACTTTGGCTACCGACAATAGTGACCCAACGGATGGCGATGCCATAACACTGACGTGTACAGCCACAGAGGCCGCGGTAAACAACTATGAGTTCAAACTGGGCTCAACGTCACTGGCTTCTGGAAGTAGCAGCACATATTCCATAAGCACTGCAACTATCGGCGCAGATGATGGCAGCTACACCTGTATTGTGTCCATCGACACCGTGACCTCAGATGCCAGTAGTGCCGTGGTCGTTGCGCGTGAGTAGAGCAGTATTATATTTGGACTGTGAGTGTGTCTGTGTCTGTATCGAATACAAAAGTGGGCACGCCGGGGAAAATGTGTGTTGTGTTTACGCGTGACGTTGATTTTTGACAAATTGTTTTCTTCCGTTTTCACATTTCTGTTTGTTAAGTTTAAGTTTCTTGCTGGTGGAATGTGGGAGGGGTCTTAGGGACTTAATGAATTAGGCTTTTTTAGACAGAATGAGCAAAGTTTATGTCTAATTTTGAGAAAAACACGAGTGATGGTTTGACAGTGGGTTTTCATAAGTAGATTTACTCGTGTGTACATAGCTAGCCTGACTAGGAAATGGCTTTTGCGTTGGCATGGAGGGAATCTGGGATGAGCCATTCATCCATTCGATGACAGAGGGAAATGGAACATTAGCTCATGAGTAGGGGGATATAGCAGTACTGGTTGAGTAAGCTGCGTAGAAGACATTGTGATGGGTGTTTGAGGAGAAGCGTTTGACTGTGATTGAAAGCATGTTTTTTTTCTGGTTTCAGTGCGTCCCAAGACACCAACCCTGAGCAGAGCTCCTACAGATGCTACCATTGAGAGCGGCACATCTGTGACGTTGACATGTGCAACACTGAGCAGTGGAGTTGTGACCTACACATTTTCACAGGGCAGCACCCAGGTTCAAAGCGGCTCCAGCGCCACATACGATTTGGCAAGTGCTGCCACCTCAGACACTGGGTCTTACACGTGTATTGCCAGCATCAGTTCAGTGGACTCCGTTGCCAGCAACACAGAGACCATGACAGTTGTCGGTGAGTATGATGTCAAGTTCTAGGAGGGCAGGGAATAAGGAAGAGAGATGAGACTGAGAGAGGAGTATTTTGTCCCTTTGTGACACGGTTGACAGAAAAGAAGGATGGAAGAGGAACCTCCATTTGATGTTGTCTGCTGTAGGTTTACGTGCTGGTGAGAAGCAGCGTGGTTGAGCATACTCTTCTGTTTGTTTCCTCAGATAAACCAACGACGCCCACTTTGGCTACCGACAATAGTGACCCAACGGATGGCGATGCCATAACACTGACGTGTACAGCCACAGAGGCCGCGGTAAACAACTATGAGTTCAAACTGGGCTCAACGTCACTGGCTTCTGGAAGTAGCAGCACATATTCCATAAGCACTGCAACTATCGGCGCAGATGATGGCAGCTACACCTGTATTGTGTCCATCGACACCGTGGCCTCAGATGCCAGTAGTGCCGTGGTCGTTGCGCGTGAGTAGAGCAGTATTATATTTGGACTGTGAGTGTGTCTGTGTCTGTATCGAATACAAAAGTGGGCACGCCGGGGAAAATGTGTGTTGTGTTTACGCGTGACGTTGATTTTTGACAAATTGTTTTCTTCCGTTTTCACATTTCTGTTTGTTAAGTTTAAGTTTCTTGCTGGTGGAATGTGGGAGGGGTCTTAAGGACTTAATGAATGAGGGTTTTTTTTAGACAGAAAGAAGAGGAAAGTTTATGCCTTAGTTTTGATGAAAACACGAGTGATGATTTGACAGTGGGTTTTCATAAGTAGATTTACTCGTGTGTACATAGCTAGCCTGACTAGGAAATGGCTTTTGCGTTGGCATGGAGGGAATCTGGGATGAGCCATTCATCCATTCGATGACAGAGGGAAATGGAACATTAGCTCATGAGTAGGGGGATATAGCAGTACTGGTTGAGTAAGCTGCGTAGAAGACATTGTGATGGGTGTTTGAGGAGAAGCGTTTGACTGTGATTGAAAGCATGTTTTTTTTCTGGTTTCAGTGCGTCCCAAGACACCAACCCTGAGCAGAGCTCCTACAGATGCTACCATTGAGAGCGGCACATCTGTGACGTTGACATGTGCAACACTGAGCAGTGGAGTTGTGACCTACACATTTTCACAGGGCAGCACCCAGGTTCAAAGCGGCTCCAGCGCCACATACGATTTGGCAAGTGCTGCCACCTCAGACACTGGGTCTTACACGTGTATTGCCAGCATCAGTTCAGTGGACTCCGTTGCCAGCAACACAGAGACCATGACAGTTGTCGGTGAGTATGATGTCAAGTTCTAGGAGGGCAGGGAATAAGGAAGAGAGATGAGACTGAGAGAGGAGTATTTTGTCCCTTTGTGACACGGTTGACAGAAAAGAAGGATGGAAGAGGAACCTCCATTTGATGTTGTCTGCTGTAGGTTTACGTGCTGGTGAGAAGCAGCGTGGTTGAGCATACTCTTCTGTTTGTTTCCTCAGATAAACCAACGACGCCCACTTTGGCTACCGACAATAGTGACCCAACGGATGGCGATGCCATAACACTGACGTGTACAGCCACAGAGGCCGCGGTAAACAACTATGAGTTCAAACTGGGCTCAACGTCACTGGCTTCTGGAAGTAGCAGCACATATTCCATAAGCACTGCAACTATCGGCGCAGATGATGGCAGCTACACCTGTATTGTGTCCATCGACACCGTGGCCTCAGATGCCAGTAGTGCCGTGGTCGTTGCGCGTGAGTAGAGCAGTATTATATTTGGACTGTGAGTGTGTCTGTGTCTGTATCGAATACAAAAGTGGGCACGCCGGGGAAAATGTGTGTTGTGTTTACGCGTGACGTTGATTTTTGACAAATTGTTTTCTTCCGTTTTCACATTTCTGTTTGTTAAGTTTAAGGTTCTTGCTGGTGGAATGTGGGAGGGGTCTTAAGGACTTAATGAATTAGGCTTTTTTAGACAGAAAGAAGAGGAAAGTTTATGCCTTAGTTTTGATGAAAACACGAGTGATGATTTGACAGTGGGTTTTCATAAGTAGATTTACTCGTGTGTACATAGCTAGCCTGACTAGGAAATGGCTTTTGCGTTGGCATGGAGGGAATCTGGGATGAGCCATTCATCCATTCGATGACAGAGGGAAATGGAACATTAGCTCATGAGTAGGGGGATATAGCAGTACTGGTTGAGTAAGCTGCGTAGAAGACATTGTGATGGGTGTTTGAGGAGAAGCGTTTGACTGTGATTGAAAGCATGTTTTTTTTCTGGTTTCAGTGCGTCCCAAGACACCAACCCTGAGCAGAGCTCCTACAGATGCTACCATTGAGAGCGGCACATCTGTGACGTTGACATGTGCAACACTGAGCAGTGGAGTTGTGACCTACACATTTTCACAGGGCAGCACCCAGGTTCAAAGCGGCTCCAGCGCCACATACGATTTGGCAAGTGCTGCCACCTCAGACACTGGGTCTTACACGTGTATTGCCAGCATCAGTTCAGTGGACTCCGTTGCCAGCAACACAGAGACCATGACAGTTGTCGGTGAGTATGATGTCAAGTTCTAGGAGGGCAGGGAATAAGGAAGAGAGATGAGACTGAGAGAGGAGTATTTTGTCCCTTTGTGACACGGTTGACAGAAAAGAAGGATGGAAGAGGAACCTCCATTTGATGTTGTCTGCTGTAGGTTTACGTGCTGGTGAGAAGCAGCGTGGTTGAGCATACTCTTCTGTTTGTTTCCTCAGATAAACCAACGACGCCCACTTTGGCTACCGACAATAGTGACCCAACGGATGGCGATGCCATAACACTGACGTGTACAGCCACAGAGGCCGCGGTAAACAACTATGAGTTCAAACTGGGCTCAACGTCACTGGCTTCTGGAAGTAGCAGCACATATTCCATAAGCACTGCAACTATCGGCGCAGATGATGGCAGCTACACCTGTATTGTGTCCATCGACACCGTGGCCTCAGATGCCAGTAGTGCCGTGGTCGTTGCGCGTGAGTAGAGCAGTATTATATTTGGACTGTGAGTGTGTCTGTGTCTGTATCGAATACAAAAGTGGGCACGCCGGGGAAAATGTGTGTTGTGTTTACGCGTGACGTTGATTTTTGACAAATTGTTTTCTTCCGTTTTCACATTTCTGTTTGTTAAGTTTAAGTTTCTTGCTGGTGGAATGTGGGAGGGGTCTTAGGGACTTAATGAATTAGGCTTTTTTAGACAGAATGAGCAAAGTTTATGTCTAATTTTGAGAAAAACACGAGTGATGGTTTGACAGTGGGTTTTCATAAGTAGATTTACTCGTGTGTACATAGCTAGCCTGACTAGGAAATGGCTTTTGCGTTGGCATGGAGGGAATCTGGGATGAGCCATTCATCCATTCGATGACAGAGGGAAATGGAACATTAGCTCATGAGTAGGGGGATATAGCAGTACTGGTTGAGTAAGCTGCGTAGAAGACATTGTGATGGGTGTTTGAGGAGAAGCGTTTGACTGTGATTGAAAGCATGTTTTTTTTCTGGTTTCAGTGCGTCCCAAGACACCAACCCTGAGCAGAGCTCCTACAGATGCTACCATTGAGAGCGGCACATCTGTGACGTTGACATGTGCAACACTGAGCAGTGGAGTTGTGACCTACACATTTTCACAGGGCAGCACCCAGGTTCAAAGCGGCTCCAGCGCCACATACGATTTGGCAAGTGCTGCCACCTCAGACACTGGGTCTTACACGTGTATTGCCAGCATCAGTTCAGTGGACTCCGTTGCCAGCAACACAGAGACCATGACAGTTGTCGGTGAGTATGATGTCAAGTTCTAGGAGGGCAGGGAATAAGGAAGAGAGATGAGACTGAGAGAGGAGTATTTTGTCCCTTTGTGACACGGTTGACAGAAAAGAAGGATGGAAGAGGAACCTCCATTTGATGTTGTCTGCTGTAGGTTTACGTGCTGGTGAGAAGCAGCGTGGTTGAGCATACTCTTCTGTTTGTTTCCTCAGATAAACCAACGACGCCCACTTTGGCTACCGACAATAGTGACCCAACGGATGGCGATGCCATAACACTGACGTGTACAGCCACAGAGGCCGCGGTAAACAACTATGAGTTCAAACTGGGCTCAACGTCACTGGCTTCTGGAAGTAGCAGCACATATTCCATAAGCACTGCAACTATCGGCGCAGATGATGGCAGCTACACCTGTATTGTGTCCATCGACACCGTGGCCTCAGATGCCAGTAGTGCCGTGGTCGTTGCGCGTGAGTAGAGCAGTATTATATTTGGACTGTGAGTGTGTCTGTGTCTGTATCGAATACAAAAGTGGGCACGCCGGGGAAAATGTGTGTTGTGTTTACGCGTGACGTTGATTTTTGACAAATTGTTTTCTTCCGTTTTCACATTTCTGTTTGTTAAGTTTAAGGTTCTTGCTGGTGGAATGTGGGAGGGGTCTGAAGGACTTAATGAATGAGGTTTTTTTTTGACAGAAAGAAGAGGAAAGTTTATGCCTTAGTTTTGATGAAAACACGAGTGATGATTTGACAGTGGGTTTTCATAAGTAGATTTACTCGTGTGTACATAGCTAGCCTGACTAGGAAATGGCTTTTGCGTTGGCATGGAGGGAATCTGGGATGAGCCATTCATCCATTCGATGACAGAGGGAAATGGAACATTAGCTCATGAGTAGGGGGATATAGCAGTACTGGTTGAGTAAGCTGCGTAGAAGACATTGTGATGGGTGTTTGAGGAGAAGCGTTTGACTGTGATTGAAAGCATGTTTTTTTTCTGGTTTCAGTGCGTCCCAAGACACCAACCCTGAGCAGAGCTCCTACAGATGCTACCATTGAGAGCGGCACATCTGTGACGTTGACATGTGCAACACTGAGCAGTGGAGTTGTGACCTACACATTTTCACAGGGCAGCACCCAGGTTCAAAGCGGCTCCAGCGCCACATACGATTTGGCAAGTGCTGCCACCTCAGACACTGGGTCTTACACGTGTATTGCCAGCATCAGTTCAGTGGACTCCGTTGCCAGCAACACAGAGACCATGACAGTTGTCGGTGAGTATGATGTCAAGTTCTAGGAGGGCAGGGAATAAGGAAGAGAGATGAGACTGAGAGAGGAGTATTTTGTCCCTTTGTGACACGGTTGACAGAAAAGAAGGATGGAAGAGGAACCTCCATTTGATGTTGTCTGCTGTAGGTTTACGTGCTGGTGAGAAGCAGCGTGGTTGAGCATACTCTTCTGTTTGTTTCCTCAGATAAACCAACGACGCCCACTTTGGCTACCGACAATAGTGACCCAACGGATGGCGATGCCATAACACTGACGTGTACAGCCACAGAGGCCGCGGTAAACAACTATGAGTTCAAACTGGGCTCAACGTCACTGGCTTCTGGAAGTAGCAGCACATATTCCATAAGCACTGCAACTATCGGCGCAGATGATGGCAGCTACACCTGTATTGTGTCCATCGACACCGTGGCCTCAGATGCCAGTAGTGCCGTGGTCGTTGCGCGTGAGTAGAGCAGTATTATATTTGGACTGTGAGTGTGTCTGTGTCTGTATCGAATACAAAAGTGGGCACGCCGGGGAAAATGTGTGTTGTGTTTACGCGTGACGTTGATTTTTGACAAATTGTTTTCTTCCGTTTTCACATTTCTGTTTGTTAAGTTTAAGGTTCTTGCTGGTGGAATGTGGGAGGGGTCTGAAGGACTTAATGAATGAGGTTTTTTTTTGACAGAAAGAAGAGGAAAGTTTATGCCTTAGTTTTGATGAAAACACGAGTGATGATTTGACAGTGGGTTTTCATAAGTAGATTTACTCGTGTGTACATAGCTAGCCTGACTAGGAAATGGCTTTTGCGTTGGCATGGAGGGAATCTGGGATGAGCCATTCATCCATTCGATGACAGAGGGAAATGGAACATTAGCTCATGAGTAGGGGGATATAGCAGTACTGGTTGAGTAAGCTGCGTAGAAGACATTGTGATGGGTGTTTGAGGAGAAGCGTTTGACTGTGATTGAAAGCATGTTTTTTTTCTGGTTTCAGTGCGTCCCAAGACACCAACCCTGAGCAGAGCTCCTACAGATGCTACCATTGAGAGCGGCACATCTGTGACGTTGACATGTGCAACACTGAGCAGTGGAGTTGTGACCTACACATTTTCACAGGGCAGCACCCAGGTTCAAAGCGGCTCCAGCGCCACATACGATTTGGCAAGTGCTGCCACCTCAGACACTGGGTCTTACACGTGTATTGCCAGCATCAGTTCAGTGGACTCCGTTGCCAGCAACACAGAGACCATGACAGTTGTCGGTGAGTATGATGTCAAGTTCTAGGAGGGCAGGGAATAAGGAAGAGAGATGAGACTGAGAGAGGAGTATTTTGTCCCTTTGTGACACGGTTGACAGAAAAGAAGGATGGAAGAGGAACCTCCATTTGATGTTGTCTGCTGTAGGTTTACGTGCTGGTGAGAAGCAGCGTGGTTGAGCATACTCTTCTGTTTGTTTCCTCAGATAAACCAACGACGCCCACTTTGGCTACCGACAATAGTGACCCAACGGATGGCGATGCCATAACACTGACGTGTACAGCCACAGAGGCCGCGGTAAACAACTATGAGTTCAAACTGGGCTCAACGTCACTGGCTTCTGGAAGTAGCAGCACATATTCCATAAGCACTGCAACTATCGGCGCAGATGATGGCAGCTACACCTGTATTGTGTCCATCGACACCGTGGCCTCAGATGCCAGTAGTGCCGTGGTCGTTGCGCGTGAGTAGAGCAGTATTATATTTGGACTGTGAGTGTGTCTGTGTCTGTATCGAATACAAAAGTGGGCACGCCGGGGAAAATGTGTGTTGTGTTTACGCGTGACGTTGATTTTTGACAAATTGTTTTCTTCCGTTTTCACATTTCTGTTTGTTAAGTTTAAGGTTCTTGCTGGTGGAATGTGGGAGGGGTCTGAAGGACTTAATGAATGAGGTTTTTTTTTGACAGAAAGAAGAGGAAAGTTTATGCCTTAGTTTTGATGAAAACACGAGTGATGATTTGACAGTGGGTTTTCATAAGTAGATTTACTCGTGTGTACATAGCTAGCCTGACTAGGAAATGGCTTTTGCGTTGGCATGGAGGGAATCTGGGATGAGCCATTCATCCATTCGATGACAGAGGGAAATGGAACATTAGCTCATGAGTAGGGGGATATAGCAGTACTGGTTGAGTAAGCTGCGTAGAAGACATTGTGATGGGTGTTTGAGGAGAAGCGTTTGACTGTGATTGAAAGCATGTTTTTTTTCTGGTTTCAGTGCGTCCCAAGACACCAACCCTGAGCAGAGCTCCTACAGATGCTACCATTGAGAGCGGCACATCTGTGACGTTGACATGTGCAACACTGAGCAGTGGAGTTGTGACCTACACATTTTCACAGGGCAGCACCCAGGTTCAAAGCGGCTCCAGCGCCACATACGATTTGGCAAGTGCTGCCACCTCAGACACTGGGTCTTACACGTGTATTGCCAGCATCAGTTCAGTGGACTCCGTTGCCAGCAACACAGAGACCATGACAGTTGTCGGTGAGTATGATGTCAAGTTCTAGGAGGGCAGGGAATAAGGAAGAGAGATGAGACTGAGAGAGGAGTATTTTGTCCCTTTGTGACACGGTTGACAGAAAAGAAGGATGGAAGAGGAACCTCCATTTGATGTTGTCTGCTGTAGGTTTACGTGCTGGTGAGAAGCAGCGTGGTTGAGCATACTCTTCTGTTTGTTTCCTCAGATAAACCAACGACGCCCACTTTGGCTACCGACAATAGTGACCCAACGGATGGCGATGCCATAACACTGACGTGTACAGCCACAGAGGCCGCGGTAAACAACTATGAGTTCAAACTGGGCTCAACGTCACTGGCTTCTGGAAGTAGCAGCACATATTCCATAAGCACTGCAACTATCGGCGCAGATGATGGCAGCTACACCTGTATTGTGTCCATCGACACCGTGGCCTCAGATGCCAGTAGTGCCGTGGTCGTTGCGCGTGAGTAGAGCAGTATTATATTTGGACTGTGAGTGTGTCTGTGTCTGTATCGAATACAAAAGTGGGCACGCCGGGGAAAATGTGTGTTGTGTTTACGCGTGACGTTGATTTTTGACAAATTGTTTTCTTCCGTTTTCACATTTCTGTTTGTTAAGTTTAAGGTTCTTGCTGGTGGAATGTGGGAGGGGTCTGAAGGACTTAATGAATGAGGTTTTTTTTTGACAGAAAGAAGAGGAAAGTTTATGCCTTAGTTTTGATGAAAACACGAGTGATGATTTGACAGTGGGTTTTCATAAGTAGATTTACTCGTGTGTACATAGCTAGCCTGACTAGGAAATGGCTTTTGCGTTGGCATGGAGGGAATCTGGGATGAGCCATTCATCCATTCGATGACAGAGGGAAATGGAACATTAGCTCATGAGTAGGGGGATATAGCAGTACTGGTTGAGTAAGCTGCGTAGAAGACATTGTGATGGGTGTTTGAGGAGAAGCGTTTGACTGTGATTGAAAGCATGTTTTTTTTCTGGTTTCAGTGCGTCCCAAGACACCAACCCTGAGCAGAGCTCCTACAGATGCTACCATTGAGAGCGGCACATCTGTGACGTTGACATGTGCAACACTGAGCAGTGGAGTTGTGACCTACACATTTTCACAGGGCAGCACCCAGGTTCAAAGCGGCTCCAGCGCCACATACGATTTGGCAAGTGCTGCCACCTCAGACACTGGGTCTTACACGTGTATTGCCAGCATCAGTTCAGTGGACTCCGTTGCCAGCAACACAGAGACCATGACAGTTGTCGGTGAGTATGATGTCAAGTTCTAGGAGGGCAGGGAATAAGGAAGAGAGATGAGACTGAGAGAGGAGTATTTGTCCCTTTGTGACACGGTTGACAGAAAAGAAGGATGGAAGAGGAACCTCCATTTGATGTTGTCTGCTGTAGGTTTACGTGCTGGTGAGAAGCAGCGTGGTTGAGCATACTCTTCTGTTTGTTTCCTCAGATAAACCAACGACGCCCACTTTGGCTACCGACAATAGTGACCCAACGGATGGCGATGCCATAACACTGACGTGTACAGCCACAGAGGCCGCGGTAAACAACTATGAGTTCAAACTGGGCTCAACGTCACTGGCTTCTGGAAGTAGCAGCACATATTCCATAAGCACTGCAACTATCGGCGCAGATGATGGCAGCTACACCTGTATTGTGTCCATCGACACCGTGGCCTCAGATGCCAGTAGTGCCGTGGTCGTTGCGCGTGAGTAGAGCAGTATTATATTTGGACTGTGAGTGTGTCTGTGTCTGTATCGAATACAAAAGTGGGCACGCCGGGGAAAATGTGTGTTGTGTTTACGCGTGACGTTGATTTTTGACAAATTGTTTTCTTCCGTTTTCACATTTCTGTTTGTTAAGTTTAAGTTTCTTGCTGGTGGAATGTGGGAGGGGTCTTAGGGACTTAATGAATTAGGCTTTTCTTTTAGACAGAAAAAAGAGGAAAGTTTATGCCTTAGTTTTGATGAAAGCACGAGTGATGGTTTGACAGTGGGTTTTCAGAAGTAGATTTACTCGTGTGTACATAGCTAACCTGACAAAGAAATGGCTTTTGTGTTGGCATGGAGGGAATCTGGGATGAGCCATTCATCCATTCGATGACAGAGGGAAATGGAACATTAGCTCATGAGTAGGGGGATATAGCAGTACTGGTTGAGTAAGCTGCGTAGAAGACATTGTGATGGGTGTTTGAGGAGAAGCGTTTGACTGTGATTGAAAGCATGTTTTTTTTCTGGTTTCAGTGCGTCCCAAGACACCAACCCTGAGCAGAGCTCCTACAGATGCTACCATTGAGAGCGGCACATCTGTGACGTTGACATGTGCAACACTGAGCAGTGGAGTTGTGACCTACACATTTTCACAGGGCAGCACCCAGGTTCAAAGCGGCTCCAGCGCCACATACGATTTGGCAAGTGCTGCCACCTCAGACACTGGGTCTTACACGTGTATTGCCAGCATCAGTTCAGTGGACTCCGTTGCCAGCAACACAGAGACCATGACAGTTGTCGGTGAGTATGATGTCAAGTTCTAGGAGGGCAGGGAATAAGGAAGAGAGATGAGACTGAGAGAGGAGTATTTTGTCCCTTTGTGACACGGTTGACAGAAAAGAAGGATGGAAGAGGAACCTCCATTTGATGTTGTCTGCTGTAGGTTTACGTGCTGGTGAGAAGCAGCGTGGTTGAGCATACTCTTCTGTTTGTTTCCTCAGATAAACCAACGACGCCCACTTTGGCTACCGACAATAGTGACCCAACGGATGGCGATGCCATAACACTGACGTGTACAGCCACAGAGGCCGCGGTAAACAACTATGAGTTCAAACTGGGCTCAACGTCACTGGCTTCTGGAAGTAGCAGCACATATTCCATAAGCACTGCAACTATCGGCGCAGATGATGGCAGCTACACCTGTATTGTGTCCATCGACACCGTGGCCTCAGATGCCAGTAGTGCCGTGGTCGTTGCGCGTGAGTAGAGCAGTATTATATTTGGACTGTGAGTGTGTCTGTGTCTGTATCGAATACAAAAGTGGGCACGCCGGGGAAAATGTGTGTTGTGTTTACGCGTGACGTTGATTTTTGACAAATTGTTTTCTTCCGTTTTCACATTTCTGTTTGTTAAGTTTAAGGTTCTTGCTGGTGGAATGTGGGAGGGGTCTTAAGGACTTAATGAATGAGGGTTTTTTTTAGACAGAAAGAAGAGGAAAGTTTATGCCTTAGTTTTGATGAAAACACGAGTGATGATTTGACAGTGGGTTTTCATAAGTAGATTTACTCGTGTGTACATAGCTAGCCTGACTAGGAAATGGCTTTTGCGTTGGCATGGAGGGAATCTGGGATGAGCCATTCATCCATTCGATGACAGAGGGAAATGGAACATTAGCTCATGAGTAGGGGGATATAGCAGTACTGGTTGAGTAAGCTGCGTAGAAGACATTGTGATGGGTGTTTGAGGAGAAGCGTTTGACTGTGATTGAAAGCATGTTTTTTTTCTGGTTTCAGTGCGTCCCAAGACACCAACCCTGAGCAGAGCTCCTACAGATGCTACCATTGAGAGCGGCACATCTGTGACGTTGACATGTGCAACACTGAGCAGTGGAGTTGTGACCTACACATTTTCACAGGGCAGCACCCAGGTTCAAAGCGGCTCCAGCGCCACATACGATTTGGCAAGTGCTGCCACCTCAGACACTGGGTCTTACACGTGTATTGCCAGCATCAGTTCAGTGGACTCCGTTGCCAGCAACACAGAGACCATGACAGTTGTCGGTGAGTATGATGTCAAGTTCTAGGAGGGCAGGGAATAAGGAAGAGAGATGAGACTGAGAGAGGAGTATTTTGTCCCTTTGTGACACGGTTGACAGAAAAGAAGGATGGAAGAGGAACCTCCATTTGATGTTGTCTGCTGTAGGTTTACGTGCTGGTGAGAAGCAGCGTGGTTGAGCATACTCTTCTGTTTGTTTCCTCAGATAAACCAACGACGCCCACTTTGGCTACCGACAATAGTGACCCAACGGATGGCGATGCCATAACACTGACGTGTACAGCCACAGAGGCCGCGGTAAACAACTATGAGTTCAAACTGGGCTCAACGTCACTGGCTTCTGGAAGTAGCAGCACATATTCCATAAGCACTGCAACTATCGGCGCAGATGATGGCAGCTACACCTGTATTGTGTCCATCGACACCGTGGCCTCAGATGCCAGTAGTGCCGTGGTCGTTGCGCGTGAGTAGAGCAGTATTATATTTGGACTGTGAGTGTGTCTGTGTCTGTATCGAATACAAAAGTGGGCACGCCGGGGAAAATGTGTGTTGTGTTTACGCGTGACGTTGATTTTTGACAAATTGTTTTCTTCCGTTTTCACATTTCTGTTTGTTAAGTTTAAGGTTCTTGCTGGTGGAATGTGGGAGGGGTCTTAAGGACTTAATGAATGAGGGTTTTTTTTAGACAGAAAGAAGAGGAAAGTTTATGCCTTAGTTTTGATGAAAACACGAGTGATGATTTGACAGTGGGTTTTCATAAGTAGATTTACTCGTGTGTACATAGCTAGCCTGCCTAGGAAATGGCTTTTGCGTTGGCATGGAGGGAATCTGGGATGAGCCATTCATCCATTCGATGACAATGGGAAATGGAACATTAGCTCATGAGTAGGGGGATATAGCAGTACTGGTTGAGTAAGCTGCGTAGAAGACATTGTGATGGGTGTTTGAGGAGAAGCGTTTGACTGTGATTGAAAGCATGTTTTTTTTCTGGTTTCAGTGCGTCCCAAGACACCAACCCTGAGCAGAGCTCCTACAGATGCTACCATTGAGAGCGGCACATCTGTGACGTTGACATGTGCAACACTGAGCAGTGGAGTTGTGACCTACACATTTTCACAGGGCAGCACCCAGGTTCAAAGCGGCTCCAGCGCCACATACGATTTGGCAAGTGCTGCCACCTCAGACACTGGGTCTTACACGTGTATTGCCAGCATCAGTTCAGTGGACTCCGTTGCCAGCAACACAGAGACCATGACAGTTGTCGGTGAGTATGATGTCAAGTTCTAGGAGGGCAGGGAATAAGGAAGAGAGATGAGACTGAGAGAGGAGTATTTTGTCCCTTTGTGACACGGTTGACAGAAAAGAAGGATGGAAGAGGAACCTCCATTTGATGTTGTCTGCTGTAGGTTTACGTGCTGGTGAGAAGCAGCGTGGTTGAGCATACTCTTCTGTTTGTTTCCTCAGATAAACCAACGACGCCCACTTTGGCTACCGACAATAGTGACCCAACGGATGGCGATGCCATAACACTGACGTGTACAGCCACAGAGGCCGCGGTAAACAACTATGAGTTCAAACTGGGCTCAACGTCACTGGCTTCTGGAAGTAGCAGCACATATTCCATAAGCACTGCAACTATCGGCGCAGATGATGGCAGCTACACCTGTATTGTGTCCATCGACACCGTGGCCTCAGATGCCAGTAGTGCCGTGGTCGTTGCGCGTGAGTAGAGCAGTATTATATTTGGACTGTGAGTGTGTCTGTGTCTGTATCGAATACAAAAGTGGGCACGCCGGGGAAAATGTGTGTTGTGTTTACGCGTGACGTTGATTTTTGACAAATTGTTTTCTTCCGTTTTCACATTTCTGTTTGTTAAGTTTAAGGTTCTTGCTGGTGGAATGTGGGAGGGGTCTTAAGGACTTAATGAATGAGGGTTTTTTTTAGACAGAAAGAAGAGGAAAGTTTATGCCTTAGTTTTGATGAAAACACGAGTGATGATTTGACAGTGGGTTTTCATAAGTAGATTTACTCGTGTGTACATAGCTAGCCTGCCTAGGAAATGGCTTTTGCGTTGGCATGGAGGGAATCTGGGATGAGCCATTCATCCATTCGATGACAATGGGAAATGGAACATTAGCTCATGAGTAGGGGGATATAGCAGTACTGGTTGAGTAAGCTGCGTAGAAGACATTGTGATGGGTGTTTGAGGAGAAGCGTTTGACTGTGATTAAAAGCATGTTTTTTTCTGGTTTCAGTGCGTCCCAAGACACCAACCCTGAGCAGAGCTCCTACAGATGCTACCATTGAGAGCGGCACATCTGTGACGTTGACATGTGCAACACTGAGCAGTGGAATTGTGACCTACACATTTTCACAGGGCAGCACCCAGGTTCAAAGCGGCTCCAGCGCCACATACGATTTGGCAAGTGCTGCCACCTCAGACACTGGGTCTTACACGTGTATTGCCAGTATCAGTTCAGTGGACTCCGTTGCCAGCAACACAGAGACCATGACAGTTGTCGGTGAGTATGATGTCAAGTTCTAGGAGGGCAGGGAATAAGGAAGAGAGATGAGACTGAGAGAGGAGTATTTTGTCCCTTTGTGACACGGTTGACAGAAAAGAAGGATGGAAGAGGAACCTCCATTTGATGTTGTCTGCTGTAGGTTTACGTGCTGGTGAGAAGCAGCGTGGTTGAGCATACTCTTCTGTTTGTTTCCTCAGATAAACCAACGACGCCCACTTTGGCTACCGACAATAGTGACCCAACGGATGGCGATGCCATAACACTGACGTGTACAGCCACAGAGGCCGCGGTAAACAACTATGAGTTCAAACTGGGCTCAACGTCACTGGCTTCTGGAAGTAGCAGCACATATTCCATAAGCACTGCAACTATCGGCGCAGATGATGGCAGCTACACCTGTATTGTGTCCATCGACACCGTGGCCTCAGATGTCAGTAGTGCCGTGGTCGTTGCGCGTGAGTAGAGCAGTATTATATTTGGACTGTGAGTGTGTCTGTGTCTGTATCGAATACAAAAGTGGGCACGCCGGGGAAAATGTGTGTTGTGTTTACGCGTGACGTTGATTTTTGACAAATTGTTTTCTTCCGTTTTCACATTTCTGTTTGTTAAGTTTAAGTTTCTTGCTACTGGAATGTGGGAGGGGTCTTAGGGACTTAATGAATTAGGCTTTTTTAGACAGAATGAGCAAAGTTTATGTCTAATTTTGAGAAAAACACGAGTGATGGTTTGACAGTGGGTTTTCATAAGTAGATTTACTCGTGTGTACATAGCTAGCCTGACTAGGAAATGGCTTTTGCGTTGGCATGGAGGGAATCTGGGATGAGCCATTCATCCATTCGATGACAGAGGGAAATGGAACATTAGCTCATGAGTAGGGGGATATAGCAGTACTGGTTGAGTAAGCTGCGTAGAAGACATTGTGATGGGTGTTTGAGGAGAAGCGTTTGACTGTGATTGAAAGCATGTTTTTTTTCTGGTTTCAGTGCGTCCCAAGACACCAACCCTGAGCAGAGCTCCTACAGATGCTACCATTGAGAGCGGCACATCTGTGACGTTGACATGTGCAACACTGAGCAGTGGAGTTGTGACCTACACATTTTCACAGGGCAGCACCCAGGTTCAAAGCGGCTCCAGCGCCACATACGATTTGGCAAGTGCTGCCACCTCAGACACTGGGTCTTACACGTGTATTGCCAGCATCAGTTCAGTGGACTCCGTTGCCAGCAACACAGAGACCATGACAGTTGTCGGTGAGTATGATGTCAAGTTCTAGGAGGGCAGGGAATAAGGAAGAGAGATGAGACTGAGAGAGGAGTATTTTGTCCCTTTGTGACACGGTTGACAGAAAAGAAGGATGGAAGAGGAACCTCCATTTGATGTTGTCTGCTGTAGGTTTACGTGCTGGTGAGAAGCAGCGTGGTTGAGCATACTCTTCTGTTTGTTTCCTCAGATAAACCAACGACGCCCACTTTGGCTACCGACAATAGTGACCCAACGGATGGCGATGCCATAACACTGACGTGTACAGCCACAGAGGCCGCGGTAAACAACTATGAGTTCAAACTGGGCTCAACGTCACTGGCTTCTGGAAGTAGCAGCACATATTCCATAAGCACTGCAACTATCGGCGCAGATGATGGCAGCTACACCTGTATTGTGTCCATCGACACCGTGGCCTCAGATGTCAGTAGTGCCGTGGTCGTTGCGCGTGAGTAGAGCAGTATTATATTTGGACTGTGAGTGTGTCTGTGTCTGTATCGAATACAAAAGTGGGCACGCCGGGGAAAATGTGTGTTGTGTTTACGCGTGACGTTGATTTTTGACAAATTGTTTTCTTCCGTTTTCACATTTCTGTTTGTTAAGTTTAAGTTTCTTGCTACTGGAATGTGGGAGGGGTCTTAGGGACTTAATGAATTAGGCTTTTTTAGACAGAATGAGCAAAGTTTATGTCTAATTTTGAGAAAAACACGAGTGATGGTTTGACAGTGGGTTTTCATAAGTAGATTTACTCGTGTGTACATAGCTAGCCTGACTAGGAAATGGCTTTTGCGTTGGCATGGAGGGAATCTGGGATGAGCCATTCATCCATTCGATGACAGAGGGAAATGGAACATTAGCTCATGAGTAGGGGGATATAGCAGTACTGGTTGAGTAAGCTGCGTAGAAGACATTATGATGGGTGTTTGAGGAGAAGCGTTTGACTGTGATTGAAAGCATGTTTTTTTTCTGGTTTCAGTGCGTCCCAAGACACCAACCCTGAGCAGAGCTCCTACAGATGCTACCATTGAGAGCGGCACATCTGTGACGTTGACATGTGCAACACTGAGCAGTGGAGTTGTGACCTACACATTTTCACAGGGCAGCACCCAGGTTCAAAGCGGCTCCAGCGCCACATACGATTTGGCAAGTGCTGCCACCTCAGACACTGGGTCTTACACGTGTATTGCCAGCATCAGTTCAGTGGACTCCGTTGCCAGCAACACAGAGACCATGACAGTTGTCGGTGAGTATGATGTCAAGTTCTAGGAGGGCAGGGAATAAGGAAGAGAGATGAGACTGAGAGAGGAGTATTTTGTCCCTTTGTGACACGGTTGACAGAAAAGAAGGATGGAAGAGGAACCTCCATTTGATGTTGTCTGCTGTAGGTTTACGTGCTGGTGAGAAGCAGCGTGGTTGAGCATACTCTTCTGTTTGTTTCCTCAGATAAACCAACGACGCCCACTTTGGCTACCGACAATAGTGACCCAACGGATGGCGATGCCATAACACTGACGTGTACAGCCACAGAGGCCGCGGTAAACAACTATGAGTTCAAACTGGGCTCAACGTCACTGGCTTCTGGAAGTAGCAGCACATATTCCATAAGCACTGCAACTATCGGCGCAGATGATGGCAGCTACACCTGTATTGTGTCCATCGACACCGTGGCCTCAGATGTCAGTAGTGCCGTGGTCGTTGCGCGTGAGTAGAGCAGTATTATATTTGGACTGTGAGTGTGTCTGTGTCTGTATCGAATACAAAAGTGGGCACGCCGGGGAAAATGTGTGTTGTGTTTACGCGTGACGTTGATTTTTGACAAATTGTTTTCTTCCGTTTTCACATTTCTGTTTGTTAAGTTTAAGTTTCTTGCTACTGGAATGTGGGAGGGGTCTTAGGGACTTAATGAATTAGGCTTTTTTAGACAGAATGAGCAAAGTTTATGTCTAATTTTGAGAAAAACACGAGTGATGGTTTGACAGTGGGTTTTCATAAGTAGATTTACTCGTGTGTACATAGCTAGCCTGACTAGGAAATGGCTTTTGCGTTGGCATGGAGGGAATCTGGGATGAGCCATTCATCCATTCGATGACAGAGGGAAATGGAACATTAGCTCATGAGTAGGGGGATATAGCAGTACTGGTTGAGTAAGCTGCGTAGAAGACATTATGATGGGTGTTTGAGGAGAAGCGTTTGACTGTGATTGAAAGCATGTTTTTTTTCTGGTTTCAGTGCGTCCCAAGACACCAACCCTGAGCAGAGCTCCTACAGATGCTACCATTGAGAGCGGCACATCTGTGACGTTGACATGTGCAACACTGAGCAGTGGAGTTGTGACCTACACATTTTCACAGGGCAGCACCCAGGTTCAAAGCGGCTCCAGCGCCACATACGATTTGGCAAGTGCTGCCACCTCAGACACTGGGTCTTACACGTGTATTGCCAGCATCAGTTCAGTGGACTCCGTTGCCAGCAACACAGAGACCATGACAGTTGTCGGTGAGTATGATGTCAAGTTCTAGGAGGGCAGGGAATAAGGAAGAGAGATGAGACTGAGAGAGGAGTATTTTGTCCCTTTGTGACACGGTTGACAGAAAAGAAGGATGGAAGAGGAACCTCCATTTGATGTTGTCTGCTGTAGGTTTACGTGCTGGTGAGAAGCAGCGTGGTTGAGCATACTCTTCTGTTTGTTTCCTCAGATAAACCAACGACGCCCACTTTGGCTACCGACAATAGTGACCCAACGGATGGCGATGCCATAACACTGACGTGTACAGCCACAGAGGCCGCGGTAAACAACTATGAGTTCAAACTGGGCTCAACGTCACTGGCTTCTGGAAGTAGCAGCACATATTCCATAAGCACTGCAACTATCGGCGCAGATGATGGCAGCTACACCTGTATTGTGTCCATCGACACCGTGGCCTCAGATGTCAGTAGTGCCGTGGTCGTTGCGCGTGAGTAGAGCAGTATTATATTTGGACTGTGAGTGTGTCTGTGTCTGTATCGAATACAAAAGTGGGCACGCCGGGGAAAATGTGTGTTGTGTTTACGCGTGACGTTGATTTTTGACAAATTGTTTTCTTCCGTTTTCACATTTCTGTTTGTTAAGTTTAAGTTTCTTGCTACTGGAATGTGGGAGGGGTCTTAGGGACTTAATGAATTAGGCTTTTTTAGACAGAATGAGCAAAGTTTATGTCTAATTTTGAGAAAAACACGAGTGATGGTTTGACAGTGGGTTTTCATAAGTAGATTTACTCGTGTGTACATAGCTAGCCTGACTAGGAAATGGCTTTTGCGTTGGCATGGAGGGAATCTGGGATGAGCCATTCATCCATTCGATGACAGAGGGAAATGGAACATTAGCTCATGAGTAGGGGGATATAGCAGTACTGGTTGAGTAAGCTGCGTAGAAGACATTATGATGGGTGTTTGAGGAGAAGCGTTTGACTGTGATTGAAAGCATGTTTTTTTTCTGGTTTCAGTGCGTCCCAAGACACCAACCCTGAGCAGAGCTCCTACAGATGCTACCATTGAGAGCGGCACATCTGTGACGTTGACATGTGCAACACTGAGCAGTGGAGTTGTGACCTACACATTTTCACAGGGCAGCACCCAGGTTCAAAGCGGCTCCAGCGCCACATACGATTTGGCAAGTGCTGCCACCTCAGACACTGGGTCTTACACGTGTATTGCCAGCATCAGTTCAGTGGACTCCGTTGCCAGCAACACAGAGACCATGACAGTTGTCGGTGAGTATGATGTCAAGTTCTAGGAGGGCAGGGAATAAGGAAGAGAGATGAGACTGAGAGAGGAGTATTTTGTCCCTTTGTGACACGGTTGACAGAAAAGAAGGATGGAAGAGGAACCTCCATTTGATGTTGTCTGCTGTAGGTTTACGTGCTGGTGAGAAGCAGCGTGGTTGAGCATACTCTTCTGTTTGTTTCCTCAGATAAACCAACGACGCCCACTTTGGCTACCGACAATAGTGACCCAACGGATGGCGATGCCATAACACTGACGTGTACAGCCACAGAGGCCGCGGTAAACAACTATGAGTTCAAACTGGGCTCAACGTCACTGGCTTCTGGAAGTAGCAGCACATATTCCATAAGCACTGCAACTATCGGCGCAGATGATGGCAGCTACACCTGTATTGTGTCCATCGACACCGTGGCCTCAGATGCCAGTAGTGCCGTGGTCGTTGCGCGTGAGTAGAGCAGTATTATATTTGGACTGTGAGTGTGTCTGTGTCTGTATCGAATACAAAAGTGGGCACGCCGGGGAAAATGTGTGTTGTGTTTACGCGTGACGTTGATTTTTGACAAATTGTTTTCTTCCGTTTTCACATTTCTGTTTGTTAAGTTTAAGTTTCTTGCTGGTGGAATGTGGGAGGGGTCTTAAGGACTTAATGAATGAGGGTTTTTTTTAGACAGAAAGAAGAGGAAAGTTTATGCCTTAGTTTTGATGAAAACACGAGTGATGATTTGACAGTGGGTTTTCATAAGTAGATTTACTCGTGTGTACATAGCTAGCCTGACTAGGAAATGGCTTTTGCGTTGGCATGGAGGGAATCTGGGATGAGCCATTCATCCATTCGATGACAGAGGGAAATGGAACATTAGCTCATGAGTAGGGGGATATAGCAGTACTGGTTGAGTAAGCTGCGTAGAAGACATTATGATGGGTGTTTGAGGAGAAGCGTTTGACTGTGATTGAAAGCATGTTTTTTTTCTGGTTTCAGTGCGTCCCAAGACACCAACCCTGAGCAGAGCTCCTACAGATGCTACCATTGAGAGCGGCACATCTGTGACGTTGACATGTGCAACACTGAGCAGTGGAGTTGTGACCTACACATTTTCACAGGGCAGCACCCAGGTTCAAAGCGGCTCCAGCGCCACATACGATTTGGCAAGTGCTGCCACCTCAGACACTGGGTCTTACACGTGTATTGCCAGCATCAGTTCAGTGGACTCCGTTGCCAGCAACACAGAGACCATGACAGTTGTCGGTGAGTATGATGTCAAGTTCTAGGAGGGCAGGGAATAAGGAAGAGAGATGAGACTGAGAGAGGAGTATTTTGTCCCTTTGTGACACGGTTGACAGAAAAGAAGGATGGAAGAGGAACCTCCATTTGATGTTGTCTGCTGTAGGTTTACGTGCTGGTGAGAAGCAGCGTGGTTGAGCATACTCTTCTGTTTGTTTCCTCAGATAAACCAACGACGCCCACTTTGGCTACCGACAATAGTGACCCAACGGATGGCGATGCCATAACACTGACGTGTACAGCCACAGAGGCCGCGGTAAACAACTATGAGTTCAAACTGGGCTCAACGTCACTGGCTTCTGGAAGTAGCAGCACATATTCCATAAGCACTGCAACTATCGGCGCAGATGATGGCAGCTACACCTGTATTGTGTCCATCGACACCGTGGCCTCAGATGCCAGTAGTGCCGTGGTCGTTGCGCGTGAGTAGAGCAGTATTATATTTGGACTGTGAGTGTGTCTGTGTCTGTATCGAATACAAAAGTGGGCACGCCGGGGAAAATGTGTGTTGTGTTTACGCGTGACGTTGATTTTTGACAAATTGTTTTCTTCCGTTTTCACATTTCTGTTTGTTAAGTTTAAGGTTCTTGCTGGTGGAATGTGGGAGGGGTCTTAAGGACTTAATGAATGAGGGTTTTTTTTAGACAGAAAGAAGAGGAAAGTTTATGCCTTAGTTTTGATGAAAACACGAGTGATGATTTGACAGTGGGTTTTCATAAGTAGATTTACTCGTGTGTACATAGCTAGCCTGACTAGGAAATGGCTTTTGCGTTGGCATGGAGGGAATCTGGGATGAGCCATTCATCCATTCGATGACAGAGGGAAATGGAACATTAGCTCATGAGTAGGGGGATATAGCAGTACTGGTTGAGTAAGCTGCGTAGAAGACATTATGATGGGTGTTTGAGGAGAAGCGTTTGACTGTGATTGAAAGCATGTTTTTTTTCTGGTTTCAGTGCGTCCCAAGACACCAACCCTGAGCAGAGCTCCTACAGATGCTACCATTGAGAGCGGCACATCTGTGACGTTGACATGTGCAACACTGAGCAGTGGAGTTGTGACCTACACATTTTCACAGGGCAGCACCCAGGTTCAAAGCGGCTCCAGCGCCACATACGATTTGGCAAGTGCTGCCACCTCAGACACTGGGTCTTACACGTGTATTGCCAGCATCAGTTCAGTGGACTCCGTTGCCAGCAACACAGAGACCATGACAGTTGTCGGTGAGTATGATGTCAAGTTCTAGGAGGGCAGGGAATAAGGAAGAGAGATGAGACTGAGAGAGGAGTATTTTGTCCCTTTGTGACACGGTTGACAGAAAAGAAGGATGGAAGAGGAACCTCCATTTGATGTTGTCTGCTGTAGGTTTACGTGCTGGTGAGAAGCAGCGTGGTTGAGCATACTCTTCTGTTTGTTTCCTCAGATAAACCAACGACGCCCACTTTGGCTACCGACAATAGTGACCCAACGGATGGCGATGCCATAACACTGACGTGTACAGCCACAGAGGCCGCGGTAAACAACTATGAGTTCAAACTGGGCTCAACGTCACTGGCTTCTGGAAGTAGCAGCACATATTCCATAAGCACTGCAACTATCGGCGCAGATGATGGCAGCTACACCTGTATTGTGTCCATCGACACCGTGGCCTCAGATGCCAGTAGTGCCGTGGTCGTTGCGCGTGAGTAGAGCAGTATTATATTTGGACTGTGAGTGTGTCTGTGTCTGTATCGAATACAAAAGTGGGCACGCCGGGGAAAATGTGTGTTGTGTTTACGCGTGACGTTGATTTTTGACAAATTGTTTTCTTCCGTTTTCACATTTCTGTTTGTTAAGTTTAAGGTTCTTGCTGGTGGAATGTGGGAGGGGTCTTAGGGACTTAATGAATTAGGCTTTTTTAGACAGAATGAGCAAAGTTTATGTCTAATTTTGAGAAAAACACGAGTGATGGTTTGACAGTGGGTTTTCATAAGTAGATTTACTCGTGTGTACATAGCTAGCCTGACTAGGAAATGGCTTTTGCGTTGGCATGGAGGGAATCTGGGATGAGCCATTCATCCATTCGATGACAGAGGGAAATGGAACATTAGCTCATGAGTAGGGGGATATAGCAGTACTGGTTGAGTAAGCTGCGTAGAAGACATTATGATGGGTGTTTGAGGAGAAGCGTTTGACTGTGATTGAAAGCATGTTTTTTTTCTGGTTTCAGTGCGTCCCAAGACACCAACCCTGAGCAGAGCTCCTACAGATGCTACCATTGAGAGCGGCACATCTGTGACGTTGACATGTGCAACACTGAGCAGTGGAGTTGTGACCTACACATTTTCACAGGGCAGCACCCAGGTTCAAAGCGGCTCCAGCGCCACATACGATTTGGCAAGTGCTGCCACCTCAGACACTGGGTCTTACACGTGTATTGCCAGCATCAGTTCAGTGGACTCCGTTGCCAGCAACACAGAGACCATGACAGTTGTCGGTGAGTATGATGTCAAGTTCTAGGAGGGCAGGGAATAAGGAAGAGAGATGAGACTGAGAGAGGAGTATTTTGTCCCTTTGTGACACGGTTGACAGAAAAGAAGGATGGAAGAGGAACCTCCATTTGATGTTGTCTGCTGTAGGTTTACGTGCTGGTGAGAAGCAGCGTGGTTGAGCATACTCTTCTGTTTGTTTCCTCAGATAAACCAACGACGCCCACTTTGGCTACCGACAATAGTGACCCAACGGATGGCGATGCCATAACACTGACGTGTACAGCCACAGAGGCCGCGGTAAACAACTATGAGTTCAAACTGGGCTCAACGTCACTGGCTTCTGGAAGTAGCAGCACATATTCCATAAGCACTGCAACTATCGGCGCAGATGATGGCAGCTACACCTGTATTGTGTCCATCGACACCGTGGCCTCAGATGCAGTAGTGCCGTGGTCGTTGCGCGTGAGTAGAGCAGTATTATATTTGGACTGTGAGTGTGTCTGTGTCTGTATCGAATACAAAAGTGGGCACGCCGGGGAAAATGTGTGTTGTGTTTACGCGTGACGTTGATTTTTGACAAATTGTTTTCTTCCGTTTTCACATTTCTGTTTGTTAAGTTTAAGTTTCTTGCTGGTGGAATGTGGGAGGGGTCTTAGGGACTTAATGAATTAGGCTTTTCTTTTAGACAGAAAAAAGAGGAAAGTTTATGCCTTAGTTTTGATGAAAGCACGAGTGATGGTTTGACAGTGGGTTTTCAGAAGTAGATTTACTCGTGTGTACATAGCTAACCTGACAAAGAAATGGCTTTTGTGTTGGCATGGAGGGAATCTGGGATGAGCCATTCATCCATTCGATGACAGAGGGAAATGGAACATTAGCTCATGAGTAGGGGGATATAGCAGTACTGGTTGAGTAAGCTGCGTAGAAGACATTGTGATGGGTGTTTGAGGAGAAGCGTTTGACTGTGATTGAAAGCATGTTTTTTTTCTGGTTTCAGTGCGTCCCAAGACACCAACCCTGAGCAGAGCTCCTACAGATGCTACCATTGAGAGCGGCACATCTGTGACGTTGACATGTGCAACACTGAGCAGTGGAGTTGTGACCTACACATTTTCACAGGGCAGCACCCAGGTTCAAAGCGGCTCCAGCGCCACATACGATTTGGCAAGTGCTGCCACCTCAGACACTGGGTCTTACACGTGTATTGCCAGCATCAGTTCAGTGGACTCCGTTGCCAGCAACACAGAGACCATGACAGTTGTCGGTGAGTATGATGTCAAGTTCTAGGAGGGCAGGGAATAAGGAAGAGAGATGAGACTGAGAGAGGAGTATTTTGTCCCTTTGTGACACGGTTGACAGAAAAGAAGGATGGAAGAGGAACCTCCATTTGATGTTGTCTGCTGTAGGTTTACGTGCTGGTGAGAAGCAGCGTGGTTGAGCATACTCTTCTGTTTGTTTCCTCAGATAAACCAACGACGCCCACTTTGGCTACCGACAATAGTGACCCAACGGATGGCGATGCCATAACACTGACGTGTACAGCCACAGAGGCCGCGGTAAACAACTATGAGTTCAAACTGGGCTCAACGTCACTGGCTTCTGGAAGTAGCAGCACATATTCCATAAGCACTGCAACTATCGGCGCAGATGATGGCAGCTACACCTGTATTGTGTCCATCGACACCGTGGCCTCAGATGCCAGTAGTGCCGTGGTCGTTGCGCGTGAGTAGAGCAGTATTATATTTGGACTGTGAGTGTGTCTGTGTCTGTATCGAATACAAAAGTGGGCACGCCGGGGAAAATGTGTGTTGTGTTTACGCGTGACGTTGATTTTTGACAAATTGTTTTCTTCCGTTTTCACATTTCTGTTTGTTAAGTTTAAGTTTCTTGCTGGTGGAATGTGGGAGGGGTCTTAGGGACTTAATGAATTAGGCTTTTCTTTTAGACAGAAAAAAGAGGAAAGTTTATGCCTTAGTTTTGATGAAAGCACGAGTGATGGTTTGACAGTGGGTTTTCAGAAGTAGATTTACTCGTGTGTACATAGCTAACCTGACAAAGAAATGGCTTTTGTGTTGGCATGGAGGGAATCTGGGATGAGCCATTCATCCATTCGATGACAGAGGGAAATGGAACATTAGCTCATGAGTAGGGGGATATAGCAGTACTGGTTGAGTAAGCTGCGTAGAAGACATTGTGATGGGTGTTTGAGGAGAAGCGTTTGACTGTGATTGAAAGCATGTTTTTTTCTGGTTTCAGTGCGTCCCAAGACACCAACCCTGAGCAGAGCTCCTACAGATGCTACCATTGAGAGCGGCACATCTGTGACGTTGACATGTGCAACACTGAGCAGTGGAGTTGTGACCTACACATTTTCACAGGGCAGCACCCAGGTTCAAAGCGGCTCCAGCGCCACATACGATTTGGCAAGTGCTGCCACCTCAGACACTGGGTCTTACACGTGTATTGCCAGCATCAGTTCAGTGGACTCCGTTGCCAGCAACACAGAGACCATGACAGTTGTCGGTGAGTATGATGTCAAGTTCTAGGAGGGCAGGGAATAAGGAAGAGAGATGAGACTGAGAGAGGAGTATTTTGTCCCTTTGTGACACGGTTGACAGAAAAGAAGGATGGAAGAGGAACCTCCATTTGATGTTGTCTGCTGTAGGTTTACGTGCTGGTGAGAAGCAGCGTGGTTGAGCATACTCTTCTGTTTGTTTCCTCAGATAAACCAACGACGCCCACTTTGGCTACCGACAATAGTGACCCAACGGATGGCGATGCCATAACACTGACGTGTACAGCCACAGAGGCCGCGGTAAACAACTATGAGTTCAAACTGGGCTCAACGTCACTGGCTTCTGGAAGTAGCAGCACATATTCCATAAGCACTGCAACTATCGGCGCAGATGATGGCAGCTACACCTGTATTGTGTCCATCGACACCGTGGCCTCAGATGCCAGTAGCGCCGTGGTCGTTGCGCGTGAGTAGAGCAGTATTATATTTGGACTGTGAGTGTGTCTGTGTCTGTATCGAATACAAAAGTGGGCACGCCGGGGAAAATGTGTGTTGTGTTTACGCGTGACGTTGATTTTTGACAAATTGTTTTCTTCCGTTTTCACATTTCTGTTTGTTAAGTTTAAGTTTCTTGCTGGTGGAATGTGGGAGGGGTCTTAGGGACTTAATGAATTAGGCTTTTCTTTTAGACAGAAAAAAGAGGAAAGTTTATGCCTTAGTTTTGATGAAAGCACGAGTGATGGTTTGACAGTGGGTTTTCAGAAGTAGATTTACTCGTGTGTACATAGCTAACCTGACAAAGAAATGGCTTTTGTGTTGGCATGGAGGGAATCTGGGATGAGCCATTCATCCATTCGATGACAGAGGGAAATGGAACATTAGCTCATGAGTAGGGGGATATAGCAGTACTGGTTGAGTAAGCTGCGTAGAAGACATTGTGATGGGTGTTTGAGGAGAAGCGTTTGACTGTGATTGAAAGCATGTTTTTTTCTGGTTTCAGTGCGTCCCAAGACACCAACCCTGAGCAGAGCTCCTACAGATGCTACCATTGAGAGCGGCACATCTGTGACGTTGACATGTGCAACACTGAGCAGTGGAGTTGTGACCTACACATTTTCACAGGGCAGCACCCAGGTTCAAAGCGGCTCCAGCGCCACATATGATTTGGCAAGTGCTGCCACCTCAGACACTGGGTCTTACACGTGTATTGCCAGCATCAGTTCAGTGGACTCCGTTGCCAGCAACACAGAGACCATGACAGTTGTCGGTGAGTATGATGTCAAGTTCTAGGAGGGTAGGGAATAAGGAAGAGAGATGAGACTGAGAGAGGAGTATTTTGTCCCTTTGTGACACGGTTGACAGAAAAGAAGGATGGAAGAGGAACCTCCATTTGATGTTGTCTGCTGTAGGTTTACGTGCTGGTGAGAAGCAGCGTGGTTGAGCATACTCTTCTGTTTGTTTCCTCAGATAAACCAACGACGCCCACTTTGGCTACCGACAATAGTGACCCAACGGATGGCGATGCCATAACACTGACGTGTACAGCCACAGAGGCCGCGGTAAACAACTATGAGTTCAAACTGGGCTCAACGTCACTGGCTTCTGGAAGTAGCAGCACATATTCCATAAGCACTGCAACTATCGGCGCAGATGATGGCAGCTACACCTGTATTGTGTCCATCGACACCGTGGCCTCAGATGCCAGTAGTGCCGTGGTCGTTGCGCGTGAGTAGAGCAGTATTATATTTGGACTGTGAGTGTGTCTGTGTCTGTATCGAATACAAAAGTGGGCACGCCGGGGAAAATGTGTGTTGTGTTTACGCGTGACGTTGATTTTTGACAAATTGTTTTCTTCGTTTTCACATTTCTGTTTGTTAAGTTTAAGGTTCTTGCTGGTGGAATGTGGGAGGGGTCTTAAGGACTTAATGAATGAGGGTTTTTTTTAGACAGAAAGAAGAGGAAAGTTTATGCCTTAGTTTTGATGAAAACACGAGTGATGATTTGACAGTGGGTTTTCATAAGTAGATTTACTCGTGTGTACATAGCTAGCCTGACTAGGAAATGGCTTTTGCGTTGGCATGGAGGGAATCTGGGATGAGCCATTCATCCATTCGATGACAGAGGGAAATGGAACATTAGCTCATGAGTAGGGGGATATAGCAGTACTGGTTGAGTAAGCTGCGTAGAAGACATTGTGATGGGTGTTTGAGGAGAAGCGTTTGACTGTGATTGAAAGCATGTTTTTTTTCTGGTTTCAGTGCGTCCCAAGACACCAACCCTGAGCAGAGCTCCTACAGATGCTACCATTGAGAGCGGCACATCTGTGACGTTGACATGTGCAACACTGAGCAGTGGAGTTGTGACCTACACATTTTCACAGGGCAGCACCCAGGTTCAAAGCGGCTCCAGCGCCACATACGATTTGGCAAGTGCTGCCACCTCAGACACTGGGTCTTACACGTGTATTGCCAGCATCAGTTCAGTGGACTCCGTTGCCAGCAACACAGAGACCATGACAGTTGTCGGTGAGTATGATGTCAAGTTCTAGGAGGGTAGGGAATAAGGAAGAGAGATGAGACTGAGAGAGGAGTATTTTGTCCCTTTGTGACACGGTTGACAGAAAAGAAGGATGGAAGAGGAACCTCCATTTGATGTTGTCTGCTGTAGGTTTACGTGCTGGTGAGAAGCAGCGTGGTTGAGCATACTCTTCTGTTTGTTTCCTCAGATAAACCAACGACGCCCACTTTGGCTACCGACAATAGTGACCCAACGGATGGCGATGCCATAACACTGACGTGTACAGCCACAGAGGCCGCGGTAAACAACTATGAGTTCAAACTGGGCTCAACGTCACTGGCTTCTGGAAGTAGCAGCACATATTCCATAAGCACTGCAACTATCGGCGCAGATGATGGCAGCTACACCTGTATTGTGTCCATCGACACCGTGGCCTCAGATGCCAGTAGTGCCGTGGTCGTTGCGCGTGAGTAGAGCAGTATTATATTTGGACTGTGAGTGTGTCTGTGTCTGTATCGAATACAAAAGTGGGCACGCCGGGGAAAATGTGTGTTGTGTTTACGCGTGACGTTGATTTTTGACAAATTGTTTTCTTCGTTTTCACATTTCTGTTTGTTAAGTTTAAGGTTCTTGCTGGTGGAATGTGGGAGGGGTCTTAAGGACTTAATGAATGAGGGTTTTTTTTAGACAGAAAGAAGAGGAAAGTTTATGCCTTAGTTTTGATGAAAACACGAGTGATGATTTGACAGTGGGTTTTCATAAGTAGATTTACTCGTGTGTACATAGCTAGCCTGACTAGGAAATGGCTTTTGCGTTGGCATGGAGGGAATCTGGGATGAGCCATTCATCCATTCGATGACAGAGGGAAATGGAACATTAGCTCATGAGTAGGGGGATATAGCAGTACTGGTTGAGTAAGCTGCGTAGAAGACATTGTGATGGGTGTTTGAGGAGAAGCGTTTGACTGTGATTGAAAGCATGTTTTTTTTCTGGTTTCAGTGCGTCCCAAGACACCAACCCTGAGCAGAGCTCCTACAGATGCTACCATTGAGAGCGGCACATCTGTGACGTTGACATGTGCAACACTGAGCAGTGGAGTTGTGACCTACACATTTTCACAGGGCAGCACCCAGGTTCAAAGCGGCTCCAGCGCCACATACGATTTGGCAAGTGCTGCCACCTCAGACACTGGGTCTTACACGTGTATTGCCAGCATCAGTTCAGTGGACTCCGTTGCCAGCAACACAGAGACCATGACAGTTGTCGGTGAGTATGATGTCAAGTTCTAGGAGGGCAGGGAATAAGGAAGAGAGATGAGACTGAGAGAGGAGTATTTTGTCCCTTTGTGACACGGTTGACAGAAAAGAAGGATGGAAGAGGAACCTCCATTTGATGTTGTCTGCTGTAGGTTTACGTGCTGGTGAGAAGCAGCGTGGTTGAGCATACTCTTCTGTTTGTTTCCTCAGATAAACCAACGACGCCCACTTTGGCTACCGACAATAGTGACCCAACGGATGGCGATGCCATAACACTGACGTGTACAGCCACAGAGGCCGCGGTAAACAACTATGAGTTCAAACTGGGCTCAACGTCACTGGCTTCTGGAAGTAGCAGCACATATTCCATAAGCACTGCAACTATCGGCGCAGATGATGGCAGCTACACCTGTATTGTGTCCATCGACACCGTGGCCTCAGATGCCAGTAGTGCCGTGGTCGTTGCGCGTGAGTAGAGCAGTATTATATTTGGACTGTGAGTGTGTCTGTGTCTGTATCGAATACAAAAGTGGGCACGCCGGGGAAAATGTGTGTTGTGTTTACGCGTGACGTTGATTTTTGACAAATTGTTTTCTTCGTTTTCACATTTCTGTTTGTTAAGTTTAAGGTTCTTGCTGGTGGAATGTGGGAGGGGTCTTAAGGACTTAATGAATGAGGGTTTTTTTTAGACAGAAAGAAGAGGAAAGTTTATGCCTTAGTTTTGATGAAAACACGAGTGATGATTTGACAGTGGGTTTTCATAAGTAGATTTACTCGTGTGTACATAGCTAGCCTGACTAGGAAATGGCTTTTGCGTTGGCATGGAGGGAATCTGGGATGAGCCATTCATCCATTCGATGACAGAGGGAAATGGAACATTAGCTCATGAGTAGGGGGATATAGCAGTACTGGTTGAGTAAGCTGCGTAGAAGACATTGTGATGGGTGTTTGAGGAGAAGCGTTTGACTGTGATTGAAAGCATGTTTTTTTTCTGGTTTCAGTGCGTCCCAAGACACCAACCCTGAGCAGAGCTCCTACAGATGCTACCATTGAGAGCGGCACATCTGTGACGTTGACATGTGCAACACTGAGCAGTGGAGTTGTGACCTACACATTTTCACAGGGCAGCACCCAGGTTCAAAGCGGCTCCAGCGCCACATACGATTTGGCAAGTGCTGCCACCTCAGACACTGGGTCTTACACGTGTATTGCCAGCATCAGTTCAGTGGACTCCGTTGCCAGCAACACAGAGACCATGACAGTTGTCGGTGAGTATGATGTCAAGTTCTAGGAGGGCAGGGAATAAGGAAGAGAGATGAGACTGAGAGAGGAGTATTTTGTCCCTTTGTGACACGGTTGACAGAAAAGAAGGATGGAAGAGGAACCTCCATTTGATGTTGTCTGCTGTAGGTTTACGTGCTGGTGAGAAGCAGCGTGGTTGAGCATACTCTTCTGTTTGTTTCCTCAGATAAACCAACGACGCCCACTTTGGCTACCGACAATAGTGACCCAACGGATGGCGATGCCATAACACTGACGTGTACAGCCACAGAGGCCGCGGTAAACAACTATGAGTTCAAACTGGGCTCAACGTCACTGGCTTCTGGAAGTAGCAGCACATATTCCATAAGCACTGCAACTATCGGCGCAGATGATGGCAGCTACACCTGTATTGTGTCCATCGACACCGTGGCCTCAGATGCCAGTAGTGCCGTGGTCGTTGCGCGTGAGTAGAGCAGTATTATATTTGGACTGTGAGTGTGTCTGTGTCTGTATCGAATACAAAAGTGGGCACGCCGGGGAAAATGTGTGTTGTGTTTACGCGTGACGTTGATTTTTGACAAATTGTTTTCTTCGTTTTCACATTTCTGTTTGTTAAGTTTAAGGTTCTTGCTGGTGGAATGTGGGAGGGGTCTTAGGGACTTAATGAATTAGGCTTTTTTAGACAGAATGAGCAAAGTTTATGTCTAATTTTGAGAAAAACACGAGTGATGGTTTGACAGTGGGTTTTCATAAGTAGATTTACTCGTGTGTACATAGCTAGCCTGACTAGGAAATGGCTTTTGCGTTGGCATGGAGGGAATCTGGGATGAGCCATTCATCCATTCGATGACAGAGGGAAATGGAACATTAGCTCATGAGTAGGGGGATATAGCAGTACTGGTTGAGTAAGCTGCGTAGAAGACATTGTGATGGGTGTTTGAGGAGAAGCGTTTGACTGTGATTGAAAGCATGTTTTTTTTCTGGTTTCAGTGCGTCCCAAGACACCAACCCTGAGCAGAGCTCCTACAGATGCTACCATTGAGAGCGGCACATCTGTGACGTTGACATGTGCAACACTGAGCAGTGGAGTTGTGACCTACACATTTTCACAGGGCAGCACCCAGGTTCAAAGCGGCTCCAGCGCCACATACGATTTGGCAAGTGCTGCCACCTCAGACACTGGGTCTTACACGTGTATTGCCAGCATCAGTTCAGTGGACTCCGTTGCCAGCAACACAGAGACCATGACAGTTGTCGGTGAGTATGATGTCAAGTTCTAGGAGGGCAGGGAATAAGGAAGAGAGATGAGACTGAGAGAGGAGTATTTTGTCCCTTTGTGACACGGTTGACAGAAAAGAAGGATGGAAGAGGAACCTCCATTTGATGTTGTCTGCTGTAGGTTTACGTGCTGGTGAGAAGCAGCGTGGTTGAGCATACTCTTCTGTTTGTTTCCTCAGATAAACCAACGACGCCCACTTTGGCTACCGACAATAGTGACCCAACGGATGGCGATGCCATAACACTGACGTGTACAGCCACAGAGGCCGCGGTAAACAACTATGAGTTCAAACTGGGCTCAACGTCACTTTCTTCTGGAAGTAGCAGCACATATACCATAAGCACTGCAACTATCGGCGCAGATGATGGCAGCTACACCTGTATTGTGTCCATCGACACCGTGGCCTCAGATGCCAGTAGTGCCGTGGTCGTTGCGCGTGAGTAGAGCAGTATTATATTTGGACTGTGAGTGTGTCTGTGTCTGTATCGAATACAAAAGTGGGCACGCCGGGGAAAATGTGTGTTGTGTTTACGCGTGACGTTGATTTTTGACAAATTGTTTTCTTCCGTTTTCACATTTCTGTTTGTTAAGTTTAAGTTTCTTGCTGGTGGAATGTGGGAGGGGTCTTAGGGACTTAATGAATTAGGCTTTTCTTTTAGACAGAAAAAAGAGGAAAGTTTATGCCTTAGTTTTGATGAAAGCACGAGTGATGGTTTGACAGTGGGTTTTCAGAAGTAGATTTACTCGTGTGTACATAGCTAACCTGACAAAGAAATGGCTTTTGTGTTGGCATGGAGGGAATCTGGGATGAGCCATTCATCCATTCGATGACAGAGGGAAATGGAACATTAGCTCATGAGTAGGGGGATATAGCAGTACTGGTTGAGTAAGCTGCGTAGAAGACATTGTGATGGGTGTTTGAGGAGAAGCGTTTGACTGTGATTGAAAGCATGTTTTTTTTCTGGTTTCAGTGCGTCCCAAGACACCAACCCTGAGCAGAGCTCCTACAGATGCTACCATTGAGAGCGGCACATCTGTGACGTTGACATGTGCAACACTGAGCAGTGGAGTTGTGACCTACACATTTTCACAGGGCAGCACCCAGGTTCAAAGCGGCTCCAGCGCCACATACGATTTGGCAAGTGCTGCCACCTCAGACACTGGGTCTTACACGTGTATTGCCAGCATCAGTTCAGTGGACTCCGTTGCCAGCAACACAGAGACCATGACAGTTGTCGGTGAGTATGATGTCAAGTTCTAGGAGGGCAGGGAATAAGGAAGAGAGATGAGACTGAGAGAGGAGTATTTTGTCCCTTTGTGACACGGTTGACAGAAAAGAAGGATGGAAGAGGAACCTCCATTTGATGTTGTCTGCTGTAGGTTTACGTGCTGGTGAGAAGCAGCGTGGTTGAGCATACTCTTCTGTTTGTTTCCTCAGATAAACCAACGACGCCCACTTTGGCTACCGACAATAGTGACCCAACGGATGGCGATGCCATAACACTGACGTGTACAGCCACAGAGGCCGCGGTAAACAACTATGAGTTCAAACTGGGCTCAACGTCACTTTCTTCTGGAAGTAGCAGCACATATACCATAAGCACTGCAACTATCGGCGCAGATGATGGCAGCTACACCTGTATTGTGTCCATCGACACCGTGGCCTCAGATGCCAGTAGTGCCGTGGTCGTTGCGCGTGAGTAGAGCAGTATTATATTTGGACTGTGAGTGTGTCTGTGTCTGTATCGAATACAAAAGTGGGCACGCCGGGGAAAATGTGTGTTGTGTTTACGCGTGACGTTGATTTTTGACAAATTGTTTTCTTCCGTTTTCACATTTCTGTTTGTTAAGTTTAAGGTTCTTGCTGGTGGAATGTGGGAGGGGTCTTAAGGACTTAATGAATGAGGGTTTTTTTTAGACAGAAAGAAGAGGAAAGTTTATGCCTTAGTTTTGATGAAAACACGAGTGATGATTTGACAGTGGGTTTTCATAAGTAGATTTACTCGTGTGTACATAGCTAGCCTGACTAGGAAATGGCTTTTGCGTTGGCATGGAGGGAATCTGGGATGAGCCATTCATCCATTCGATGACAGAGGGAAATGGAACATTAGCTCATGAGTAGGGGGATATAGCAGTACTGGTTGAGTAAGCTGCGTAGAAGACATTGTGATGGGTGTTTGAGGAGAAGCGTTTGACTGTGATTGAAAGCATGTTTTTTTTCTGGTTTCAGTGCGTCCCAAGACACCAACCCTGAGCAGAGCTCCTACAGATGCTACCATTGAGAGCGGCACATCTGTGACGTTGACATGTGCAACACTGAGCAGTGGAGTTGTGACCTACACATTTTCACAGGGCAGCACCCAGGTTCAAAGCGGCTCCAGCGCCACATACGATTTGGCAAGTGCTGCCACCTCAGACACTGGGTCTTACACGTGTATTGCCAGCATCAGTTCAGTGGACTCCGTTGCCAGCAACACAGAGACCATGACAGTTGTCGGTGAGTATGATGTCAAGTTCTAGGAGGGCAGGGAATAAGGAAGAGAGATGAGACTGAGAGAGGAGTATTTTGTCCCTTTGTGACACGGTTGACAGAAAAGAAGGATGGAAGAGGAACCTCCATTTGATGTTGTCTGCTGTAGGTTTACGTGCTGGTGAGAAGCAGCGTGGTTGAGCATACTCTTCTGTTTGTTTCCTCAGATAAACCAACGACGCCCACTTTGGCTACCGACAATAGTGACCCAACGGATGGCGATGCCATAACACTGACGTGTACAGCCACAGAGGCCGCGGTAAACAACTATGAGTTCAAACTGGGCTCAACGTCACTGGCTTCTGGAAGTAGCAGCACATATTCCATAAGCACTGCAACTATCGGCGCAGATGATGGCAGCTACACCTGTATTGTGTCCATCGACACCGTGGCCTCAGATGCCAGTAGTGCCGTGGTCGTTGCGCGTGAGTAGAGCAGTATTATATTTGGACTGTGAGTGTGTCTGTGTCTGTATCGAATACAAAAGTGGGCACGCCGGGGAAAATGTGTGTTGTGTTTACGCGTGACGTTGATTTTTGACAAATTGTTTTCTTCCGTTTTCACATTTCTGTTTGTTAAGTTTAAGTTTCTTGCTGGTGGAATGTGGGAGGGGTCTTAGGGACTTAATGAATTAGGCTTTTTTAGACAGAATGAGCAAAGTTTATGTCTAATTTTGAGAAAAACACGAGTGATGGTTTGACAGTGGGTTTTCATAAGTAGATTTACTCGTGTGTACATAGCTAGCCTGACTAGGAAATGGCTTTTGCGTTGGCATGGAGGGAATCTGGGATGAGCCATTCATCCATTCGATGACAGAGGGAAATGGAACATTAGCTCATGAGTAGGGGGATATAGCAGTACTGGTTGAGTAAGCTGCGTAGAAGACATTGTGATGGGTGTTTGAGGAGAAGCGTTTGACTGTGATTGAAAGCATGTTTTTTTTCTGGTTTCAGTGCGTCCCAAGACACCAACCCTGAGCAGAGCTCCTACAGATGCTACCATTGAGAGCGGCACATCTGTGACGTTGACATGTGCAACACTGAGCAGTGGAGTTGTGACCTACACATTTTCACAGGGCAGCACCCAGGTTCAAAGCGGCTCCAGCGCCACATACGATTTGGCAAGTGCTGCCACCTCAGACACTGGGTCTTACACGTGTATTGCCAGCATCAGTTCAGTGGACTCCGTTGCCAGCAACACAGAGACCATGACAGTTGTCGGTGAGTATGATGTCAAGTTCTAGGAGGGCAGGGAATAAGGAAGAGAGATGAGACTGAGAGAGGAGTATTTTGTCCCTTTGTGACACGGTTGACAGAAAAGAAGGATGGAAGAGGAACCTCCATTTGATGTTGTCTGCTGTAGGTTTACGTGCTGGTGAGAAGCAGCGTGGTTGAGCATACTCTTCTGTTTGTTTCCTCAGATAAACCAACGACGCCCACTTTGGCTACCGACAATAGTGACCCAACGGATGGCGATGCCATAACACTGACGTGTACAGCCACAGAGGCCGCGGTAAACAACTATGAGTTCAAACTGGGCTCAACGTCACTTTCTTCTGGAAGTAGCAGCACATATACCATAAGCACTGCAACTATCGGCGCAGATGATGGCAGCTACACCTGTATTGTGTCCATCGACACCGTGGCCTCAGATGCCAGTAGTGCGGTGGTCGTTGCGCGTGAGTAGAGCTGTATTATATTTGGACTGTGAGTGTGTCTGTGTCTGTATCGAATACAAAAGTGGGCACGCCGGGGAAAATGTGTGTTGTGTTTACGCGTGACGTTGATCTTTG
The DNA here is from genome assembly GCF_000002075.1 of Aplysia californica. Taxonomy (NCBI): domain Eukaryota; kingdom Metazoa; phylum Mollusca; class Gastropoda; order Aplysiida; family Aplysiidae; genus Aplysia; species Aplysia californica. The sequence continues at coordinate 1,190,222 of NW_004797344.1, forward strand.
ACAAATTGTTTTCTTCCGTTTTCACATTTCTGTTTGTTAAGTTTAAGTTTCTTGCTGGTGGAATGTGGGAGGGGTCTTAGGGACTTAATGAATGAGGCTTTTTTAGAGAGAAAGAAGAAAGTTTATGCCTTAGTTTTGAGAAAAAACACGAGTGATGGTTTGACAGTGGGTTTTCAGAAGTAGATTTACTCGTGTGTACATAGCTAACCTGACAAGGAAATGGCTTTTGCGTTGGCATGGAGGGAATCTGGGATGAGCCATTCATCCATTCGATGACAGAGGGAAATGGAACATTAGCTCATGAGTAGGGGGATATAGCAGTACTGGTTGAGTAAGCTGCGTAGAAGACATTATGATGGGTGTTTGAGGAGAAGCGTTTGACTGTGATTGAAAGCATGTTTTTTTTCTGGTTTCAGTGCGTCCCAAGACACCAACCCTGAGCAGAGCTCCTACAGATGCTACCATTGAGAGCGGCACATCTGTGACGTTGACATGTGCAACACTGAGCAGTGGAGTTGTGACCTACACATTTTCACAGGGCAGCACCCAGGTTCAAAGCGGCTCCAGCGCCACATACGATTTGGCAAGTGCTGCCACCTCAGACACTGGGTCTTACACGTGTATTGCCAGCATCAGTTCAGTGGACTCCGTTGCCAGCAACACAGAGACCATGACAGTTGTCGGTGAGTATGATGTCAAGTTCTAGGAGGGCAGGGAATAAGGAAGAGAGATGAGACTGAGAGAGGAGTATTTTGTCCCTTTGTGACACGGTTGACAGAAAAGAAGGATGGAAGAGGAACCTCCATTTGATGTTGTCTGCTGTAGGTTTACGTGCTGGTGAGAAGCAGCGTGGTTGAGCATACTCTTCTGTTTGTTTCCTCAGATAAACCAACGACGCCCACTTTGGCTACCGACAATAGTGACCCAACGGATGGCGATGCCATAACACTGACGTGTACAGCCACAGAGGCCGCGGTAAACAACTATGAGTTCAAACTGGGCTCAACGTCACTGGCTTCTGGAAGTAGCAGCACATATTCCATAAGCACTGCAACTATCGGCGCAGATGATGGCAGCTACACCTGTATTGTGTCCATCGACACCGTGGCCTCAGATGCCAGTAGTGCCGTGGTCGTTGCGCGTGAGTAGAGCAGTATTATATTTGGACTGTGAGTGTGTCTGTGTCTGTATCGAATACAAAAGTGGGCACGCCGGGGAAAATGTGTGTTGTGTTTACGCGTGACGTTGATCTTTGACAAATTGTTTTCTTCCGTTTTCACATTTCTGTTTGTTAAGTTTAAGTTTCTTGCTGGTGGAATGTGGGAGGGGTCTTAGGGACTTAATGAATGAGGCTTTTTTAGAGAGAAAGAAGAAAGTTTATGCCTTAGTTTTGAGAAAAAACACGAGTGATGGTTTGACAGTGGGTTTTCAGAAGTAGATTTACTCGTGTGTACATAGCTAACCTGACAAGGAAATGGCTTTTGCGTTGGCATGGAGGGAATCTGGGATGAGCCATTCATCCATTCGATGACAGAGGGAAATGGAACATTAGCTCATGAGTAGGGGGATATAGCAGTACTGGTTGAGTAAGCTGCGTAGAAGACATTGTGATGGGTGTTTGAGGAGAAGCGTTTGACTGTGATTGAAAGCATGTTTTTTTCTGGTTTCAGTGCGTCCCAAGACACCAACCCTGAGCAGAGCTCCTACAGATGCTACCATTGAGAGCGGCACATCTGTGACGTTGACATGTGCAACACTGAGCAGTGGAGTTGTGACCTACACATTTTCACAGGGCAGCACCCAGGTTCAAAGCGGCTCCAGCGCCACATACGATTTGGCAAGTGCTGCCACCTCAGACACTGGGTCTTACACGTGTATTGCCAGCATCAGTTCAGTGGACTCCGTTGCCAGCAACACAGAGACCATGACAGTTGTCGGTGAGTATGATGTCAAGTTCTAGGAGGGCAGGGAATAAGGAAGAGAGATGAGACTGAGAGAGGAGTATTTTGTCCCTTTGTGACACGGTTGACAGAAAAGAAGGATGGAAGAGGAACCTCCATTTGATGTTGTCTGCTGTAGGTTTACGTGCTGGTGAGAAGCAGCGTGGTTGAGCATACTCTTCTGTTTGTTTCCTCAGATAAACCAACGACGCCCACTTTGGCTACCGACAATAGTGACCCAACGGATGGCGATGCCATAACACTGACGTGTACAGCCACAGAGGCCGCGGTAAACAACTATGAGTTCAAACTGGGCTCAACGTCACTGGCTTCTGGAAGTAGCAGCACATATTCCATAAGCACTGCAACTATCGGCGCAGATGATGGCAGCTACACCTGTATTGTGTCCATCGACACCGTGGCCTCAGATGCCAGTAGTGCCGTGGTCGTTGCGCGTGAGTAGAGCAGTATTATATTTGGACTGTGAGTGTGTCTGTGTCTGTATCGAATACAAAAGTGGGCACGCCGGGGAAAATGTGTGTTGTGTTTACGCGTGACGTTGATCTTTGACAAATTGTTTTCTTCCGTTTTCACATTTCTGTTTGTTAAGTTTAAGTTTCTTGCTGGTGGAATGTGGGAGGGGTCTTAGGGACTTAATGAATGAGGCTTTTTTAGAGAGAAAGAAGAAAGTTTATGCCTTAGTTTTGAGAAAAAACACGAGTGATGGTTTGACAGTGGGTTTTCAGAAGTAGATTTACTCGTGTGTACATAGCTAACCTGACAAGGAAATGGCTTTTGCGTTGGCATGGAGGGAATCTGGGATGAGCCATTCATCCATTCGATGACAGAGGGAAATGGAACATTAGCTCATGAGTAGGGGGATATAGCAGTACTGGTTGAGTAAGCTGCGTAGAAGACATTATGATGGGTGTTTGAGGAGAAGCGTTTGACTGTGATTGAAAGCATGTTTTTTTCTGGTTTCAGTGCGTCCCAAGACACCAACCCTGAGCAGAGCTCCTACAGATGCTACCATTGAGAGCGGCACATCTGTGACGTTGACATGTGCAACACTGAGCAGTGGAGTTGTGACCTACACATTTTCACAGGGCAGCACCCAGGTTCAAAGCGGCTCCAGCGCCACATACGATTTGGCAAGTGCTGCCACCTCAGACACTGGGTCTTACACGTGTATTGCCAGCATCAGTTCAGTGGACTCCGTTGCCAGCAACACAGAGACCATGACAGTTGTCGGTGAGTATGATGTCAAGTTCTAGGAGGGCAGGGAATAAGGAAGAGAGATGAGACTGAGAGAGGAGTATTTTGTCCCTTTGTGACACGGTTGACAGAAAAGAAGGATGGAAGAGGAACCTCCATTTGATGTTGTCTGCTGTAGGTTTACGTGCTGGTGAGAAGCAGCGTGGTTGAGCATACTCTTCTGTTTGTTTCCTCAGATAAACCAACGACGCCCACTTTGGCTACCGACAATAGTGACCCAACGGATGGCGATGCCATAACACTGACGTGTACAGCCACAGAGGCCGCGGTAAACAACTATGAGTTCAAACTGGGCTCAACGTCACTGGCTTCTGGAAGTAGCAGCACATATTCCATAAGCACTGCAACTATCGGCGCAGATGATGGCAGCTACACCTGTATTGTGTCCATCGACACCGTGGCCTCAGATGCCAGTAGTGCCGTGGTCGTTGCGCGTGAGTAGAGCAGTATTATATTTGGACTGTGAGTGTGTCTGTGTCTGTATCGAATACAAAAGTGGGCACGCCGGGGAAAATGTGTGTTGTGTTTACGCGTGACGTTGATTTTTGACAAATTGTTTTCTTCCGTTTTCACATTTCTGTTTGTTAAGTTTAAGGTTCTTGCTGGTGGAATGTGGGAGGGGTCTTAGGGACTTAATGAATTAGGCTTTTCTTTTAGACAGAAAAAAGAGGAAAGTTTATGCCTTAGTTTTGATGAAAGCACGAGTGATGGTTTGACAGTGGGTTTTCAGAAGTAGATTTACTCGTGTGTACATAGCTAACCTGACAAAGAAATGGCTTTTGTGTTGGCATGGAGGGAATCTGGGATGAGCCATTCATCCATTCGATGACAGAGGGAAATGGAACATTAGCTCATGAGTAGGGGGATATAGCAGTACTGGTTGAGTAAGCTGCGTAGAAGACATTGTGATGGGTGTTTGAGGAGAAGCGTTTGACTGTGATTGAAAGCATGTTTTTTTTCTGGTTTCAGTGCGTCCCAAGACACCAACCCTGAGCAGAGCTCCTACAGATGCTACCATTGAGAGCGGCACATCTGTGACGTTGACATGTGCAACACTGAGCAGTGGAGTTGTGACCTACACATTTTCACAGGGCAGCACCCAGGTTCAAAGCGGCTCCAGCGCCACATACGATTTGGCAAGTGCTGCCACCTCAGACACTGGGTCTTACACGTGTATTGCCAGCATCAGTTCAGTGGACTCCGTTGCCAGCAACACAGAGACCATGACAGTTGTCGGTGAGTATGATGTCAAGTTCTAGGAGGGCAGGGAATAAGGAAGAGAGATGAGACTGAGAGAGGAGTATTTTGTCCCTTTGTGACACGGTTGACAGAAAAGAAGGATGGAAGAGGAACCTCCATTTGATGTTGTCTGCTGTAGGTTTACGTGCTGGTGAGAAGCAGCGTGGTTGAGCATACTCTTCTGTTTGTTTCCTCAGATAAACCAACGACGCCCACTTTGGCTACCGACAATAGTGACCCAACGGATGGCGATGCCATAACACTGACGTGTACAGCCACAGAGGCCGCGGTAAACAACTATGAGTTCAAACTGGGCTCAACGTCACTGGCTTCTGGAAGTAGCAGCACATATTCCATAAGCACTGCAACTATCGGCGCAGATGATGGCAGCTACACCTGTATTGTGTCCATCGACACCGTGGCCTCAGATGCCAGTAGTGCCGTGGTCGTTGCGCGTGAGTAGAGCAGTATTATATTTGGACTGTGAGTGTGTCTGTGTCTGTATCGAATACAAAAGTGGGCACGCCGGGGAAAATGTGTGTTGTGTTTACGCGTGACGTTGATTTTTGACAAATTGTTTTCTTCCGTTTTCACATTTCTGTTTGTTAAGTTTAAGTTTCTTGCTGGTGGAATGTGGGAGGGGTCTTAAGGACTTAATGAATGAGGGTTTTTTTTAGACAGAAAGAAGAGGAAAGTTTATGCCTTAGTTTTGATGAAAACACGAGTGATGATTTGACAGTGGGTTTTCATAAGTAGATTTACTCGTGTGTACATAGCTAGCCTGACTAGGAAATGGCTTTTGCGTTGGCATGGAGGGAATCTGGGATGAGCCATTCATCCATTCGATGACAGAGGGAAATGGAACATTAGCTCATGAGTAGGGGGATATAGCAGTACTGGTTGAGTAAGCTGCGTAGAAGACATTGTGATGGGTGTTTGAGGAGAAGCGTTTGACTGTGATTAAAAGCATGTTTTTTTCTGGTTTCAGTGCGTCCCAAGACACCAACCCTGAGCAGAGCTCCTACAGATGCTACCATTGAGAGCGGCACATCTGTGACGTTGACATGTGCAACACTGAGCAGTGGAGTTGTGACCTACACATTTTCACAGGGCAGCACCCAGGTTCAAAGCGGCTCCAGCGCCACATACGATTTGGCAAGTGCTGCCACCTCAGACACTGGGTCTTACACGTGTATTGCCAGCATCAGTTCAGTGGACTCCGTTGCCAGCAACACAGAGACCATGACAGTTGTCGGTGAGTATGATGTCAAGTTCTAGGAGGGCAGGGAATAAGGAAGAGAGATGAGACTGAGAGAGGAGTATTTTGTCCCTTTGTGACACGGTTGACAGAAAAGAAGGATGGAAGAGGAACCTCCATTTGATGTTGTCTGCTGTAGGTTTACGTGCTGGTGAGAAGCAGCGTGGTTGAGCATACTCTTCTGTTTGTTTCCTCAGATAAACCAACGACGCCCACTTTGGCTACCGACAATAGTGACCCAACGGATGGCGATGCCATAACACTGACGTGTACAGCCACAGAGGCCGCGGTAAACAACTATGAGTTCAAACTGGGCTCAACGTCACTGGCTTCTGGAAGTAGCAGCACATATTCCATAAGCACTGCAACTATCGGCGCAGATGATGGCAGCTACACCTGTATTGTGTCCATCGACACCGTGGCCTCAGATGCCAGTAGTGCCGTGGTCGTTGCGCGTGAGTAGAGCAGTATTATATTTGGACTGTGAGTGTGTCTGTGTCTGTATCGAATACAAAAGTGGGCACGCCGGGGAAAATGTGTGTTGTGTTTACGCGTGACGTTGATTTTTGACAAATTGTTTTCTTCCGTTTTCACATTTCTGTTTGTTAAGTTTAAGGTTCTTGCTGGTGGAATGTGGGAGGGGTCTTAGGGACTTAATGAATTAGGCTTTTTTAGACAGAATGAGCAAAGTTTATGTCTAATTTTGAGAAAAACACGAGTGATGGTTTGACAGTGGGTTTTCATAAGTAGATTTACTCGTGTGTACATAGCTAGCCTGACTAGGAAATGGCTTTTGCGTTGGCATGGAGGGAATCTGGGATGAGCCATTCATCCATTCGATGACAGAGGGAAATGGAACATTAGCTCATGAGTAGGGGGATATAGCAGTACTGGTTGAGTAAGCTGCGTAGAAGACATTGTGATGGGTGTTTGAGGAGAAGCGTTTGACTGTGATTAAAAGCATGTTTTTTTCTGGTTTCAGTGCGTCCCAAGACACCAACCCTGAGCAGAGCTCCTACAGATGCTACCATTGAGAGCGGCACATCTGTGACGTTGACATGTGCAACACTGAGCAGTGGAGTTGTGACCTACACATTTTCACAGGGCAGCACCCAGGTTCAAAGCGGCTCCAGCGCCACATACGATTTGGCAAGTGCTGCCACCTCAGACACTGGGTCTTACACGTGTATTGCCAGCATCAGTTCAGTGGACTCCGTTGCCAGCAACACAGAGACCATGACAGTTGTCGGTGAGTATGATGTCAAGTTCTAGGAGGGCAGGGAATAAGGAAGAGAGATGAGACTGAGAGAGGAGTATTTTGTCCCTTTGTGACACGGTTGACAGAAAAGAAGGATGGAAGAGGAACCTCCATTTGATGTTGTCTGCTGTAGGTTTACGTGCTGGTGAGAAGCAGCGTGGTTGAGCATACTCTTCTGTTTGTTTCCTCAGATAAACCAACGACGCCCACTTTGGCTACCGACAATAGTGACCCAACGGATGGCGATGCCATAACACTGACGTGTACAGCCACAGAGGCCGCGGTAAACAACTATGAGTTCAAACTGGGCTCAACGTCACTGGCTTCTGGAAGTAGCAGCACATATTCCATAAGCACTGCAACTATCGGCGCAGATGATGGCAGCTACACCTGTATTGTGTCCATCGACACCGTGGCCTCAGATGCCAGTAGTGCCGTGGTCGTTGCGCGTGAGTAGAGCAGTATTATATTTGGACTGTGAGTGTGTCTGTGTCTGTATCGAATACAAAAGTGGGCACGCCGGGGAAAATGTGTGTTGTGTTTACGCGTGACGTTGATTTTTGACAAATTGTTTTCTTCCGTTTTCACATTTCTGTTTGTTAAGTTTAAGTTTCTTGCTGGTGGAATGTGGGAGGGGTCTTAAGGACTTAATGAATGAGGGTTTTTTTTAGACAGAAAGAAGAGGAAAGTTTATGCCTTAGTTTTGATGAAAACACGAGTGATGATTTGACAGTGGGTTTTCATAAGTAGATTTACTCGTGTGTACATAGCTAGCCTGACTAGGAAATGGCTTTTGCGTTGGCATGGAGGGAATCTGGGATGAGCCATTCATCCATTCGATGACAGAGGGAAATGGAACATTAGCTCATGAGTAGGGGGATATAGCAGTACTGGTTGAGTAAGCTGCGTAGAAGACATTGTGATGGGTGTTTGAGGAGAAGCGTTTGACTGTGATTGAAAGCATGTTTTTTTTCTGGTTTCAGTGCGTCCCAAGACACCAACCCTGAGCAGAGCTCCTACAGATGCTACCATTGAGAGCGGCACATCTGTGACGTTGACATGTGCAACACTGAGCAGTGGAGTTGTGACCTACACATTTTCACAGGGCAGCACCCAGGTTCAAAGCGGCTCCAGCGCCACATACGATTTGGCAAGTGCTGCCACCTCAGACACTGGGTCTTACACGTGTATTGCCAGCATCAGTTCAGTGGACTCCGTTGCCAGCAACACAGAGACCATGACAGTTGTCGGTGAGTATGATGTCAAGTTCTAGGAGGGCAGGGAATAAGGAAGAGAGATGAGACTGAGAGAGGAGTATTTTGTCCCTTTGTGACACGGTTGACAGAAAAGAAGGATGGAAGAGGAACCTCCATTTGATGTTGTCTGCTGTAGGTTTACGTGCTGGTGAGAAGCAGCGTGGTTGAGCATACTCTTCTGTTTGTTTCCTCAGATAAACCAACGACGCCCACTTTGGCTACCGACAATAGTGACCCAACGGATGGCGATGCCATAACACTGACGTGTACAGCCACAGAGGCCGCGGTAAACAACTATGAGTTCAAACTGGGCTCAACGTCACTGGCTTCTGGAAGTAGCAGCACATATTCCATAAGCACTGCAACTATCGGCGCAGATGATGGCAGCTACACCTGTATTGTGTCCATCGACACCGTGGCCTCAGATGCCAGTAGTGCCGTGGTCGTTGCGCGTGAGTAGAGCAGTATTATATTTGGACTGTGAGTGTGTCTGTGTCTGTATCGAATACAAAAGTGGGCACGCCGGGGAAAATGTGTGTTGTGTTTACGCGTGACGTTGATTTTTGACAAATTGTTTTCTTCCGTTTTCACATTTCTGTTTGTTAAGTTTAAGGTTCTTGCTGGTGGAATGTGGGAGGGGTCTTAGGGACTTAATGAATTAGGCTTTTTTAGACAGAATGAGCAAAGTTTATGTCTAATTTTGAGAAAAACACGAGTGATGGTTTGACAGTGGGTTTTCATAAGTAGATTTACTCGTGTGTACATAGCTAGCCTGACTAGGAAATGGCTTTTGCGTTGGCATGGAGGGAATCTGGGATGAGCCATTCATCCATTCGATGACAGAGGGAAATGGAACATTAGCTCATGAGTAGGGGGATATAGCAGTACTGGTTGAGTAAGCTGCGTAGAAGACATTGTGATGGGTGTTTGAGGAGAAGCGTTTGACTGTGATTAAAAGCATGTTTTTTTCTGGTTTCAGTGCGTCCCAAGACACCAACCCTGAGCAGAGCTCCTACAGATGCTACCATTGAGAGCGGCACATCTGTGACGTTGACATGTGCAACACTGAGCAGTGGAGTTGTGACCTACACATTTTCACAGGGCAGCACCCAGGTTCAAAGCGGCTCCAGCGCCACATACGATTTGGCAAGTGCTGCCACCTCAGACACTGGGTCTTACACGTGTATTGCCAGCATCAGTTCAGTGGACTCCGTTGCCAGCAACACAGAGACCATGACAGTTGTCGGTGAGTATGATGTCAAGTTCTAGGAGGGCAGGGAATAAGGAAGAGAGATGAGACTGAGAGAGGAGTATTTTGTCCCTTTGTGACACGGTTGACAGAAAAGAAGGATGGAAGAGGAACCTCCATTTGATGTTGTCTGCTGTAGGTTTACGTGCTGGTGAGAAGCAGCGTGGTTGAGCATACTCTTCTGTTTGTTTCCTCAGATAAACCAACGACGCCCACTTTGGCTACCGACAATAGTGACCCAACGGATGGCGATGCCATAACACTGACGTGTACAGCCACAGAGGCCGCGGTAAACAACTATGAGTTCAAACTGGGCTCAACGTCACTGGCTTCTGGAAGTAGCAGCACATATTCCATAAGCACTGCAACTATCGGCGCAGATGATGGCAGCTACACCTGTATTGTGTCCATCGACACCGTGGCCTCAGATGCCAGTAGTGCCGTGGTCGTTGCGCGTGAGTAGAGCAGTATTATATTTGGACTGTGAGTGTGTCTGTGTCTGTATCGAATACAAAAGTGGGCACGCCGGGGAAAATGTGTGTTGTGTTTACGCGTGACGTTGATTTTTGACAAATTGTTTTCTTCCGTTTTCACATTTCTGTTTGTTAAGTTTAAGGTTCTTGCTGGTGGAATGTGGGAGGGGTCTTAGGGACTTAATGAATTAGGCTTTTTTAGACAGAATGAGCAAAGTTTATGTCTAATTTTGAGAAAAACACGAGTGATGGTTTGACAGTGGGTTTTCATAAGTAGATTTACTCGTGTGTACATAGCTAGCCTGACTAGGAAATGGCTTTTGCGTTGGCATGGAGGGAATCTGGGATGAGCCATTCATCCATTCGATGACAGAGGGAAATGGAACATTAGCTCATGAGTAGGGGGATATAGCAGTACTGGTTGAGTAAGCTGCGTAGAAGACATTGTGATGGGTGTTTGAGGAGAAGCGTTTGACTGTGATTAAAAGCATGTTTTTTTCTGGTTTCAGTGCGTCCCAAGACACCAACCCTGAGCAGAGCTCCTACAGATGCTACCATTGAGAGCGGCACATCTGTGACGTTGACATGTGCAACACTGAGCAGTGGAGTTGTGACCTACACATTTTCACAGGGCAGCACCCAGGTTCAAAGCGGCTCCAGCGCCACATACGATTTGGCAAGTGCTGCCACCTCAGACACTGGGTCTTACACGTGTATTGCCAGCATCAGTTCAGTGGACTCCGTTGCCAGCAACACAGAGGCCATGACAGTTGTCGGTGAGTATGATGTCAAGTTCTAGGAGGGCAGGGAATAAGGAAGAGAGATGAGACTGAGAGAGGAGTATTTTGTCCCTTTGTGACACGGTTGACAGAAAAGAAGGATGGAAGAGGAACCTCCATTTGATGTTGTCTGCTGTAGGTTTACGTGCTGGTGAGAAGCAGCGTGGTTGAGCATACTCTTCTGTTTGTTTCCTCAGATAAACCAACGACGCCCACTTTGGCTACCGACAATAGTGACCCAACGAATGGCGATGCCATAACACTGACGTGTACAGCCACAGAGGCCGCGGTAAACAACTATGAGTTCAAACTGGGCTCAACGTCACTGGCTTCTGGAAGTAGCAGCACATATTCCATAAGCACTGCAACTATCGGCGCAGATGATGGCAGCTACACCTGTATTGTGTCCATCGACACCGTGGCCTCAGATGCCAGTAGTGCGGTGGTCGTTGCGCGTGAGTAGAGCTGTATTATATTTGGACTGTGAGTGTGTCTGTGTCTGTATCGAATACAAAAGTGGGCACGCCGGGGAAAATGTGTGTTGTGTTTACGCGTGACGTTGATTTTTGACAAATTGTTTTCTTCCGTTTTCACATTTCTGTTTGTTAAGTTTAAGGTTCTTGCTGGTGGAATGTGGGAGGGGTCTTAAGGACTTAATGAATTAGGCTTTTTTAGACAGAAAGAAGAGGAAAGTTTATGCCTTAGTTTTGATGAAAACACGAGTGATGATTTGACAGTGGGTTTTCATAAGTAGATTTACTCGTGTGTACATAGCTAGCCTGACTAGGAAATGGCTTTTGCGTTGGCATGGAGGGAATCTGGGATGAGCCATTCATCCATTCGATGACAGAGGGAAATGGAACATTAGCTCATGAGTAGGGGGATATAGCAGTACTGGTTGAGTAAGCTGCGTAGAAGACATTGTGATGGGTGTTTGAGGAGAAGCGTTTGACTGTGATTGAAAGCATGTTTTTTTTCTGGTTTCAGTGCGTCCCAAGACACCAACCCTGAGCAGAGCTCCTACAGATGCTACCATTGAGAGCGGCACATCTGTGACGTTGACATGTGCAACACTGAGCAGTGGAGTTGTGACCTACACATTTTCACAGGGCAGCACCCAGGTTCAAAGCGGCTCCAGCGCCACATACGATTTGGCAAGTGCTGCCACCTCAGACACTGGGTCTTACACGTGTATTGCCAGCATCAGTTCAGTGGACTCCGTTGCCAGCAACACAGAGACCATGACAGTTGTCGGTGAGTATGATGTCAAGTTCTAGGAGGGCAGGGAATAAGGAAGAGAGATGAGACTGAGAGAGGAGTATTTTGTCCCTTTGTGACACGGTTGACAGAAAAGAAGGATGGAAGAGGAACCTCCATTTGATGTTGTCTGCTGTAGGTTTACGTGCTGGTGAGAAGCAGCGTGGTTGAGCATACTCTTCTGTTTGTTTCCTCAGATAAACCAACGACGCCCACTTTGGCTACCGACAATAGTGACCCAACGGATGGCGATGCCATAACACTGACGTGTACAGCCACAGAGGCCGCGGTAAACAACTATGAGTTCAAACTGGGCTCAACGTCACTTTCTTCTGGAAGTAGCAGCACATATACCATAAGCACTGCAACTATCGGCGCAGATGATGGCAGCTACACCTGTATTGTGTCCATCGACACCGTGGCCTCAGATGCCAGTAGTGCCGTGGTCGTTGCGCGTGAGTAGAGCAGTATTATATTTGGACTGTGAGTGTGTCTGTGTCTGTATCGAATACAAAAGTGGGCACGCCGGGGAAAATGTGTGTTGTGTTTACGCGTGACGTTGATTTTTGACAAATTGTTTTCTTCCGTTTTCACATTTCTGTTTGTTAAGTTTAAGGTTCTTGCTGGTGGAATGTGGGAGGGGTCTTAAGGACTTAATGAATTAGGCTTTTTTAGACAGAAAGAAGAGGAAAGTTTATGCCTTAGTTTTGATGAAAACACGAGTGATGATTTGACAGTGGGTTTTCATAAGTAGATTTACTCGTGTGTACATAGCTAGCCTGACTAGGAAATGGCTTTTGCGTTGGCATGGAGGGAATCTGGGATGAGCCATTCATCCATTCGATGACAGAGGGAAATGGAACATTAGCTCATGAGTAGGGGGATATAGCAGTACTGGTTGAGTAAGCTGCGTAGAAGACATTGTGATGGGTGTTTGAGGAGAAGCGTTTGACTGTGATTAAAAGCATGTTTTTTTCTGGTTTCAGTGCGTCCCAAGACACCAACCCTGAGCAGAGCTCCTACAGATGCTACCATTGAGAGCGGCACATCTGTGACGTTGACATGTGCAACACTGAGCAGTGGAGTTGTGACCTACACATTTTCACAGGGCAGCACCCAGGTTCAAAGCGGCTCCAGCGCCACATACGATTTGGCAAGTGCTGCCACCTCAGACACTGGGTCTTACACGTGTATTGCCAGCATCAGTTCAGTGGACTCCGTTGCCAGCAACACAGAGACCATGACAGTTGTCGGTGAGTATGATGTCAAGTTCTAGGAGGGCAGGGAATAAGGAAGAGAGATGAGACTGAGAGAGGAGTATTTTGTCCCTTTGTGACACGGTTGACAGAAAAGAAGGATGGAAGAGGAACCTCCATTTGATGTTGTCTGCTGTAGGTTTACGTGCTGGTGAGAAGCAGCGTGGTTGAGCATACTCTTCTGTTTGTTTCCTCAGATAAACCAACGACGCCCACTTTGGCTACCGACAATAGTGACCCAACGGATGGCGATGCCATAACACTGACGTGTACAGCCACAGAGGCCGCGGTAAACAACTATGAGTTCAAACTGGGCTCAACGTCACTGGCTTCTGGAAGTAGCAGCACATATTCCATAAGCACTGCAACTATCGGCGCAGATGATGGCAGCTACACCTGTATTGTGTCCATCGACACCGTGGCCTCAGATGCCAGTAGTGCCGTGGTCGTTGCGCGTGAGTAGAGCAGTATTATATTTGGACTGTGAGTGTGTCTGTGTCTGTATCGAATACAAAAGTGGGCACGCCGGGGAAAATGTGTGTTGTGTTTACGCGTGACGTTGATTTTTGACAAATTGTTTTCTTCCGTTTTCACATTTCTGTTTGTTAAGTTTAAGGTTCTTGCTGGTGGAATGTGGGAGGGGTCTTAAGGACTTAATGAATTAGGCTTTTTTAGACAGAAAGAAGAGGAAAGTTTATGCCTTAGTTTTGATGAAAACACGAGTGATGATTTGACAGTGGGTTTTCATAAGTAGATTTACTCGTGTGTACATAGCTAGCCTGACTAGGAAATGGCTTTTGCGTTGGCATGGAGGGAATCTGGGATGAGCCATTCATCCATTCGATGACAGAGGGAAATGGAACATTAGCTCATGAGTAGGGGGATATAGCAGTACTGGTTGAGTAAGCTGCGTAGAAGACATTGTGATGGGTGTTTGAGGAGAAGCGTTTGACTGTGATTGAAAGCATGTTTTTTTCTGGTTTCAGTGCGTCCCAAGACACCAACCCTGAGCAGAGCTCCTACAGATGCTACCATTGAGAGCGGCACATCTGTGACGTTGACATGTGCAACACTGAGCAGTGGAGTTGTGACCTACACATTTTCACAGGGCAGCACCCAGGTTCAAAGCGGCTCCAGCGCCACATACGATTTGGCAAGTGCTGCCACCTCAGACACTGGGTCTTACACGTGTATTGCCAGCATCAGTTCAGTGGACTCCGTTGCCAGCAACACAGAGACCATGACAGTTGTCGGTGAGTATGATGTCAAGTTCTAGGAGGGCAGGGAATAAGGAAGAGAGATGAGACTGAGAGAGGAGTATTTTGTCCCTTTGTGACACGGTTGACAGAAAAGAAGGATGGAAGAGGAACCTCCATTTGATGTTGTCTGCTGTAGGTTTACGTGCTGGTGAGAAGCAGCGTGGTTGAGCATACTCTTCTGTTTGTTTCCTCAGATAAACCAACGACGCCCACTTTGGCTACCGACAATAGTGACCCAACGGATGGCGATGCCATAACACTGACGTGTACAGCCACAGAGGCCGCGGTAAACAACTATGAGTTCAAACTGGGCTCAACGTCACTGGCTTCTGGAAGTAGCAGCACATATTCCATAAGCACTGCAACTATCGGCGCAGATGATGGCAGCTACACCTGTATTGTGTCCATCGACACCGTGGCCTCAGATGCCAGTAGTGCCGTGGTCGTTGCGCGTGAGTAGAGCAGTATTATATTTGGACTGTGAGTGTGTCTGTGTCTGTATCGAATACAAAAGTGGGCACGCCGGGGAAAATGTGTGTTGTGTTTACGCGTGACGTTGATTTTTGACAAATTGTTTTCTTCCGTTTTCACATTTCTGTTTGTTAAGTTTAAGGTTCTTGCTGGTGGAATGTGGGAGGGGTCTTAAGGACTTAATGAATTAGGCTTTTTTAGACAGAAAGAAGAGGAAAGTTTATGCCTTAGTTTTGATGAAAACACGAGTGATGATTTGACAGTGGGTTTTCATAAGTAGATTTACTCGTGTGTACATAGCTAGCCTGACTAGGAAATGGCTTTTGCGTTGGCATGGAGGGAATCTGGGATGAGCCATTCATCCATTCGATGACAGAGGGAAATGGAACATTAGCTCATGAGTAGGGGGATATAGCAGTACTGGTTGAGTAAGCTGCGTAGAAGACATTGTGATGGGTGTTTGAGGAGAAGCGTTTGACTGTGATTGAAAGCATGTTTTTTTCTGGTTTCAGTGCGTCCCAAGACACCAACCCTGAGCAGAGCTCCTACAGATGCTACCATTGAGAGCGGCACATCTGTGACGTTGACATGTGCAACACTGAGCAGTGGAGTTGTGACCTACACATTTTCACAGGGCAGCACCCAGGTTCAAAGCGGCTCCAGCGCCACATACGATTTGGCAAGTGCTGCCACCTCAGACACTGGGTCTTACACGTGTATTGCCAGCATCAGTTCAGTGGACTCCGTTGCCAGCAACACAGAGACCATGACAGTTGTCGGTGAGTATGATGTCAAGTTCTAGGAGGGCAGGGAATAAGGAAGAGAGATGAGACTGAGAGAGGAGTATTTTGTCCCTTTGTGACACGGTTGACAGAAAAGAAGGATGGAAGAGGAACCTCCATTTGATGTTGTCTGCTGTAGGTTTACGTGCTGGTGAGAAGCAGCGTGGTTGAGCATACTCTTCTGTTTGTTTCCTCAGATAAACCAACGACGCCCACTTTGGCTACCGACAATAGTGACCCAACGGATGGCGATGCCATAACACTGACGTGTACAGCCACAGAGGCCGCGGTAAACAACTATGAGTTCAAACTGGGCTCAACGTCACTGGCTTCTGGAAGTAGCAGCACATATTCCATAAGCACTGCAACTATCGGCGCAGATGATGGCAGCTACACCTGTATTGTGTCCATCGACACCGTGGCCTCAGATGCCAGTAGTGCCGTGGTCGTTGCGCGTGAGTAGAGCAGTATTATATTTGGACTGTGAGTGTGTCTGTGTCTGTATCGAATACAAAAGTGGGCACGCCGGGGAAAATGTGTGTTGTGTTTACGCGTGACGTTGATTTTTGACAAATTGTTTTCTTCCGTTTTCACATTTCTGTTTGTTAAGTTTAAGTTTCTTGCTGGTGGAATGTGGGAGGGGTCTTAAGGACTTAATGAATGAGGGTTTTTTTTAGACAGAAAGAAGAGGAAAGTTTATGCCTTAGTTTTGATGAAAACACGAGTGATGATTTGACAGTGGGTTTTCATAAGTAGATTTACTCGTGTGTACATAGCTAGCCTGACTAGGAAATGGCTTTTGCGTTGGCATGGAGGGAATCTGGGATGAGCCATTCATCCATTCGATGACAGAGGGAAATGGAACATTAGCTCATGAGTAGGGGGATATAGCAGTACTGGTTGAGTAAGCTGCGTAGAAGACATTGTGATGGGTGTTTGAGGAGAAGCGTTTGACTGTGATTGAAAGCATGTTTTTTTCTGGTTTCAGTGCGTCCCAAGACACCAACCCTGAGCAGAGCTCCTACAGATGCTACCATTGAGAGCGGCACATCTGTGACGTTGACATGTGCAACACTGAGCAGTGGAGTTGTGACCTACACATTTTCACAGGGCAGCACCCAGGTTCAAAGCGGCTCCAGCGCCACATACGATTTGGCAAGTGCTGCCACCTCAGACACTGGGTCTTACACGTGTATTGCCAGCATCAGTTCAGTGGACTCCGTTGCCAGCAACACAGAGACCATGACAGTTGTCGGTGAGTATGATGTCAAGTTCTAGGAGGGCAGGGAATAAGGAAGAGAGATGAGACTGAGAGAGGAGTATTTTGTCCCTTTGTGACACGGTTGACAGAAAAGAAGGATGGAAGAGGAACCTCCATTTGATGTTGTCTGCTGTAGGTTTACGTGCTGGTGAGAAGCAGCGTGGTTGAGCATACTCTTCTGTTTGTTTCCTCAGATAAACCAACGACGCCCACTTTGGCTACCGACAATAGTGACCCAACGGATGGCGATGCCATAACACTGACGTGTACAGCCACAGAGGCCGCGGTAAACAACTATGAGTTCAAACTGGGCTCAACGTCACTGGCTTCTGGAAGTAGCAGCACATATTCCATAAGCACTGCAACTATCGGCGCAGATGATGGCAGCTACACCTGTATTGTGTCCATCGACACCGTGGCCTCAGATGCCAGTAGTGCCGTGGTCGTTGCGCGTGAGTAGAGCAGTATTATATTTGGACTGTGAGTGTGTCTGTGTCTGTATCGAATACAAAAGTGGGCACGCCGGGGAAAATGTGTGTTGTGTTTACGCGTGACGTTGATTTTTGACAAATTGTTTTCTTCCGTTTTCACATTTCTGTTTGTTAAGTTTAAGTTTCTTGCTGGTGGAATGTGGGAGGGGTCTTAGGGACTTAATGAATTAGGCTTTTTTAGACAGAATGAGCAAAGTTTATGTCTAATTTTGAGAAAAACACGAGTGATGGTTTGACAGTGGGTTTTCATAAGTAGATTTACTCGTGTGTACATAGCTAGCCTGACTAGGAAATGGCTTTTGCGTTGGCATGGAGGGAATCTGGGATGAGCCATTCATCCATTCGATGACAGAGGGAAATGGAACATTAGCTCATGAGTAGGGGGATATAGCAGTACTGGTTGAGTAAGCTGCGTAGAAGACATTGTGATGGGTGTTTGAGGAGAAGCGTTTGACTGTGATTGAAAGCATGTTTTTTTTCTGGTTTCAGTGCGTCCCAAGACACCAACCCTGAGCAGAGCTCCTACAGATGCTACCATTGAGAGCGGCACATCTGTGACGTTGACATGTGCAACACTGAGCAGTGGAGTTGTGACCTACACATTTTCACAGGGCAGCACCCAGGTTCAAAGCGGCTCCAGCGCCACATACGATTTGGCAAGTGCTGCCACCTCAGACACTGGGTCTTACACGTGTATTGCCAGCATCAGTTCAGTGGACTCCGTTGCCAGCAACACAGAGACCATGACAGTTGTCGGTGAGTATGATGTCAAGTTCTAGGAGGGCAGGGAATAAGGAAGAGAGATGAGACTGAGAGAGGAGTATTTTGTCCCTTTGTGACACGGTTGACAGAAAAGAAGGATGGAAGAGGAACCTCCATTTGATGTTGTCTGCTGTAGGTTTACGTGCTGGTGAGAAGCAGCGTGGTTGAGCATACTCTTCTGTTTGTTTCCTCAGATAAACCAACGACGCCCACTTTGGCTACCGACAATAGTGACCCAACGGATGGCGATGCCATAACACTGACGTGTACAGCCACAGAGGCCGCGGTAAACAACTATGAGTTCAAACTGGGCTCAACGTCACTGGCTTCTGGAAGTAGCAGCACATATTCCATAAGCACTGCAACTATCGGCGCAGATGATGGCAGCTACACCTGTATTGTGTCCATCGACACCGTGGCCTCAGATGCCAGTAGTGCCGTGGTCGTTGCGCGTGAGTAGAGCAGTATTATATTTGGACTGTGAGTGTGTCTGTGTCTGTATCGAATACAAAAGTGGGCACGCCGGGGAAAATGTGTGTTGTGTTTACGCGTGACGTTGATTTTTGACAAATTGTTTTCTTCCGTTTTCACATTTCTGTTTGTTAAGTTTAAGTTTCTTGCTGGTGGAATGTGGGAGGGGTCTTAGGGACTTAATGAATTAGGCTTTTTTAGACAGAATGAGCAAAGTTTATGTCTAATTTTGAGAAAAACACGAGTGATGGTTTGACAGTGGGTTTTCATAAGTAGATTTACTCGTGTGTACATAGCTAGCCTGACTAGGAAATGGCTTTTGCGTTGGCATGGAGGGAATCTGGGATGAGCCATTCATCCATTCGATGACAGAGGGAAATGGAACATTAGCTCATGAGTAGGGGGATATAGCAGTACTGGTTGAGTAAGCTGCGTAGAAGACATTATGATGGGTGTTTGAGGAGAAGCGTTTGACTGTGATTGAAAGCATGTTTTTTTCTGGTTTCAGTGCGTCCCAAGACACCAACCCTGAGCAGAGCTCCTACAGATGCTACCATTGAGAGCGGCACATCTGTGACGTTGACATGTGCAACACTGAGCAGTGGAGTTGTGACCTACACATTTTCACAGGGCAGCACCCAGGTTCAAAGCGGCTCCAGCGCCACATACGATTTGGCAAGTGCTGCCACCTCAGACACTGGGTCTTACACGTGTATTGCCAGCATCAGTTCAGTGGACTCCGTTGCCAGCAACACAGAGACCATGACAGTTGTCGGTGAGTATGATGTCAAGTTCTAGGAGGGCAGGGAATAAGGAAGAGAGATGAGACTGAGAGAGGAGTATTTTGTCCCTTTGTGACACGGTTGACAGAAAAGAAGGATGGAAGAGGAACCTCCATTTGATGTTGTCTGCTGTAGGTTTACGTGCTGGTGAGAAGCAGCGTGGTTGAGCATACTCTTCTGTTTGTTTCCTCAGATAAACCAACGACGCCCACTTTGGCTACCGACAATAGTGACCCAACGGATGGCGATGCCATAACACTGACGTGTACAGCCACAGAGGCCGCGGTAAACAACTATGAGTTCAAACTGGGCTCAACGTCACTGGCTTCTGGAAGTAGCAGCACATATTCCATAAGCACTGCAACTATCGGCGCAGATGATGGCAGCTACACCTGTATTGTGTCCATCGACACCGTGGCCTCAGATGCCAGTAGTGCCGTGGTCGTTGCGCGTGAGTAGAGCAGTATTATATTTGGACTGTGAGTGTGTCTGTGTCTGTATCGAATACAAAAGTGGGCACGCCGGGGAAAATGTGTGTTGTGTTTACGCGTGACGTTGATTTTTGACAAATTGTTTTCTTCCGTTTTCACATTTCTGTTTGTTAAGTTTAAGTTTCTTGCTGGTGGAATGTGGGAGGGGTCTTAGGGACTTAATGAATTAGGCTTTTTTAGACAGAATGAGCAAAGTTTATGTCTAATTTTGAGAAAAACACGAGTGATGGTTTGACAGTGGGTTTTCATAAGTAGATTTACTCGTGTGTACATAGCTAGCCTGACTAGGAAATGGCTTTTGCGTTGGCATGGAGGGAATCTGGGATGAGCCATTCATCCATTCGATGACAGAGGGAAATGGAACATTAGCTCATGAGTAGGGGGATATAGCAGTACTGGTTGAGTAAGCTGCGTAGAAGACATTGTGATGGGTGTTTGAGGAGAAGCGTTTGACTGTGATTGAAAGCATGTTTTTTTTCTGGTTTCAGTGCGTCCCAAGACACCAACCCTGAGCAGAGCTCCTACAGATGCTACCATTGAGAGCGGCACATCTGTGACGTTGACATGTGCAACACTGAGCAGTGGAGTTGTGACCTACACATTTTCACAGGGCAGCACCCAGGTTCAAAGCGGCTCCAGCGCCACATACGATTTGGCAAGTGCTGCCACCTCAGACACTGGGTCTTACACGTGTATTGCCAGCATCAGTTCAGTGGACTCCGTTGCCAGCAACACAGAGACCATGACAGTTGTCGGTGAGTATGATGTCAAGTTCTAGGAGGGCAGGGAATAAGGAAGAGAGATGAGACTGAGAGAGGAGTATTTTGTCCCTTTGTGACACGGTTGACAGAAAAGAAGGATGGAAGAGGAACCTCCATTTGATGTTGTCTGCTGTAGGTTTACGTGCTGGTGAGAAGCAGCGTGGTTGAGCATACTCTTCTGTTTGTTTCCTCAGATAAACCAACGACGCCCACTTTGGCTACCGACAATAGTGACCCAACGGATGGCGATGCCATAACACTGACGTGTACAGCCACAGAGGCCGCGGTAAACAACTATGAGTTCAAACTGGGCTCAACGTCACTGGCTTCTGGAAGTAGCAGCACATATTCCATAAGCACTGCAACTATCGGCGCAGATGATGGCAGCTACACCTGTATTGTGTCCATCGACACCGTGGCCTCAGATGCCAGTAGTGCCGTGGTCGTTGCGCGTGAGTAGAGCAGTATTATATTTGGACTGTGAGTGTGTCTGTGTCTGTATCGAATACAAAAGTGGGCACGCCGGGGAAAATGTGTGTTGTGTTTACGCGTGACGTTGATTTTTGACAAATTGTTTTCTTCCGTTTTCACATTTCTGTTTGTTAAGTTTAAGTTTCTTGCTGGTGGAATGTGGGAGGGGTCTTAGGGACTTAATGAATTAGGCTTTTTTAGACAGAATGAGCAAAGTTTATGTCTAATTTTGAGAAAAACACGAGTGATGGTTTGACAGTGGGTTTTCATAAGTAGATTTACTCGTGTGTACATAGCTAGCCTGACTAGGAAATGGCTTTTGCGTTGGCATGGAGGGAATCTGGGATGAGCCATTCATCCATTCGATGACAGAGGGAAATGGAACATTAGCTCATGAGTAGGGGGATATAGCAGTACTGGTTGAGTAAGCTGCGTAGAAGACATTATGATGGGTGTTTGAGGAGAAGCGTTTGACTGTGATTGAAAGCATGTTTTTTTCTGGTTTCAGTGCGTCCCAAGACACCAACCCTGAGCAGAGCTCCTACAGATGCTACCATTGAGAGCGGCACATCTGTGACGTTGACATGTGCAACACTGAGCAGTGGAGTTGTGACCTACACATTTTCACAGGGCAGCACCCAGGTTCAAAGCGGCTCCAGCGCCACATACGATTTGGCAAGTGCTGCCACCTCAGACACTGGGTCTTACACGTGTATTGCCAGCATCAGTTCAGTGGACTCCGTTGCCAGCAACACAGAGACCATGACAGTTGTCGGTGAGTATGATGTCAAGTTCTAGGAGGGCAGGGAATAAGGAAGAGAGATGAGACTGAGAGAGGAGTATTTTGTCCCTTTGTGACACGGTTGACAGAAAAGAAGGATGGAAGAGGAACCTCCATTTGATGTTGTCTGCTGTAGGTTTACGTGCTGGTGAGAAGCAGCGTGGTTGAGCATACTCTTCTGTTTGTTTCCTCAGATAAACCAACGACGCCCACTTTGGCTACCGACAATAGTGACCCAACGGATGGCGATGCCATAACACTGACGTGTACAGCCACAGAGGCCGCGGTAAACAACTATGAGTTCAAACTGGGCTCAACGTCACTGGCTTCTGGAAGTAGCAGCACATATTCCATAAGCACTGCAACTATCGGCGCAGATGATGGCAGCTACACCTGTATTGTGTCCATCGACACCGTGGCCTCAGATGCCAGTAGTGCCGTGGTCGTTGCGCGTGAGTAGAGCAGTATTATATTTGGACTGTGAGTGTGTCTGTGTCTGTATCGAATACAAAAGTGGGCACGCCGGGGAAAATGTGTGTTGTGTTTACGCGTGACGTTGATTTTTGACAAATTGTTTTCTTCCGTTTTCACATTTCTGTTTGTTAAGTTTAAGTTTCTTGCTGGTGGAATGTGGGAGGGGTCTTAGGGACTTAATGAATGAGGGTTTTTTAGACAGAATGAGCAAAGTTTATGTATAATTTTGAGAAAAACACGAGTGATGGTTTGACAGTGGGTTTTCATAAGTAGATTTACTCGTGTGTACATAGCTAGCCTGACTAGGAAATGGCTTTTGCGTTGGCATGGAGGGAATCTGGGATGAGCCATTCATCCATTCGATGACAGAGGGAAATGGAACATTAGCTCATGAGTAGGGGGATATAGCAGTACTGGTTGAGTAAGCTGCGTAGAAGACATTGTGATGGGTGTTTGAGGAGAAGCGTTTGACTGTGATTGAAAGCATGTTTTTTTTCTGGTTTCAGTGCGTCCCAAGACACCAACCCTGAGCAGAGCTCCTACAGATGCTACCATTGAGAGCGGCACATCTGTGACGTTGACATGTGCAACACTGAGCAGTGGAGTTGTGACCTACACATTTTCACAGGGCAGCACCCAGGTTCAAAGCGGCTCCAGCGCCACATACGATTTGGCAAGTGCTGCCACCTCAGACACTGGGTCTTACACGTGTATTGCCAGCATCAGTTCAGTGGACTCCGTTGCCAGCAACACAGAGACCATGACAGTTGTCGGTGAGTATGATGTCAAGTTCTAGGAGGGCAGGGAATAAGGAAGAGAGATGAGACTGAGAGAGGAGTATTTTGTCCCTTTGTGACACGGTTGACAGAAAAGAAGGATGGAAGAGGAACCTCCATTTGATGTTGTCTGCTGTAGGTTTACGTGCTGGTGAGAAGCAGCGTGGTTGAGCATACTCTTCTGTTTGTTTCCTCAGATAAACCAACGACGCCCACTTTGGCTACCGACAATAGTGACCCAACGGATGGCGATGCCATAACACTGACGTGTACAGCCACAGAGGCCGCGGTAAACAACTATGAGTTCAAACTGGGCTCAACGTCACTGGCTTCTGGAAGTAGCAGCACATATTCCATAAGCACTGCAACTATCGGCGCAGATGATGGCAGCTACACCTGTATTGTGTCCATCGACACCGTGGCCTCAGATGCCAGTAGTGCCGTGGTCGTTGCGCGTGAGTAGAGCAGTATTATATTTGGACTGTGAGTGTGTCTGTGTCTGTATCGAATACAAAAGTGGGCACGCCGGGGAAAATGTGTGTTGTGTTTACGCGTGACGTTGATTTTTGACAAATTGTTTTCTTCCGTTTTCACATTTCTGTTTGTTAAGTTTAAGTTTCTTGCTGGTGGAATGTGGGAGGGGTCTTAGGGACTTAATGAATGAGGGTTTTTTAGACAGAATGAGCAAAGTTTATGTATAATTTTGAGAAAAACACGAGTGATGGTTTGACAGTGGGTTTTCATAAGTAGATTTACTCGTGTGTACATAGCTAGCCTGACTAGGAAATGGCTTTTGCGTTGGCATGGAGGGAATCTGGGATGAGCCATTCATCCATTCGATGACAGAGGGAAATGGAACATTAGCTCATGAGTAGGGGGATATAGCAGTACTGGTTGAGTAAGCTGCGTAGAAGACATTGTGATGGGTGTTTGATGAGAAGCGTTTGACTGTGATTGAAAGCATGTTTTTTTCTGGTTTCAGTGCGTCCCAAGACACCAACCCTGAGCAGAGCTCCTACAGATGCTACCATTGAGAGCGGCACATCTGTGACGTTGACATGTGCAACACTGAGCAGTGGAGTTGTGACCTACACATTTTCACAGGGCAGCACCCAGGTTCAAAGCGGCTCCAGCGCCACATACGATTTGGCAAGTGCTGCCACCTCAGACACTGGGTCTTACACGTGTATTGCCAGCATCAGTTCAGTGGACTCCGTTGCCAGCAACACAGAGACCATGACAGTTGTCGGTGAGTATGATGTCAAGTTCTAGGAGGGCAGGGAATAAGGAAGAGAGATGAGACTGAGAGAGGAGTATTTTGTCCCTTTGTGACACGGTTGACAGAAAAGAAGGATGGAAGAGGAACCTCCATTTGATGTTGTCTGCTGTAGGTTTACGTGCTGGTGAGAAGCAGCGTGGTTGAGCATACTCTTCTGTTTGTTTCCTCAGATAAACCAACGACGCCCACTTTGGCTACCGACAATAGTGACCCAACGGATGGCGATGCCATAACACTGACGTGTACAGCCACAGAGGCCGCGGTAAACAACTATGAGTTCAAACTGGGCTCAACGTCACTGGCTTCTGGAAGTAGCAGCACATATTCCATAAGCACTGCAACTATCGGCGCAGATGATGGCAGCTACACCTGTATTGTGTCCATCGACACCGTGGCCTCAGATGCCAGTAGTGCCGTGGTCGTTGCGCGTGAGTAGAGCAGTATTATATTTGGACTGTGAGTGTGTCTGTGTCTGTATCGAATACAAAAGTGGGCACGCCGGGGAAAATGTGTGTTGTGTTTACGCGTGACGTTGATTTTTGACAAATTGTTTTCTTCCGTTTTCACATTTCTGTTTGTTAAGTTTAAGTTTCTTGCTGGTGGAATGTGGGAGGGGTCTTAGGGACTTAATGAATGAGGGTTTTTTAGACAGAATGAGCAAAGTTTATGTATAATTTTGAGAAAAACACGAGTGATGGTTTGACAGTGGGTTTTCATAAGTAGATTTACTCGTGTGTACATAGCTAGCCTGACTAGGAAATGGCTTTTGCGTTGGCATGGAGGGAATCTGGGATGAGCCATTCATCCATTCGATGACAGAGGGAAATGGAACATTAGCTCATGAGTAGGGGGATATAGCAGTACTGGTTGAGTAAGCTGCGTAGAAGACATTGTGATGGGTGTTTGATGAGAAGCGTTTGACTGTGATTGAAAGCATGTTTTTTTCTGGTTTCAGTGCGTCCCAAGACACCAACCCTGAGCAGAGCTCCTACAGATGCTACCATTGAGAGCGGCACATCTGTGACGTTGACATGTGCAACACTGAGCAGTGGAGTTGTGACCTACACATTTTCACAGGGCAGCACCCAGGTTCAAAGCGGCTCCAGCGCCACATACGATTTGGCAAGTGCTGCCACCTCAGACACTGGGTCTTACACGTGTATTGCCAGCATCAGTTCAGTGGACTCCGTTGCCAGCAACACAGAGACCATGACAGTTGTCGGTGAGTATGATGTCAAGTTCTAGGAGGGCAGGGAATAAGGAAGAGAGATGAGACTGAGAGAGGAGTATTTTGTCCCTTTGTGACACGGTTGACAGAAAAGAAGGATGGAAGAGGAACCTCCATTTGATGTTGTCTGCTGTAGGTTTACGTGCTGGTGAGAAGCAGCGTGGTTGAGCATACTCTTCTGTTTGTTTCCTCAGATAAACCAACGACGCCCACTTTGGCTACCGACAATAGTGACCCAACGGATGGCGATGCCATAACACTGACGTGTACAGCCACAGAGGCCGCGGTAAACAACTATGAGTTCAAACTGGGCTCAACGTCACTGGCTTCTGGAAGTAGCAGCACATATTCCATAAGCACTGCAACTATCGGCGCAGATGATGGCAGCTACACCTGTATTGTGTCCATCGACACCGTGGCCTCAGATGCCAGTAGTGCCGTGGTCGTTGCGCGTGAGTAGAGCAGTATTATATTTGGACTGTGAGTGTGTCTGTGTCTGTATCGAATACAAAAGTGGGCACGCCGGGGAAAATGTGTGTTGTGTTTACGCGTGACGTTGATTTTTGACAAATTGTTTTCTTCCGTTTTCACATTTCTGTTTGTTAAGTTTAAGTTTCTTGCTGGTGGAATGTGGGAGGGGTCTTAGGGACTTAATGAATTAGGCTTTTCTTTTAGACAGAAAAAAGAGGAAAGTTTATGCCTTAGTTTTGATGAAAGCACGAGTGATGGTTTGACAGTGGGTTTTCAGAAGTAGATTTACTCGTGTGTACATAGCTAACCTGACAAAGAAATGGCTTTTGTGTTGGCATGGAGGGAATCTGGGATGAGCCATTCATCCATTCGATGACAGAGGGAAATGGAACATTAGCTCATGAGTAGGGGGATATAGCAGTACTGGTTGAGTAAGCTGCGTAGAAGACATTGTGATGGGTGTTTGATGAGAAGCGTTTGACTGTGATTGAAAGCATGTTTTTTTCTGGTTTCAGTGCGTCCCAAGACACCAACCCTGAGCAGAGCTCCTACAGATGCTACCATTGAGAGCGGCACATCTGTGACGTTGACATGTGCAACACTGAGCAGTGGAGTTGTGACCTACACATTTTCACAGGGCAGCACCCAGGTTCAAAGCGGCTCCAGCGCCACATACGATTTGGCAAGTGCTGCCACCTCAGACACTGGGTCTTACACGTGTATTGCCAGCATCAGTTCAGTGGACTCCGTTGCCAGCAACACAGAGACCATGACAGTTGTCGGTGAGTATGATGTCAAGTTCTAGGAGGGCAGGGAATAAGGAAGAGAGATGAGACTGAGAGAGGAGTATTTTGTCCCTTTGTGACACGGTTGACAGAAAAGAAGGATGGAAGAGGAACCTCCATTTGATGTTGTCTGCTGTAGGTTTACGTGCTGGTGAGAAGCAGCGTGGTTGAGCATACTCTTCTGTTTGTTTCCTCAGATAAACCAACGACGCCCACTTTGGCTACCGACAATAGTGACCCAACGGATGGCGATGCCATAACACTGACGTGTACAGCCACAGAGGCCGCGGTAAACAACTATGAGTTCAAACTGGGCTCAACGTCACTGGCTTCTGGAAGTAGCAGCACATATTCCATAAGCACTGCAACTATCGGCGCAGATGATGGCAGCTACACCTGTATTGTGTCCATCGACACCGTGGCCTCAGATGCCAGTAGTGCCGTGGTCGTTGCGCGTGAGTAGAGCAGTATTATATTTGGACTGTGAGTGTGTCTGTGTCTGTATCGAATACAAAAGTGGGCACGCCGGGGAAAATGTGTGTTGTGTTTACGCGTGACGTTGATTTTTGACAAATTGTTTTCTTCCGTTTTCACATTTCTGTTTGTTAAGTTTAAGGTTCTTGCTGGTGGAATGTGGGAGGGGTCTTAAGGACTTAATGAATGAGGGTTTTTTTTAGACAGAAAGAAGAGGAAAGTTTATGCCTTAGTTTTGATGAAAACACGAGTGATGATTTGACAGTGGGTTTTCATAAGTAGATTTACTCGTGTGTACATAGCTAGCCTGACTAGGAAATGGCTTTTGCGTTGGCATGGAGGGAATCTGGGATGAGCCATTCATCCATTCGATGACAGAGGGAAATGGAACATTAGCTCATGAGTAGGGGGATATAGCAGTACTGGTTGAGTAAGCTGCGTAGAAGACATTGTGATGGGTGTTTGATGAGAAGCGTTTGACTGTGATTGAAAGCATGTTTTTTTCTGGTTTCAGTGCGTCCCAAGACACCAACCCTGAGCAGAGCTCCTACAGATGCTACCATTGAGAGCGGCACATCTGTGACGTTGACATGTGCAACACTGAGCAGTGGAGTTGTGACCTACACATTTTCACAGGGCAGCACCCAGGTTCAAAGCGGCTCCAGCGCCACATACGATTTGGCAAGTGCTGCCACCTCAGACACTGGGTCTTACACGTGTATTGCCAGCATCAGTTCAGTGGACTCCGTTGCCAGCAACACAGAGACCATGACAGTTGTCGGTGAGTATGATGTCAAGTTCTAGGAGGGCAGGGAATAAGGAAGAGAGATGAGACTGAGAGAGGAGTATTTTGTCCCTTTGTGACACGGTTGACAGAAAAGAAGGATGGAAGAGGAACCTCCATTTGATGTTGTCTGCTGTAGGTTTACGTGCTGGTGAGAAGCAGCGTGGTTGAGCATACTCTTCTGTTTGTTTCCTCAGATAAACCAACGACGCCCACTTTGGCTACCGACAATAGTGACCCAACGGATGGCGATGCCATAACACTGACGTGTACAGCCACAGAGGCCGCGGTAAACAACTATGAGTTCAAACTGGGCTCAACGTCACTGGCTTCTGGAAGTAGCAGCACATATTCCATAAGCACTGCAACTATCGGCGCAGATGATGGCAGCTACACCTGTATTGTGTCCATCGACACCGTGGCCTCAGATGCCAGTAGTGCCGTGGTCGTTGCGCGTGAGTAGAGCAGTATTATATTTGGACTGTGAGTGTGTCTGTGTCTGTATCGAATACAAAAGTGGGCACGCCGGGGAAAATGTGTGTTGTGTTTACGCGTGACGTTGATTTTTGACAAATTGTTTTCTTCCGTTTTCACATTTCTGTTTGTTAAGTTTAAGTTTCTTGCTGGTGGAATGTGGGAGGGGTCTTAAGGACTTAATGAATGAGGGTTTTTTTTAGACAGAAAGAAGAGGAAAGTTTATGCCTTAGTTTTGATGAAAACACGAGTGATGATTTGACAGTGGGTTTTCATAAGTAGATTTACTCGTGTGTACATAGCTAGCCTGACTAGGAAATGGCTTTTGCGTTGGCATGGAGGGAATCTGGGATGAGCCATTCATCCATTCGATGACAGAGGGAAATGGAACATTAGCTCATGAGTAGGGGGATATAGCAGTACTGGTTGAGTAAGCTGCGTAGAAGACATTGTGATGGGTGTTTGAGGAGAAGCGTTTGACTGTGATTGAAAGCATGTTTTTTTTCTGGTTTCAGTGCGTCCCAAGACACCAACCCTGAGCAGAGCTCCTACAGATGCTACCATTGAGAGCGGCACATCTGTGACGTTGACATGTGCAACACTGAGCAGTGGAGTTGTGACCTACACATTTTCACAGGGCAGCACCCAGGTTCAAAGCGGCTCCAGCGCCACATACGATTTGGCAAGTGCTGCCACCTCAGACACTGGGTCTTACACGTGTATTGCCAGCATCAGTTCAGTGGACTCCGTTGCCAGCAACACAGAGACCATGACAGTTGTCGGTGAGTATGATGTCAAGTTCTAGGAGGGCAGGGAATAAGGAAGAGAGATGAGACTGAGAGAGGAGTATTTTGTCCCTTTGTGACACGGTTGACAGAAAAGAAGGATGGAAGAGGAACCTCCATTTGATGTTGTCTGCTGTAGGTTTACGTGCTGGTGAGAAGCAGCGTGGTTGAGCATACTCTTCTGTTTGTTTCCTCAGATAAACCAACGACGCCCACTTTGGCTACCGACAATAGTGACCCAACGGATGGCGATGCCATAACACTGACGTGTACAGCCACAGAGGCCGCGGTAAACAACTATGAGTTCAAACTGGGCTCAACGTCACTGGCTTCTGGAAGTAGCAGCACATATTCCATAAGCACTGCAACTATCGGCGCAGATGATGGCAGCTACACCTGTATTGTGTCCATCGACACCGTGGCCTCAGATGCCAGTAGTGCCGTGGTCGTTGCGCGTGAGTAGAGCAGTATTATATTTGGACTGTGAGTGTGTCTGTGTCTGTATCGAATACAAAAGTGGGCACGCCGGGGAAAATGTGTGTTGTGTTTACGCGTGACGTTGATTTTTGACAAATTGTTTTCTTCCGTTTTCACATTTCTGTTTGTTAAGTTTAAGTTTCTTGCTGGTGGAATGTGGGAGGGGTCTTAAGGACTTAATGAATGAGGGTTTTTTTTAGACAGAAAGAAGAGGAAAGTTTATGCCTTAGTTTTGATGAAAACACGAGTGATGATTTGACAGTGGGTTTTCATAAGTAGATTTACTCGTGTGTACATAGCTAGCCTGACTAGGAAATGGCTTTTGCGTTGGCATGGAGGGAATCTGGGATGAGCCATTCATCCATTCGATGACAATGGGAAATGGAACATTAGCTCATGAGTAGGGGGATATAGCAGTACTGGTTGAGTAAGCTGCGTAGAAGACATTGTGATGGGTGTTTGAGGAGAAGCGTTTGACTGTGATTAAAAGCATGTTTTTTTCTGGTTTCAGTGCGTCCCAAGACACCAACCCTGAGCAGAGCTCCTACAGATGCTACCATTGAGAGCGGCACATCTGTGACGTTGACATGTGCAACACTGAGCAGTGGAGTTGTGACCTACACATTTTCACAGGGCAGCACCCAGGTTCAAAGCGGCTCCAGCGCCACATACGATTTGGCAAGTGCTGCCACCTCAGACACTGGGTCTTACACGTGTATTGCCAGCATCAGTTCAGTGGACTCCGTTGCCAGCAACACAGAGACCATGACAGTTGTCGGTGAGTATGATGTCAAGTTCTAGGAGGGCAGGGAATAAGGAAGAGAGATGAGACTGAGAGAGGAGTATTTTGTCCCTTTGTGACACGGTTGACAGAAAAGAAGGATGGAAGAGGAACCTCCATTTGATGTTGTCTGCTGTAGGTTTACGTGCTGGTGAGAAGCAGCGTGGTTGAGCATACTCTTCTGTTTGTTTCCTCAGATAAACCAACGACGCCCACTTTGGCTACCGACAATAGTGACCCAACGGATGGCGATGCCATAACACTGACGTGTACAGCCACAGAGGCCGCGGTAAACAACTATGAGTTCAAACTGGGCTCAACGTCACTGGCTTCTGGAAGTAGCAGCACATATTCCATAAGCACTGCAACTATCGGCGCAGATGATGGCAGCTACACCTGTATTGTGTCCATCGACACCGTGGCCTCAGATGCCAGTAGTGCCGTGGTCGTTGCGCGTGAGTAGAGCAGTATTATATTTGGACTGTGAGTGTGTCTGTGTCTGTATCGAATACAAAAGTGGGCACGCCGGGGAAAATGTGTGTTGTGTTTACGCGTGACGTTGATTTTTGACAAATTGTTTTCTTCCGTTTTCACATTTCTGTTTGTTAAGTTTAAGTTTCTTGCTGGTGGAATGTGGGAGGGGTCTTAAGGACTTAATGAATGAGGGTTTTTTTTAGACAGAAAGAAGAGGAAAGTTTATGCCTTAGTTTTGATGAAAACACGAGTGATGATTTGACAGTGGGTTTTCATAAGTAGATTTACTCGTGTGTACATAGCTAGCCTGACTAGGAAATGGCTTTTGCGTTGGCATGGAGGGAATCTGGGATGAGCCATTCATCCATTCGATGACAATGGGAAATGGAACATTAGCTCATGAGTAGGGGGATATAGCAGTACTGGTTGAGTAAGCTGCGTAGAAGACATTGTGATGGGTGTTTGAGGAGAAGCGTTTGACTGTGATTAAAAGCATGTTTTTTTCTGGTTTCAGTGCGTCCCAAGACACCAACCCTGAGCAGAGCTCCTACAGATGCTACCATTGAGAGCGGCACATCTGTGACGTTGACATGTGCAACACTGAGCAGTGGAATTGTGACCTACACATTTTCACAGGGCAGCACCCAGGTTCAAAGCGGCTCCAGCGCCACATACGATTTGGCAAGTGCTGCCACCTCAGACACTGGGTCTTACACGTGTATTGCCAGCATCAGTTCAGTGGACTCCGTTGCCAGCAACACAGAGACCATGACAGTTGTCGGTGAGTATGATGTCAAGTTCTAGGAGGGCAGGGAATAAGGAAGAGAGATGAGACTGAGAGAGGAGTATTTTGTCCCTTTGTGACACGGTTGACAGAAAAGAAGGATGGAAGAGGAACCTCCATTTGATGTTGTCTGCTGTAGGTTTACGTGCTGGTGAGAAGCAGCGTGGTTGAGCATACTCTTCTGTTTGTTTCCTCAGATAAACCAACGACGCCCACTTTGGCTACCGACAATAGTGACCCAACGGATGGCGATGCCATAACACTGACGTGTACAGCCACAGAGGCCGCGGTAAACAACTATGAGTTCAAACTGGGCTCAACGTCACTGGCTTCTGGAAGTAGCAGCACATATTCCATAAGCACTGCAACTATCGGCGCAGATGATGGCAGCTACACCTGTATTGTGTCCATCGACACCGTGGCCTCAGATGCCAGTAGTGCCGTGGTCGTTGCGCGTGAGTAGAGCAGTATTATATTTGGACTGTGAGTGTGTCTGTGTCTGTATCGAATACAAAAGTGGGCACGCCGGGGAAAATGTGTGTTGTGTTTACGCGTGACGTTGATTTTTGACAAATTGTTTTCTTCCGTTTTCACATTTCTGTTTGTTAAGTTTAAGTTTCTTGCTGGTGGAATGTGGGAGGGGTCTTAGGGACTTAATGAATTAGGCTTTTTTAGACAGAATGAGCAAAGTTTATGTCTAATTTTGAGAAAAACACGAGTGATGGTTTGACAGTGGGTTTTCATAAGTAGATTTACTCGTGTGTACATAGCTAGCCTGACTAGGAAATGGCTTTTGCGTTGGCATGGAGGGAATCTGGGATGAGCCATTCATCCATTCGATGACAGAGGGAAATGGAACATTAGCTCATGAGTAGGGGGATATAGCAGTACTGGTTGAGTAAGCTGCGTAGAAGACATTGTGATGGGTGTTTGAGGAGAAGCGTTTGACTGTGATTGAAAGCATGTTTTTTTTCTGGTTTCAGTGCGTCCCAAGACACCAACCCTGAGCAGAGCTCCTACAGATGCTACCATTGAGAGCGGCACATCTGTGACGTTGACATGTGCAACACTGAGCAGTGGAGTTGTGACCTACACATTTTCACAGGGCAGCACCCAGGTTCAAAGCGGCTCCAGCGCCACATACGATTTGGCAAGTGCTGCCACCTCAGACACTGGGTCTTACACGTGTATTGCCAGCATCAGTTCAGTGGACTCCGTTGCCAGCAACACAGAGACCATGACAGTTGTCGGTGAGTATGATGTCAAGTTCTAGGAGGGCAGGGAATAAGGAAGAGAGATGAGACTGAGAGAGGAGTATTTTGTCCCTTTGTGACACGGTTGACAGAAAAGAAGGATGGAAGAGGAACCTCCATTTGATGTTGTCTGCTGTAGGTTTACGTGCTGGTGAGAAGCAGCGTGGTTGAGCATACTCTTCTGTTTGTTTCCTCAGATAAACCAACGACGCCCACTTTGGCTACCGACAATAGTGACCCAACGGATGGCGATGCCATAACACTGACGTGTACAGCCACAGAGGCCGCGGTAAACAACTATGAGTTCAAACTGGGCTCAACGTCACTGGCTTCTGGAAGTAGCAGCACATATTCCATAAGCACTGCAACTATCGGCGCAGATGATGGCAGCTACACCTGTATTGTGTCCATCGACACCGTGGCCTCAGATGCCAGTAGTGCCGTGGTCGTTGCGCGTGAGTAGAGCAGTATTATATTTGGACTGTGAGTGTGTCTGTGTCTGTATCGAATACAAAAGTGGGCACGCCGGGGAAAATGTGTGTTGTGTTTACGCGTGACGTTGATTTTTGACAAATTGTTTTCTTCCGTTTTCACATTTCTGTTTGTTAAGTTTAAGTTTCTTGCTGGTGGAATGTGGGAGGGGTCTTAGGGACTTAATGAATTAGGCTTTTTTAGACAGAATGAGCAAAGTTTATGTCTAATTTTGAGAAAAACACGAGTGATGGTTTGACAGTGGGTTTTCATAAGTAGATTTACTCGTGTGTACATAGCTAGCCTGACTAGGAAATGGCTTTTGCGTTGGCATGGAGGGAATCTGGGATGAGCCATTCATCCATTCGATGACAGAGGGAAATGGAACATTAGCTCATGAGTAGGGGGATATAGCAGTACTGGTTGAGTAAGCTGCGTAGAAGACATTGTGATGGGTGTTTGAGGAGAAGCGTTTGACTGTGATTGAAAGCATGTTTTTTTCTGGTTTCAGTGCGTCCCAAGACACCAACCCTGAGCAGAGCTCCTACAGATGCTACCATTGAGAGCGGCACATCTGTGACGTTGACATGTGCAACACTGAGCAGTGGAGTTGTGACCTACACATTTTCACAGGGCAGCACCCAGGTTCAAAGCGGCTCCAGCGCCACATACGATTTGGCAAGTGCTGCCACCTCAGACACTGGGTCTTACACGTGTATTGCCAGCATCAGTTCAGTGGACTCCGTTGCCAGCAACACAGAGACCATGACAGTTGTCGGTGAGTATGATGTCAAGTTCTAGGAGGGTAGGGAATAAGGAAGAGAGATGAGACTGAGAGAGGAGTATTTTGTCCCTTTGTGACACGGTTGACAGAAAAGAAGGATGGAAGAGGAACCTCCATGTGATGTTGTCTGCTGTAGGCCTACGTGCTGGCTAGAAGCAGCGTGGTTGAGCATACTCTTCTGTTTGTTTCCTCAGATAAACCAACGACGCCCACTTTGGCTACCGACAATAGTGACCCAACGGATGGCGATGCCATAACACTGACGTGTACAGCCACAGAGGCCGCGGTAAACAACTATGAGTTCAAACTGGGCTCAACGTCACTGGCTTCTGGAAGTAGCAGCACATATTCCATAAGCGCTGCAACTATCGGCGCAGATGATGGCAGCTACACCTGTATTGTGTCCATCGACACCGTGGCCTCAGATGCCAGTACTGCCGTGGTCGTTGCGCGTGAGTAGAGCAGTATTATATTTGGACTGTGAGTGTGTCTGTGTCTGTATCGAATACAAAAGTGGGCACGCCGGGGAAAATGTGTGTTGTGTTTACGCGTGACGTTGATTTTTGACAAATTGTTTTCTTCCGTTTTCACATTTCTGTTTGTTAAGTTTAAGTTTCTTGCTGGTGGAATGTGGGAGGGGTCTTAGGGACTTAATGAATTAGGCTTTTTTAGACAGAATGAGCAAAGTTTATGTCTAATTTTGAGAAAAACACGAGTGATGGTTTGACAGTGGGTTTTCATAAGTAGATTTACTCGTGTGTACATAGCTAGCCTGACTAGGAAATGGCTTTTGCGTTGGCATGGAGGGAATCTGGGATGAGCCATTCATCCATTCGATGACAGAGGGAAATGGAACATTAGCTCATGAGTAGGGGGATATAGCAGTACTGGTTGAGTAAGCTGCGTAGAAGACATTGTGATGGGTGTTTGAGGAGAAGCGTTTGACTGTGATTGAAAGCATGTTTTTTTTCTGGTTTCAGTGCGTCCCAAGACACCAACCCTGAGCAGAGCTCCTACAGATGCTACCATTGAGAGCGGCACATCTGTGACGTTGACATGTGCAACACTGAGCAGTGGAGTTGTGACCTACACATTTTCACAGGGCAGCACCCAGGTTCAAAGCGGCTCCAGCGCCACATACGATTTGGCAAGTGCTGCCACCTCAGACACTGGGTCTTACACGTGTATTGCCAGCATCAGTTCAGTGGACTCCGTTGCCAGCAACACAGAGACCATGACAGTTGTCGGTGAGTATGATGTCAAGTTCTAGGAGGGTAGGGAATAAGGAAGAGAGATGAGACTGAGAGAGGAGTATTTTGTCCCTTTGTGACACGGTTGACAGAAAAGAAGGATGGAAGAGGAACCTCCATGTGATGTTGTCTGCTGTAGGCCTACGTGCTGGCTAGAAGCAGCGTGGTTGAGCATACTCTTCTGTTTGTTTCCTCAGATAAACCAACGACGCCCACTTTGGCTACCGACAATAGTGACCCAACGGATGGCGATGCCATAACACTGACGTGTACAGCCACAGAGGCCGCGGTAAACAACTATGAGTTCAAACTGGGCTCAACGTCACTGGCTTCTGGAAGTAGCAGCACATATTCCATAAGCACTGCAACTATCGGCGCAGATGATGGCAGCTACACCTGTATTGTGTCCATCGACACCGTGGCCTCAGATGCCAGTACTGCCGTGGTCGTTGCGCGTGAGTAGAGCAGTATTATATTTGGACTGTGAGTGTGTCTGTGTCTGTATCGAATACAAAAGTGGGCACGCCGGGGAAAATGTGTGTTGTGTTTACGCGTGACGTTGATTTTTGACAAATTGTTTTCTTCCGTTTTCACATTTCTGTTTGTTAAGTTTAAGGTTCTTGCTGGTGGAATGTGGGAGGGGTCTTAAGGACTTAATGAATGAGGGTTTTTTTTAGACAGAAAGAAGAGGAAAGTTTATGCCTTAGTTTTGATGAAAACACGAGTGATGATTTGACAGTGGGTTTTCATAAGTAGATTTACTCGTGTGTACATAGCTAGCCTGACTAGGAAATGGCTTTTGCGTTGGCATGGAGGGAATCTGGGATGAGCCATTCATCCATTCGATGACAGAGGGAAATGGAACATTAGCTCATGAGTAGGGGGATATAGCAGTACTGGTTGAGTAAGCTGCGTAGAAGACATTGTGATGGGTGTTTGAGGAGAAGCGTTTGACTGTGATTAAAAGCATGTTTTTTTCTGGTTTCAGTGCGTCCCAAGACACCAACCCTGAGCAGAGCTCCTACAGATGCTACCATTGAGAGCGGCACATCTGTGACGTTGACATGTGCAACACTGAGCAGTGGAGTTGTGACCTACACATTTTCACAGGGCAGCACCCAGGTTCAAAGCGGCTCCAGCGCCACATACGATTTGGCAAGTGCTGCCACCTCAGACACTGGGTCTTACACGTGTATTGCCAGCATCAGTTCAGTGGACTCCGTTGCCAGCAACACAGAGACCATGACAGTTGTCGGTGAGTATGATGTCAAGTTCTAGGAGGGTAGGGAATAAGGAAGAGAGATGAGACTGAGAGAGGAGTATTTTGTCCCTTTGTGACACGGTTGACAGAAAAGAAGGATGGAAGAGGAACCTCCATGTGATGTTGTCTGCTGTAGGCCTACGTGCTGGCTAGAAGCAGCGTGGTTGAGCATACTCTTCTGTTTGTTTCCTCAGATAAACCAACGACGCCCACTTTGGCTACCGACAATAGTGACCCAACGGATGGCGATGCCATAACACTGACGTGTACAGCCACAGAGGCCGCGGTAAACAACTATGAGTTCAAACTGGGCTCAACGTCACTGGCTTCTGGAAGTAGCAGCACATATTCCATAAGCGCTGCAACTATCGGCGCAGATGATGGCAGCTACACCTGTATTGTGTCCATCGACACCGTGGCCTCAGATGCCAGTACTGCCGTGGTCGTTGCGCGTGAGTAGAGCAGTATTATATTTGGACTGTGAGTGTGTCTGTGTCTGTATCGAATACAAAAGTGGGCACGCCGGGGAAAATGTGTGTTGTGTTTACGCGTGACGTTGATTTTTGACAAATTGTTTTCTTCCGTTTTCACATTTCTGTTTGTTAAGTTTAAGGTTCTTGCTGGTGGAATGTGGGAGGGGTCTTAAGGACTTAATGAATGAGGGTTTTTTTTAGACAGAAAGAAGAGGAAAGTTTATGCCTTAGTTTTGATGAAAACACGAGTGATGATTTGACAGTGGGTTTTCATAAGTAGATTTACTCGTGTGTACATAGCTAGCCTGACTAGGAAATGGCTTTTGCGTTGGCATGGAGGGAATCTGGGATGAGCCATTCATCCATTCGATGACAGAGGGAAATGGAACATTAGCTCATGAGTAGGGGGATATAGCAGTACTGGTTGAGTAAGCTGCGTAGAAGACATTGTGATGGGTGTTTGAGGAGAAGCGTTTGACTGTGATTGAAAGCATGTTTTTTTTCTGGTTTCAGTGCGTCCCAAGACACCAACCCTGAGCAGAGCTCCTACAGATGCTACCATTGAGAGCGGCACATCTGTGACGTTGACATGTGCAACACTGAGCAGTGGAGTTGTGACCTACACATTTTCACAGGGCAGCACCCAGGTTCAAAGCGGCTCCAGCGCCACATACGATTTGGCAAGTGCTGCCACCTCAGACACTGGGTCTTACACGTGTATTGCCAGCATCAGTTCAGTGGACTCCGTTGCCAGCAACACAGAGACCATGACAGTTGTCGGTGAGTATGATGTCAAGTTCTAGGAGGGTAGGGAATAAGGAAGAGAGATGAGACTGAGAGAGGAGTATTTTGTCCCTTTGTGACACGGTTGACAGAAAAGAAGGATGGAAGAGGAACCTCCATGTGATGTTGTCTGCTGTAGGCCTACGTGCTGGCTAGAAGCAGCGTGGTTGAGCATACTCTTCTGTTTGTTTCCTCAGATAAACCAACGACGCCCACTTTGGCTACCGACAATAGTGACCCAACGGATGGCGATGCCATAACACTGACGTGTACAGCCACAGAGGCCGCGGTAAACAACTATGAGTTCAAACTGGGCTCAACGTCACTGGCTTCTGGAAGTAGCAGCACATATTCCATAAGCGCTGCAACTATCGGCGCAG
This sequence comes from Aplysia californica, assembly GCF_000002075.1. NCBI lineage: Eukaryota > Metazoa > Mollusca > Gastropoda > Aplysiida > Aplysiidae > Aplysia > Aplysia californica. The sequence continues at coordinate 1,228,946 of NW_004797344.1, forward strand.
ATGATGGCAGCTACACCTGTATTGTGTCCATCGACACCGTGGCCTCAGATGCCAGTACTGCCGTGGTCGTTGCGCGTGAGTAGAGCAGTATTATATTTGGACTGTGAGTGTGTCTGTGTCTGTATCGAATACAAAAGTGGGCACGCCGGGGAAAATGTGTGTTGTGTTTACGCGTGACGTTGATTATGGACAAATTGTTTTCTTCCGTTTTCACATTTCTGTTTGTTAAGTTTAAGTTTCTTGCTGGTGGAATGTGGGAGGGGTCTTAGGGACTTGATGAATGAGGCTTATTTTAGACAGAAAGAAGAGGAAAGTTTATGCCTTAGTTTTGATGAAAACACGAGTGATGGTTTGACAGTGGGTTTTCAGAAGTAGATTTACTCGTGTGTACATAGCTAGCCTGACTAGGAAATGGCTTTTGCGTTGGCATGGAGGGAATCTGGGATGAGCCATTCATCCATTCGATGACAGAGGGAAATGGAACATTAGCTCATGAGTAGGGGGATATAGCAGTACTGGTTGAGTAAGCTGCGTAGAAGACATTATGATGGGTGTTTGAGGAGAAGCGTTTGACTGTGATTGAAAGCATGTTTTTTTCTGGTTTCAGTGCGTCCCAAGACACCAACCCTGAGCAGAGCTCCTACAGATGCTACCATTGAGAGCGGCACATCTGTGACGTTGACATGTGCAACACTGAGCAGTGGAGTTGTGACCTACACATTTTCACAGGGCAGCACCCAGGTTCAAAGCGGCTCCAGCGCCACATACGATTTGGCAAGTGCTGCCACCTCAGACACTGGGTCTTACACGTGTATTGCCAGCATCAGTTCAGTGGACTCCGTTGCCAGCAACACAGAGACCATGACAGTTGTCGGTGAGTATGATGTCAAGTTCTAGGAGGGCAGGGAATAAGGAAGAGAGATGAGACTGAGAGAGGAGTATTTTGTCCCTTTGTGACACGGTTGACAGAAAAGAAGGATGGAAGAGGAACCTCCATTTGATGTTGTCTGCTGTAGGTTTACGTGCTGGTGAGAAGCAGCGTGGTTGAGCATACTCTTCTGTTTGTTTCCTCAGATAAACCAACGACGCCCACTTTGGCTACCGACAATAGTGACCCAACGGATGGCGATGCCATAACACTGACGTGTACAGCCACAGAGGCCGCGGTAAACAACTATGAGTTCAAACTGGGCTCAACGTCACTGGCTTCTGGAAGTAGCAGCACATATTCCATAAGCGCTGCAACTATCGGCGCAGATGATGGCAGCTACACCTGTATTGTGTCCATCGACACCGTGGCCTCAGATGCCAGTACTGCCGTGGTCGTTGCGCGTGAGTAGAGCAGTATTATATTTGGACTGTGAGTGTGTCTGTGTCTGTATCGAATACAAAAGTGGGCACGCCGGGGAAAATGTGTGTTGTGTTTACGCGTGACGTTGATTATGGACAAATTGTTTTCTTCCGTTTTCACATTTCTGTTTGTTAAGTTTAAGTTTCTTGCTGGTGGAATGTGGGAGGGGTCTTAGGGACTTGATGAATGAGGCTTATTTTAGACAGAAAGAAGAGGAAAGTTTATGCCTTAGTTTTGATGAAAACACGAGTGATGGTTTGACAGTGGGTTTTCAGAAGTAGATTTACTCGTGTGTACATAGCTAGCCTGACTAGGAAATGGCTTTTGCGTTGGCATGGAGGGAATCTGGGATGAGCCATTCATCCATTCGATGACAGAGGGAAATGGAACATTAGCTCATGAGTAGGGGGATATAGCAGTACTGGTTGAGTAAGCTGCGTAGAAGACATTATGATGGGTGTTTGAGGAGAAGCGTTTGACTGTGATTGAAAGCATGTTTTTTTCTGGTTTCAGTGCGTCCCAAGACACCAACCCTGAGCAGAGCTCCTACAGATGCTACCATTGAGAGCGGCACATCTGTGACGTTGACATGTGCAACACTGAGCAGTGGAGTTGTGACCTACACATTTTCACAGGGCAGCACCCAGGTTCAAAGCGGCTCCAGCGCCACATATGATTTGGCAAGTGCTGCCACCTCAGACACTGGGTCTTACACGTGTATTGCCAGCATCAGTTCAGTGGACTCCGTTGCCAGCAACACAGAGACCATGACAGTTGTCGGTGAGTATGATGTCAAGTTCTAGGAGGGTAGGGAATAAGGAAGAGAGATGAGACTGAGAGAGGAGTATTTTGTCCCTTTGTGACACGGTTGACAGAAAAGAAGGATGGAAGAGGAACCTCCATGTGATGTTGTCTGCTGTAGGTTTACGTGCTGGTGAGAAGCAGCGTGGTTGAGCATACTCTTCTGTTTGTTTCCTCAGATAAACCAACGACGCCCACTTTGGCTACCGACAATAGTGACCCAACGGATGGCGATGCCATAACACTGACGTGTACAGCCACAGAGGCCGCGGTAAACAACTATGAGTTCAAACTGGGCTCAACGTCACTGGCTTCTGGAAGTAGCAGCACATATTCCATAAGCACTGCAACTATCGGCGCAGATGATGGCAGCTACACCTGTATTGTGTCCATCGACACCGTGGCCTCAGATGCCAGTAGCGCCGTGGTCGTTGCGCGTGAGTAGAGCAGTATTATATTTGGACTGTGAGTGTGTCTGTGTCTGTATCGAATACAAAAGTGGGCACGCCGGGGAAAATGTGTGTTGTGTTTACGCGTGACGTTGATTTTTGACAAATTGTTTTCTTCCGTTTTCACATTTCTGTTTGTTAAGTTTAAGTTTCTTGCTGGTGGAATGTGGGAGGGGTCTTAGGGACTTAATGAATTAGGCTTTTCTTTTAGACAGAAAAAAGAGGAAAGTTTATGCCTTAGTTTTGATGAAAGCACGAGTGATGGTTTGACAGTGGGTTTTCAGAAGTAGATTTACTCGTGTGTACATAGCTAGCCTGACTAGGAAATGGCTTTTGCGTTGGCATGGAGGGAATCTGGGATGAGCCATTCATCCATTCGATGACAGAGGGAAATGGAACATTAGCTCATGAGTAGGGGGATATAGCAGTACTGGTTGAGTAAGCTGCGTAGAAGACATTGTGATGGGTGTTTGAGGAGAAGCGTTTGACTGTGATTGAAAGCATGTTTTTTTCTGGTTTCAGTGCGTCCCAAGACACCAACCCTGAGCAGAGCTCCTACAGATGCTACCATTGAGAGCGGCACATCTGTGACGTTGACATGTGCAACACTGAGCAGTGGAGTTGTGACCTACACATTTTCACAGGGCAGCACCCAGGTTCAAAGCGGCTCCAGCGCCACATACGATTTGGCAAGTGCTGCCACCTCAGACACTGGGTCTTACACGTGTATTGCCAGCATCAGTTCAGTGGACTCCGTTGCCAGCAACACAGAGACCATGACAGTTGTCGGTGAGTATGATGTCAAGTTCTAGGAAAGTAGGGAATAGTGAGTAGAGAAGAGAGAAATAAAATTTGCCCAACGTAGGAAAAGTTTTGGTTTCCTCAAATTCATAATTTTGACGAAATTCTGGTTTCATCACAATGCCTCACATTTATGTTTTAGTGCGTAATATTTAATAGCTCGTCCGCCAATGTGTGACGATAACTATTACACCTGCAGAGGATAATATTTCTGTGGGGAAATAGACAAATTCGAAGAATTAAAGGTTACAGATGTCTTGTGGCTTCTGCCATGGCCGATGTGACCACTTCTGGCAGAGAAATCAGTAGCTGCAGGTGTTACGAAATGGGTGTGTTTACTTCACAGCCAAATGCTCTCCTTCTTCCTTGCTCCTGACAGGATGGCAATTTCATAATGAAACATACCAGTGCGAAATGTTGGATATTATATTGACACATTTTGTCCATTCTATATGTACATGATGTTTTTTCCAGGTATTTCAACACCAAAAAAATCATTACTCAGCGCACTCCAAGCAGTATGTCAGTCTTCTGTCTAGACCAACCTTTTCTATGAATGCCCCAGGTTGTTAGCAGATTTCAGTAATCTGATCTTGTTAAACTGCATTATGTTTATAACATTGTATACGGATGACCAAGAAACTAGCACAGGTCTATATCTGTCTTAAGTGGTTTCATTCTTTTTTTTTTAAAGCAAATTTACTGGCAAATTAGGTGGGGAAACCAGGTATCCTGTGTCAAGGGCAAGTACTTTTTTTCTGGGTATGAAGAGGTTTTCGATTCGAAAATTAGAATAAAGTAAACAACCATCAGCCCTTACGGTAGTCGGCTTTCTGGCTGTGCAATATTAAAACACTAAGAGTTTATTGGACGACATTGATAGCAGTACTTCTACTACTTTTCAAAGCCCACATTAAATGTAATAATAATAGATTACATTTATATAGCGCAGATCTCGGCTTAACGGCAAGCTCTATGCACTTTACAATCTATTATACTATTAACCCAGGAGGCCTGAGAGCATTCTGAAACAAATTCAACTTCCTGGGAAGCATACAGTGCAAACTGCCATTTATGGGTGCTAAAACACTAACATTCTAACAAGATCTTTCACTTTCAGTAATACCAGACCACTTACCCTGCAACACTTCAATGATATTTTAAAGTATCGTATTTCTTTTTTGTCGGACAGCCGTTATCAGCAAGCCGTACATTACGAGAAGCCTGGCTGTTGTGGGTGAAGGTGATGACGTCACACTGACCTGCAACACAGACTCCTCGCCCGTCTCTGCCTTCACGTACTCGTGGGTAAAAGACGCAGGTAGCCCACTCTCTGAGACTGGCAGGGACTTAACGATCACTGGAGCATCTCAGGGCACAGATGGGGGCAGCTACACCTGTACCATTTCTGAGACTTTTTCGTCCGACACCAGTAATGGATACACTTTAACAATCTACGGTAGGTGAAATTGTGAAGTCAGTTGTATCTTGTCCTGTTCTTTTCTTTTGCCTTCATGTATATTTTTGTGCCGTACTTTTTATGGGAACACATTCGGTCATAGCTCCAGAGTTATTCGTGCATCTAGAGTAGGATTATGCCATATGTGATGTCGATACGTCATGTATGTTTCTTTCTCATATGCACATGTATGACAAGGGAAACCGGACTAATACAATATGTAACTCTCAATAATCTAGAAAATGTGTACCACTGTCCAACAGGAAATTATAGCTAATGGTATATGCATCATTGGCTGCTCCCCTCTCACTCCTAACCTATCCTCATTATGCATAAATACAGATGTCAAACTGTTAAATCCTTTAGGCATGAAAAGACGTAGACCTTCGGGCACTGCAGCCGTCTGCTCACCTCCCCTCAAATGTGAAAAAAGTATACACGAACTTTTAATGTTTGAGTCTCTAGATCTAGATCTAGATTCTAGTGCATTTGTTTTTCGTTTAATCATAATCCCTGCCTTTCCCCCATCATCAGCCCACTCCTATACCCACCTCTGTCAGCCGTCTTATGTTTCTGAAACACCTTTTATGAAATATTTTTTTGCCTCGTAGAAGGTTCAGCTGGCCCAAGAGATAAGGAATCCTCAATACGCTTTGTGTCCATCCTGAAGATTCTCGAAATATTCGCGAAAGATTAGTCTCTAAACATGATAATCTAACAGTGAATGCGAATGTGAGTGAAGCTGAAACTCTATCCGACAAGTTCACTTCCTCACAGCCCACAGCAATACACGGGATGCCACATAAATTGATTCTGTTAATGCACCACACGGTTTCCTGACTTATAACTTTCCTTTCAGTAGTATTTGCATTTGACTTAATAATTACTAAGGGTATAAATCAGTCTACAACTGCCCTGTGGGCTCATCGTATATCGGTGCACGAATTCTTGAACTCCTGTCTCTTAATAGAGAATGTTATTGTACTTTAAGGCTGACAACTTTCCCCACAGCCGTGCCTGAGAAGCCTATCATCACCGTGACCCCAGGGTCAATCAGTGCCAACGACCACGTGACCTTGATCTGTTCGTCCAGCTCTTTCTCCACTCTCAGCCTCACCTACGAGTGGTTTCAGGACAATGACCCCCGCTCCGAGACAGACAGGGTGTTGACTTTGCCTGCCTTCACTCCGGCCACTGACAGTGGTATCTACACGTGTGCAGCCATCCATTCTGGGGTCAAATCTGCATACAGTGACGCGAGGGTGGTAGCGCTGAGTGGTAAGCAAAAAAAACCCAACAATTGATTTTCGAGCATAAGAGAACAGTAACCTCTAACGTTTTTTCGACAGCAGACAATAATATCTCAAAATGAGACTTAGCTTTCTAGACGTGGATCCAAAATTATAACCAAGATCGATAATACGGAGTAAAAATAAAATCATTATTAAGTCTTGGTGTAAATATATGACTATGATTTACTGCATGTTATTATTTGTTTACTTATTTTGTTTAAACGTGTAATTATATGCGTATACACTATCAGTGAATGCCCGTGACTTTAGTAATGTAGAAATGTGTCGGCATTACATGCCGTTTTCTCGTACCTCTTTTATTTAACAGCTTTGGTTTTTGTCTCATTTATTGAGGTTTGTACCAGTCTGCAGTATTCATAGAGAACCGTCTACATGTTTTAGCGATATGCTACTGTGTATATGGAATGACCGGCATAACAAATGCCCAGTATTACGCAACTATTTGATCATAATACACTTTACTTGACGTGTCCCATTTTAAGATATTACGGCACCATTTCTCTTACAAAATTTAATTAAAGAATGCCACTAATCCGTTTATAAATGTTGATCAGGTTTTTAGAAATATTTGTTTCTGTTCCCTACAAAGATCAATGCCAATTCATACCTCACAACTTTTTAAAGTACCATAATTTATTGAAAAGAAATTACAGTCAAATTGAAAAACACTCCAATCAGCTATCCATTTCCACCCCCGCCTTGAAAAAAGAAAAACAACTACAACAATACAAAAAGACCTTTTTCAAAAGCACCAGTTCATTTTAATGTATTCTTCAAGTACTGTGCACGAGAAGAATTTCAACATCTAAAAAAACTTTATATAGACCTACATATATAATTATGTCATTTAACTGTTAATAGATCTAGTACGCATTGGTACCCTGAACAAAGTATCTCGTCTTTGAACTTGCAACAGGAGCACCTGCACAGCCCAGCCTGACAGTGGCCCCCAGTAGTTTCGCAATTGGCGACTCTGTCACTCTGGAATGCTCCACCACCACCAGCGCCATCACTACGTTTTCTTACTCCAAAAACGGGGGGACTGTGAGTGGAGAATCAGCCAGCACTCTCGTTATATCTTCTTTTGCCTCGACCGACACCGGAGGGTACTCCTGTAAAGCTATCTCTGGCTCAGGTGAAGAGTCTGTGGCTAGTGTCGAGGTGCAAGTCGCCCCATCAGGTGAGACTCCCTCCCCCCAAAATCATGCATTATTTTTTAAGAGCCTGAACTTACAATAAGTATAATGAAAATTGCGTGTACTTTTAGAATTTAGTTGTTCACGTGTCAGTTCCTGATGTTTGGAAAATGAGGTATGTCTTACGAATTTGGAGCCGCATTCATACGAAATCGCTTTCCTTATTGTTCTTTATTATAAGTCGGTGACGCAGTGGCTAAGCCGTAAGATCATGGGTTCGAATCCCGTCAGGGGCCCGACGTTGTGTTCCTGGAAAAGGCACTTAACACAAATTTTCCTCACTTAACCCTGAAGGGAATGTGTATCTGGATACTGATTAAGAAAGTTCTTGTCAGTTTGTTAGTATTTGAACATTTGGTCAGCTGCTTGCGCTGTGTGCTTCCCGGAAAGCCACGAATGTTCCTGTGTGTTCTGGGGTCTACTGGGATAACAATATAGCTGTAAACACAATAGAGGTTACTGTCGTGCAGGGATAGTATGCGCTATACCAATTATACTATTTTATTATTATAAATTCAAATGAAATAGCTGGGTGCACTGTCTACCAATGTCTTCAAAGTCTTTTTTGGAAATTATGTCAGGCTTTATCTTTGACTATTCGAAAATTCCCACTCTAGGTGCGTCACTAGAAATCGAAAGTGTTGCCGTGTGTCTAGTACCACTCACACGTGTATCTCCTTCCTCGCGTTCAATCTCACTGTCCATGGAATCACTTTCTTCTTTGGAATATATATTTTTTAAAAAGAATTTCTGAGGCCGTTTGTTTATTCATAACATTAGCAGATGGCCAAATAAGTGGATAAGCCGTTTTGAATAAAGACAGAAGTTGAGAATGAACTTACGGAGACGACAACAACAAACTCCATCGTTTTTAGCTCTCGCAAACTTTGTTGACCTACTTTGCTTTATCTCACAGGATATACATTATGGAACTTACTCTTCTGCGTTGAAACTGCAAGCTGGTGAGCGAATAAGTGGAGGGATAAATCCAAGATAACGGCCCAAACTGTCGAATTGATTTATTCCCGAACAAATCGAGAATGACACAACTTGGTCATTCTTTGTATCTCTTCATAGTTATATCTCCCTTCAGACAAAACGGACTAACAAGCTAGAACCCCACTTTTTCACTTGTAAAATTGGACGTTGCTATAAAGCTGAAGATCGGAGTATGTGATGTAGCGGTTCGGCACTTCATCGTTGCTCACAGAACGCCTAGGTACGATTCCAATGTGGAGAGAATTATTTCCGATTGTCTCGGTTTTTCTCCAGGGACGATGTAGACTCTATCCCTCTCAGTTTGAGTTGGTCCTGACAGGCAGGGACGAAGTCGACTCCTTAATCATGTAAATTGTGTTGATGTCCGTCGACGTTTAAGACCTACGCAATGAGGCATAATATTATAACCACCTACATTAAGAAAGAATAGAGTTGAAAGTTGTTGGTACATGTATCATGTATAGATCTAGTGCGGTTTTAAGAGCAGACGTGCGTTACAAGTACAGAGCTACGACTCCCTAAAGAAGTTCTACACTAATCTTATCTGGCAGAGACGTTAAGTGTAGATCTACTGAATGAGCAGAAGAAAAAAATATAACTTACTCCCTGTGGTAATTTTCATTTGCACAGGGACACCAGACAAACCTGTGGTCACAGTGAGCTCAGAGACGTTCATGGACGGCACTGATGTGACCTTGACCTGCACAAGTACTTCCACGGGAACCAAGAGCTACCAATGGTAAAACACTGTATTTAGAATTAACCTACCTTAGAATTTAAAGTTCTATCTGCTCGGTACCTAATTTTGAGAAATTTGACGTAAAATAATATTTTGAGTTTCACAACATGTCAAGTTTTTTCGAATGCCATTATTTGAATATCTTGAGAAGGACTCCGAAAAATCTTACGATTTTGATAGAGCAAATAGAACACTCGGGTTGTGACCTCATGGTCTTAGTAACTCAAAACGGCCAAACATGTCAGATACCATTTTGTAATTCTAAGGCAACGAAGTTTGAATAATGAACAACTTTGCTGTTTCCCAAAGGGATTCATCCATAGTTTTTTTGCAATCAAAAGTACACTCTCTTATGGATAATCTCGGCTGGTAGTCTCAAGGCAATGTACCAGTGGCCTAAATGTAATGTTATCATAGCACGTCCGCCAATGTCTCATATTGACCAGTGTGTCTGCTGAGGAGAATCTTAAATTTTCTTTAGAGAAATAGAAGCAATAAGGATTAAAATGACTTGTGGCTTTTGTTATGGCTTGTGAGACTAAGTCTGGGAGAAAGAGGTTGGCCACATTTTGAGCAAACGTTTTAATTTAACCTTAGTATTGTAGCATGAGCCTATGTCTGTTTCTTTAATTATTATAATTATTTTGACAATTTGGCAGCTAGAAAAGACAGTACATTAACGTCTTTATTATGACCTTATTTCTTGGCACCCTTTTGTTTTCCAATGCTCTAGAGGGAAATCTGACAGTTCTATTGCTTTATTGACGAAAAAAGCAATCAAGCTAAAACGCCACTTTTTTAAAGTTCGCCAACAAAACGAATTCTGTCAACGAATTTTTTTTTAAGGCTTTATTGTTAGAACGCCTGGTTTATTGAAAAGCTGACAGAACGCCTTTTGTACTATTTGTTTATTCTCAAAGAAAAAAAACAATGATGAAATGAATTTCTGAGGAGCACAGGGATGACATTCTCGCCAGGATGCGAGAGTAACAGTTGATGTTATGTGCAAAATCGTTCAGATACAAGAAAACCAAAAATCGTTGAAGCCGCTGTGAATAAAATAAAGGTGTTTTGTCCACGACAGCGTCAAACATAAACACTATTAACGTACTATACCAGGCCCACGGGCCGCATACCACCCTGTGCGAGATGACAGCGGAACAGCATTTCAAAGCCATGTGCTCGT
>NW_004797344.1:1239339-1272167 GCF_000002075.1 Aplysia californica
TATCCCTCCCATCACACGGCTCTCTCTGTCTCTCTCTCTCTCTCTCTCTCTCTCTCTCTCTCTCTCTCTCTCTCTCTCTCTCTCTCTCATTCTAGAGTATCATTTTCAAGAAGTAACTGAGCAAAAATTGGAAAGCCTTGCTGTAGCATAACATCATTTTACAGATGTTTACAATGGTCGTATTCCACAACTACACATGTGGGGACTCCGCGACTCCTCATCTAATGTGGCAATTTTTTTTAGTCAAATGTACTTGCGTGACATAATAAATAAAAATGTGTGGCAGCGGAGTGAAATTAAGTGCTTGTCAAATCAACAAAATTGAAAAAAAACCGTAATCTTTCCAGCTGTTGGGCAATTTGTATCATTTTTTTTTTGAGGGGGGGGGGGTTTGTTTTTTTGGGGTGTAGGGGCTCCAATACCGTTTAATCCCATTGAATAATACATCTGCACATCCGTCTGTGGACTGCACTGGAAAACTGATAAAATGCACAAGAAATTTTACCAATGATACCAAGTGACCCGCAAACATCTAGACTTCTCTTCAAGATAGATGGGTGTTTTAAATTAATAGTCAGTAAGATAAATTAACCTTTTTTAAAATGATACAAATAACTTCATATGCCAAAAAATTGAAGAGCACTTGATTCTCAAATATTGCCCCTTTCTCATCCAATGCAGAACCGCCCAACAAACCTACGAGTCTCACAGCAACATTGTCTGCTGTACCTGAGGGAGCCTCAACCACCTTGACCTGTCACCATGGCAACACAGGAACCCTGACCATCGCTTGGAGGAAGGATGGACAGGTGGTCAGCGGGAGTGCGTCCGCTTTGGACATTTCATCATTTACCTCGTCCGACGCAGGCGATTACACTTGTGCTGTGGTAGAAGCTCCCCTATCTTCCCCTGAGAGTGATCCGCTAACTATAGTTTTTGCAGGTATGACTCATTTTCGTTTGTTTGGTTGTTTGTTTTTTGGGTTGTTTTTTTAATCCATAAACCTTGAAAAAATAAGAATTGGATAAGTATTCAAATGTGACAAAATGCACAAGAGAAAATGATGGTAAACACTGGCGACATCTGAGCCAGAGATGAAACCTTCAGATTTTCTAGACAAGGATGGTTGGGCTTAGAGTTAGAGGCTGCTGATCATTTTTTTTCTTGCTTTGGTTTTGAGTCTGTTCCTCTTCTTCAGGGAGGGGGGTGAAGGGGTTCTCAAATAGAACTACATCGAGTCAGGAACACATATACAAATACCTGTGGGGGTTAAATAGGGGTGAGGCCCTGTCTTATTGCACAAACTGTCTTGCCTTTCTGTCACTGTTACTTGAATCAGTTTACATATTTTTGCAAATCACTTTTCCTTTAATTAAGATTTGTCTGGTAATGTGCCCCACCCTCAATGCAATTTCACCCCAAAATATAACAAATATAGATCGATCTGTAGCAAAGCTATAAATGTGGCTACTCATTACATATTATAATTATAACTATCTTTTCAGCCATTCCCCAAACACCAAGTTTGACAGCAAGTCCTTCAGATGCTACCATTGAGAGCGGCACATCTGTGACGTTGACATGTGCAACACTGAGCAGTGGAGTTGTGACCTACACATTTTCACATGGCAGCATCCAGATTCAAAGCGGCTCCAGCGCCACATACGATTTGGCAAGTGCTGCCACCTCAGACACTGGGTCTTACACTTGTAAAGCTACGATCTATGCCGTAGATTCAGTGGCCAGTGTTGCATATTCATTTGCAGTTGTTGGTGAGTATACTGTGCCCATGGTAATGTCTTACATAATAATATTTGTATTACATAATGCAACTGACAACTTTTACTGTACCATTTTGTTTTAAATTACAAAATATAGTACATATCTTCACCTAAAAGAAACATTTGTTATTGTTGTAATAGTAAAGGAAATCTGAAATCTTCACTGATCCTTAATGTCTCTTCTCTTTTCTAATTCACACCTTGTTTAATCTCCCTAGCCTTTTGAGAGGTTCATGAAATAAACTATAGTCTACAGTCAGGCTTATGTTTTGAAGCATTCTTTATATACAATTGTTGAATAAACAATTGAAGTTGCAGGAGGCTGGATGAAACATTTTAGAACATAGGGAAAAGCTTGAATTGTGTTGGGGCTTTTAGTACTGCCTTTTTGAAGGCTTTTCCATAACAACTGTTTTGGGGGATTTTTTTTGTCCTAGTCCTTTTTGGAGGGGGGGGGGGGAGGATTGCCCGGTGTCAGATACGTTTACAACTTTATATGTGACTGGGGTTGTGATGATGATGATGATGATGATGATGATGATGATGATGATGATGATGATGATGATGATGATGATGGTGATGATGATGACATAACAATTGTTACTCAACAGACAAACCTGGAGTGCCAACTGTGACATCAGACGTAGCTGCTCCAAATCAAGGCGATGATGTCTCACTGTCTTGTACTGCCTCCAGTGTCGCCAGCATCACCTCCTACAAATGGTACAAGGATGGCAGCGAGCTGAGTGGACAGAATACAGCACTGCTTAGCCTGACCAACATTCAGCCAGCTTCTGTTGGTTCCTACACCTGTGAGGCACTCATTGACACAGTGGCCTCTGACACAAGCCACGGATACACAGTCACAGTTCTCGGTATGTATATAGTACAGTTCCAGCTTACTCAACTACTCTTGGCATTTTTTTGGTGATAATATAATATTATATGACGGTGCCATCTGCAGAGATGGGATTCTATCCAGTGGTTTTCTTAACCTTCTCTTTTTAAAAGAGTGCAGGTGTGGTGTAATCCGAACTTCAGTCTGCCTAATTATACTGAATCTGAGGGTTCATTTTTTTGTTCAAGAGAATGAAGACATGAGTTCATTATGTACACCAAAGCTCATACTATGTGACCTTTACATTAACTTTATGATTATGGTTCTTGTTTTCCTTGAAATTAAAAAGATGTGTTGCTAATAAGGATATAACACATATAGGCAAGACAACTGTGGTTTAACTATACACGCATGTGGTTTAACTATGCACCCCCACCTCATGTAGCGATCCAACTTGCACTGACTCGTCGCTACTCTCTGCTCTGCGCCTCGACCGCTACTCACGCTGTCTTCCACAGTCCGTTGCTCACGCCTTGGCCTGCCCTTGTTTTCTTCAATGTCAAATAGGTAGCCCATCGTACTCGACTACTTTCCCGAAAATCACACAGCTAACCACAACAACATAACAGAACTGTCATAGATCTCAAACCATACACTCGTCCACCTTGATTTGGAAACTGTACATGGTATTTTCTATACTACAATTTTTATGTTAATGTTGTTTGATATCTCAATTAAGTGTGATTATTTTCTACACATTCAGAACCTCCTGCTCAGCCCACGCTGACATCGAGCCTGGCTCAGGGCTTGACAGTGGCAGCCGCAGGCAGTGAAGTCACACTGACTTGCGCAGCCACAGAATCTGATGTGACGTTCAAGTGGTATAAGGGTTCTGATCTGGTGAGCGGTCAGTCTTCCAGCACGTACGTGTTAACGAGTGTGGACAACACCAAGGAAGGAACGTACTCCTGTAAAGCTTCAAATAATGCAGGAGACTCACCCAGCAGTAACTCTGTGTCTTTCACTGTCCAAGGTAATGTTTGCTGCCTCTTTAAAATAATATCTGCTTTATTTAAAACCCAACCCTTCAAAAGTTATCCACTACATAATAAAAAGCTTGGATATCAAGTCGAAGGACAATATTAAGAAATGACATTGTTGCACCATTGTATATTCTTCTTCTTTATCTTGTCTGCGCTGGTCTCCGAAGCGAAAAGTCTAGGTTCGAGCCTCGGTTGGGACAAAGATTTTTTTTGCCCCCTACTGCCCACCCAGCAGTAATGGGTACCTGACTTTGAGTTGGGGAAGTAAAGGCGGCGTAGAAAGGAACTGACCACCCCACCACACTATGCCGAAGGCCCAGGAAGTTGTCTCTCTAACAGGGCAATCCCCAATGTCCGGATCGGATGCGGGAACAACTTTCTTACTTTATCTTGTCTACTGATTGTCTGACCCTCTGAATTTCACTGGTGAATGCGACATGCTTTAATTGCTTTTTTTCGCAAGTTTAAATTCTTGGCTTGTTTTTTTTAATGGACGATAACCGTCCACTCGATAGAAAAGAGGGGCAGATTTTTCCGTTCCCCAGGTGCCTCGGGCAGTATCCGCCTCGCTAAACCAGTGGCCACAAGGTCGGAGGAGAAGCTGAGAACAGATACCACCTTTGATCTTAGCCGAAAGGCCGAGAAGCAAGTTTAATTTCTTACCGGATCTCCCAATAAAAAGTCTCATGATCTCAAAGAGAGAGCCAGGGTCACTTTCTTTTAAAATACCAGACACTGCTCCTGCACAATCTTTTTTCGGTCAGAGACAAATACACTTAGAAATCTGGTCTCTGTGTGATGGGAAAAGGATATATGTGCCTGATGTTCCATGACAGTGAAGTTCAACTGCCCTTTTTGCCCCTTCTTATTTGGTATTGCCATTATAGTAATAATATAATTATAATTAGTTTTCTCATGTTGTCATGTAATCAATGCAGGATCCTTATGACTTATAACTAATTAAAAATGAACTAAGGACCCAAAAAGTGATGACACAGTTTTTTCTTTTTATTTCAGACCCGATCAGCAAGCCGTACATTACGAGCAGCTTGGCTGTTGTGGGTGAAGGTGATGACGTCACACTGACCTGCAACACAGACTCCTCGCCCGTCTCTGCCTTCACGTACACGTGGGTAAAGGACGCAGGTAGCCCACTCTCTGAGACTGGCAGGGACTTACAGGTCACTGGAGCATCTCAGAGCACAGATGGGGGCAGCTACACCTGTACCATTACAGACACACTAACCTCTGACCCTAGTAATGAACATTTTCTCGCTGTCTATGGTGAGTGCTTTAAAACTTCCTTTATTTTCAGTGAAATTTCATGTCTTCATGTTTACCTATGTTATTGGAGATACGATTAGGCTCTTTGCCATTTCAAAAAGAAAATGGGAATTCAATACCTGCCCATTGAATTTATTTTTTAATCAGGTGTCTCCTTCTGCCTGCATATAAATTGTATCTTTCTCAGCTCGTGGTCAAAGCAGCCCACCTCTGTTTAATGCTAAGTTATTTTTTGGGGCTTTCACTAAAAGAGATTGTAGCAAACACATGAAATCTATCAATATCAAATTTATTGCTGAGAATTTCACGTCAGAGCCATGTTACATAACAATTATTTTTTTGGAAAATACACATGTGTTATTGTGATTATTAAACCTCCTGCTGTACCTTAATTATTGGTGGCTACTGATACAATTTCCTCTCTCTGTTTAATATACATGATAGGCTTTTCTCAATAAAAAATATACTCTTCTTGATGTTGTGTTATAATAGTTTTTTACTTTTCTCCCTCTGGTTAGTTTTGCAAGACTATTAATATCGTGTTTTTACAAAATTGCAACTAGAATATTAATAATATTTTATTATAATGTGACAATCTTTCAATTGTATGTTACAACCTCCATACCCCCCGAAGCGGTGCTACTGACTTAAGTGTCTTTAGGCCATTCCCAAAGGGGGGACATTAACATGTTTTTATGCACAGTAGAATTGTCAATGGGCTGATTCATCAATGTCATGCTTATAACTGCTGCTTTTTCTTTCCTAATCCTTAATATCGTCATTTCTCATACTTCTTTTGTATGTTTGTCACACTCTTGTGACCCGCTATTTGCGGGGTGCCTTGATAGTCGAAGCAGACTTTGTGCTGTTGAAGTTGAAGCTAGAGAGGTGAGCAGAGTAAGCCTGACTCCCTGTATGGATTTCTCTGTTGACATCCATGTTAACCCCTTGGCGCTCATAAGACCTTATGCAGTTGCGAGCGCCGTTAAACCTCTACGAAAACTAAAACTATAAACAACCTCAGGGTATCAAAGAAAATAAATGAAATCTATACACTGAAATAATGAAGAATTATCTACTTTCGTCCAGTGGAGTATAATTACACATGTAATCCTTGGAAATAAAAAAAAATATAGCATACGTTTATTTAGAAGAAATAGGACATATCTGCAAATTTTGCTTGATATACGTCTCAGGGGACATCATTCTGGACAACCATGAAACAAGGAGTTTAGATCTCCTTGCCATGAAAGCAAAGGCGGTGACCACTGACATTGGTCTTCCTCTCCCATTGGTTGGCGATGGGCCTTCTTTCGTCGATTCGAAGCTGTTGTTCAATGAATCAGTTCCGCTTTTGTCCCGCTCTCTGTGAAACCAATTTAGGCCTACAATATTACAAACTCAAAGATTGGCATACTTTTCAGATTTAGGTCTACATCAAGAATCTGGATAGATCTATATATTATGAATCCCACTCTTACTAATCCTATTCCTAAGTTTTAGACTTATGCTAGGCGAAAGATCTTCTATATATGAATATGACTAAATGAGGCTTCTAATTTTCCATTCAACTCGCCGTGGATCCTTTTCTTCTTAGTCCTTAGTTGAGTAAAAGTAAGTGAGGAATCTAGATCTGTAGATCTTGAATCTAGTACTAGTACTTGATCTACGTACTAGATCTACATGTTGTTAGGCTAAGTCTTTGTAAATTTTAATTAGAGATCTAGATCTTGTTCGGCATGTTTGTTGGTTTTTTTGCAAATCGTCCCTTACTTTAAAGAAAATTAGAATTTTTTGGGAGTGGCTTTGTTTGTCGTTCCCCAAAAAATTATAATAATTATAGAAATAACAAATCTAGATCTAAAATCTAGATCTAGATCTAGATTCTACCTTGTCTAATTGGATTTCTGATTGGACGGTTACAGATTTAGTGATCCTACAACCTCCAAATCGTGTCTTTAATCTAATTTATATTTCATTCACAGCTGTACCGGACAAGCCAACCATCACCGTTGCCCCCTCTTCATTCTCCAGTGGTGATTCTGTAGCTTTGACCTGCACATCTAGCTCAGAGGGTTCTCTCAGTCTTAGCTATGAGTGGCTTCAGGACAATGAGCTGCGCTCAGAGACATCTAAGGTGCTCACTTTGCCATCTTTTACATCGTCTACCGATGGTGGCACGTACAAATGTGCAGCTATCAATTCTGGGGTCAAATCTACGTACAGCGATGAAGTACCAGTTGCTGAGAGTGGTGAGCTAACCTTTAGTCAAGGTTATATTATGTTTTATGAAAAAAGGATTTTGGGAAGACTAAGGCACTAAGGTGCTAATAATGTTATTGTTCAATAAATATATTCATGGTAATGCCCACTTCCCTGCACCCTCCCCATTTTCAATAAATAAAACTTAGGCTTACTCTCACTCCATCTCTCTCTCTTTTTTTCTCTCTCTGTCTCTGTCTGTCTGTCTCTCTCTCTTTCTCTCTCTCTCTCTCTCTCTCTCTCTCTCTTCTCTCTCTCTCTCTTCTCTCTCTTTCTCTCTCTTTCTCTCTCTTCTCTCTCTTTCTCTCTCTCCCTCTCTCTTTCTCTCTCTCTCTCTCTCTCTCTCTCTCTCTCTCTCTCTCTCTTCTCTCTCTCTCTCTTCTCTCTCTTTCTCTCTCTCCCTCTCTCTTTCTCTCTCTCTCTCTCTCTCTCTCTCTCTCTCTCTCTCTCTCTCTCTCTCTGTCTTTGTCTTTTTCTTTTCTTTTTGTATGCTGGTATGTCTAATATTGTTTTTTTTTATACCTCTCTTGGTTTCACTGCTTTCATTTTCATACATATATATACATCATTTAGTGTTTCTTTATAAATAGTTCTTCTATTGTTGTGTCCCCTTTACTTTCTTAAGATTATTGCTTTTTTCTGTTCTTAATAATGAGAGCGCTTATGAGTATAAAAATTATGTGTGTACCTGAATAGGCCTATAGATATTTATTAAAAGTTTTTTTTAAGTTTCACGGGAAAAAAATATATTTCTTGCTTACCTATATATATATATATATACCTTTCATAAAGGGAAGCAATCCCCCTTAAAATTGATATTCATTAGATGGCTGACACTCTACATGTGTATCACAGGAGCACCTGCACAGCCCAGCCTGACTGTGACCCCCAGTAGTTTTGCAATTGGCGACTCTGTCACTCTGGAATGTTCCACCACCACCAGTGCCATCACTACGTTTGCCTACTCCAAGAACGGGGTGACTGTGAGTGGAGAATCAGCCAGTACTCTCGTCATATCTTCTTTTGCCTCGACCGACACCGGAGGGTACACTTGTAGAGCAATCTCTGGCTCAGGGGTCGAGTCTGTGGCTAGTGCTGAGCTGCAAATTGGTCCAACAGGTATAGAATTGTACAGCGCTGTTTTTTTCCATAGTTGTATGTTTTATAACTTAGTTTTAAAATAATTATAAACCCGTCTTGTGATTTTAGGTCATAAAATCTGGGATATTTGCATGTAATGAGGTTGCTGCAATTTTTTTTTGTTTTAAGAATTTTAAATCAAATGTATGGCAATGCTTGAAGATGGTCTGCTCTAAAGAGTTGGTTTACCAGTTTCCTCTCTTCCCCTAGGGATGTACTTCTGTTCAACTGTATGTTTTAAAAATGAACAGACTTATTGCAATGTATGAATATGGGTATCAAGATTTCTGATTGAATTTATTTTGTAAAGTGCTTTTGAGGTATCTAATGTAAAATATTAGAATATGAGATAAGCTTGACATGAGCTTATTAAATACGTTTTGGTTGATTGGCACAAAACTTTTAGCCAATGAGTGCTCCATTAGTTTGTGCAAACTATGTGCATCTCTGCTGAATGCATCATAATGTAAATGGAGGCATTCGGTTGTCAGCATGATCTCACATTATTATATGTCCATAGTTCTGTCCTATTTTTACATTTTTGCTTGGCTAATCTGAACATAAATGACTATGTTCTCACATATATATTATGTATTTTGCTTGTCTTTAGGAGCTCCTGATACACCTGTTGTGACTGTTGTCCCGACAACGTTCATGGACGGCTCTGATGTGACCTTGACCTGTACCAGTACTTCATCAGGAGTCCAAACTGTTCAATGGTAGCTATGTGGAAACATTTACTTTCTTGTACTGCTTAAACTCACTTGCTTATGAATCAAGACAAGAACACAAAAGATTGAAGATAAACCTGCACTATTGACAATAATATGAGCCATGGATAGTTGGATACAGATGAATAAATTGAAATCAAAAGAGATGCATTGAAAAGGATTATTTTTATCCATTTTGTAAAACACCAAGTTCATACCTAAAAAAAACTGCTTAAGATTGGTTTTTCTGTGTGTTAGTGGACTGAGTTATTGATGTGAAGGTGTAGGTCATTTTGTACAAGACACAGAGCAATGTTTGTTGCCTACCTAACATATCTGGTTGTTGTAAGTCCAGGTCAAGTTGGAAGAAAACTAGACTCTGACAAAGTAGCTGCCTCATCTCTTCTTCTGCATTAAATATTTGGTTTAACATTTTTCCTGGTTAAAGTTTTGTTTACTGAGAAAATGAATCAAACTGAAAGTTTTTGTTGCTTTTCACAAGAAATATTCTTCAAAATTTAAATTAAATATTTTCTGAAGCAGCGTAAGAGAGCTAAATGGTAGTCCTAAGTTGTGTATATTTTCAAACTCTATGAGCTTTTCTTCGTAATGTGCATTGTCTGTCTCAGGTACAAGGATGGTCAAGCTGAAGGCTCTACAAGTACCAGCAGTGAACTGTCCTTGAACCCGTACGCTGCCAGCACTCACGATGGAGAGTACAGCTGTGAGGTCACAATTAGTGGGGTCATGTCTTTGACAAGTGACTACCTCACTCTGACAGGTTCAGGTAAGTGTTCAATTTTTTCTTTACTAGTATGAAACCTGTCTTTGTAAGTGTATATTTTTTCTATCCTTACATGGCACATGATATTTTTCTCTGGGTTTTAAGTCTGTTTTCATGGAAGAGAAATGTCTGAAGGTCATAGATTAGACCCAAAATGTTAACTTTGCATCAGGTATGTTATTTATATTTGCTTCTTTGGTCTATTTTATATTTCAAGTAATCATTGGTAGGCAGATGACGCTTTTTTTTTCTGCTGGTTTAGGTTTGGTCAGTAGTTTATGAAGCACAGCAGTCCAGCAGCACCTTTTTTGCTTAGTCAAGTTTGTTTTTGTACAGTTGACTTGTACAGGAACGTGACCTTGAAAAACAGGCTAATCATCAAAAACTTGACTGTTTTATGTTCCTGTTGAAAAAAAAACAAAGTACCGTAGTTTTGTTGCGCAAGTCAAATATTTAAATAAATAATTCCTTCCTGTCCTGATACCTTTATTTTAATAAAGCTGTTCTAACAATCTTTCCTTTTAGCAAAACATGTTTAGTTCTCAAAGGTATAATCTTTTAATTTAATGAAATGGAAGTTGGAAAAAGTTTTACTCCCTTTCATAAATTAAACAATTTTATGTGCACAAGTTATGACTAATCTTGATACTGCTTTTCTTAATAGCAGTAAATTGTATAATGTTAAAATGATGCATGGTTTAGTAAAATACACCAGTGATGTTGAAGAGAAAGGTATTATGAAATATCCAACTTTTTTCAACTGATAATAAAATCACAAAGGAAATAATGGTATAGCTTTCCACATTTGGGTCTTAACATAAATTTTGTGACACTCATGATCCTATGGCGTCCACATTCTTTTGTAAAAATGAAATTTTGACCGTTGCATCTTTGTAATGTTCTCAGCTCAACCTACTGCTCCCACGATCTCATCAAGCCTCACAGATATCTACGAAGGATCTTCTCCAACACTCACTTGCACGAGCTCCAGTGCCAGTTCTATGACCTTGACTTATGAATGGTTTAGGAGTGGCACTCAGGTGCCAGGGGAATTTTCCTCCACCTACATGATATTGTCAGCTGATTCCAGCCATGATGGAATGTACACTTGTAAAGCCTTGGTCAGCAGCACTGTCTTCTCAGACATCAGTGCAAGTTTCTCTGTCAGCGTCAGGCGTAAGTAAATTTAAGGGAATCTTGAATGTTCTCATTATCTAAAATCTGTTATAACACAATTACCCTTCTGACTATGAGAAAAGTAGAATGGAAAATTACATTTATAAAAAGAACATCAATTTTATTTCAGAAACTAGATGTACTTCTTCATTGGTTGACAGTAAAAGATGAGGTCTCGCAAAGTTTAATTCAATCATATGGCAAGAATGCATGGTGTCTTGCTGTGGAGTAGTTTATCTCTCTGTGCAATAGTATTTAGTATTGAGGATTTTCATTTTTAAAACTTGTCATACTACTTCATTCTTTTATAATTGTATTCTTTCACTGTTGTGGAATATAGAAATCAAGGTTTTAATTTAGAAATAATCAAATTCTATAAGGTCGAACACAGAAGACTCAAAATCACGCTTCCATTGAACTGTGCCTGCGGTCTCTTTTTTTTCCTTTACTTTATCTTTGTAAAATACCCCTCGAATGACTGATCCCTCAAACCACGGAGGCCGGTCCTGACGAATTCAAGCTATCCAAGTTATACTGTAATAAGCTTTTAAATGTGGGTGTTCTTAATTATCAGGAATGACATTTTTTACTAAGTGTTTGATATTATATTCACCTGCAGAACCACCCTCAAAGCCTTTGAGTGTCATAGGATCATTACTGGCTGTTCCTGACGGAGACTCGACTACTTTGACGTGTAACCATGGCAACACTGGAACCCTGACCTACACCTGGATGAAAGATGGACAAGTGGTCAGCGGGAGTGCGTCCACTTTGGTCGTCTCGTCTTTTGCTTCTTCTGACGCAGGAGATTACACTTGTGCAGTGGTAGAAGCTCCTTTGTCCTCCCCTGAGAGTGATCCTCTTGCCGTAGTCTACGCAGGTATGCTACACCTCTCACTAGCAGCAGTAGAACTATAGTAGTGCGTGGTTGGCGAGTGCTCTAGTGGGGTTTGCTCTTTCTTACCTATCAAACATCTATCGTCCTTATCTCTCCTCCTTCTATTTTGTGTTTGTTACTCTCTTGTAACACCTCTAATCTTTGGCACTTATATGGCCTTATTGCGCTGCAAGTGCTGTAAAACTTTCGAAAAAAAAAAAATTTTAGTAATGAAAATAATAACAGTAGAGTGTCATGTTTTCACTCACTGTATTGTTATCTGTCTGCTCTGGGTACTGTCCACTTGCTTGCAGCAGTAGAATCTTAGTAGAAAGTCAAGCTTCTACTCCCTTGTTATCTATATTATTATCCTGACTACTTTCCTGATTTCAGTGACACTTTGTTATGCACTCAACAAGCATAATGCATTGTAAGGCCTGAACTAGAGTAGAATCTTTAGTCTGGTTTCTTTTCGTAATTTATTTGCGCGGGGGGGGGGGGGGGGGTTCTGTCTGCAAATAAAATGACTTTATCTCTGCTCTTTGGAGTGTAATGCCTTTATTCACTATGACAATAGTACAGATTTTTCTATATAAAATTATATTTTTTATTAAAGTGGGAATGCAGGAGAGGAAGAGATATTTATGCCTATTTGTTCTTTTATTCTTATGTACAACAGTCTTCTCTTTTCTGCCTCGAATGGTCAAAATTGCAATTTACAAGAATTCAACACTAGTTCTGTTCTGAATGTACTTTTGTAAAAGTTTTCCAAATGTTTTTCTGTTTTCAGCTGTACCCCAGACGCCATCTTTATCATCAAGTGCAAGTTCAACTGTTGAGACAGGCACGAGTGTCACTCTGACGTGTGCCACATTAAGCAGCCACGGAACTGTAACCTATTCTTTTCTGCAAGAGACAACGGAGGTTCAAAGTGGTCCCAGCGCCACCTATGATTTGACAAGTACTGCCCCCTCAAACTCTGGCTCTTACACGTGTGTGGCCACAATCTATAATGTAGATTCTGCGCCAAGCTCTGCAGATTCATTACAAGTTGTTGGTGAGTGGAAATGTGGAAATAATCCTGTTGTTTTGATGCAGTACATCCCCCCCCCCCCTCCCCCATTACTCGTGGTCTTTTAGAAATGTTTGTTATGAATTGTGGAATATTTTAAGCCCTAGAATCTTTTCTTTTTGTTTCTAAAAGAGTTAAAGGCTGAAGACCCAATTAGAATTTTGTTAATGTATAATTTTGTAGAAAGGAATTATTTTTGTTTGAATGTTTTTTGTTTTTATCAGAACATATCAGATAATGGTTTGCTTCATGAGCAACATGACTCGTCTAAACATCTTCTAAGTTTATTGCTCTGATAAATGCAAGTCTTTTAAAATCAAAACAAAAAGTACTTGCAGTTTCACAAATTACAACAAGAAAATGATTATTTATTTTCCTCCTAAAGATAATCCAGGGGTACCGACAGTTTTGTCCAACGTGGCTGACCCAAACCTGGGCGATGACGTGACGCTGACCTGCTCAGTGACCAGCGTGGCCACCATCACCTCCTACAGGTGGTACAAGGGTAGTGTCCAACTCACTGGGGAGGTCGCCGCTACCCTCACTTTTACCAACATCCAGACAACTGCTGCAGGCTCTTACACTTGCAAGGCGTTTATTGACACTGTGGATTCAGATCAGAGTCAGGCTTATTCCGTCACTGTGCTGGGTAAGTTATACATTGTGGGTCAGTTCTTCAGAGGTACAAAGCCCATAATTTTGAAGCTTTTTAAAATTGCCATTTTTTAATCTGTGTACTGCTTGTATGTGCTCAAAAATATTTGGTTGAAATTCAAATTCTTTGTAGCAAAAATAGATGATCTTGTATTCAAAACGCTCTCTGAAGTATGTTTTGGTAATGTGTAAAATCACTTAGTGTTCTTGCAACAGTACCTGTGATCATGTTTCCCTCAGTTGAGAATGTTTCTGTTTTGTTTTGAGAATTGAAATATTCAGGTAATTGTAACATTTGTTTAAGGTGGTATAGTGGAGGTTTTTTCTCTCCACCTACTGTAGAAGTTGAGTAGAATATTTGATATTTCAAAAGCCATTGTGAGCCCAGTGACATTTTCTTTCTGCATGCACCAAAAACAGTATGTACACATATATGTCGAAAGGTGTTTCATTAAAAACAAATTGTAGATTAAAAATTTTCTTCATGAAGAGATTGGCAGCTGGCACATTATCTTGTAAGTATTCCCACTGTTGCTGGTATATGGAATTTTTTAAACCTTTCCATCTGTTTTGTAACATATTCTTGATGTAAGATCCAAAACACATGAACCAGATTGTACTTGAGTATTCATAAGTCTGTTTGTTTGAACTTTTCCTTTCTCTGTAGTGCCTCCAAGTCAGCCCACGCTAGCGTCCAGCCTGGCCCAGGGCATGACCGTCATAGCCACAGGCAGTGATGTCACATTCACTTGCACAGCCACAGAATCTGATGTGACGTTCAAGTGGTATAAGGGTTCCGATCTGGTGAGCGGTCAGTCTTCCAGCACGTACGTGTTAACGAGTGTGGACAACACCAAGGAAGGAACGTACTCCTGTAAAGCTTCAAATAATGCAGGAGACTCGCCCAGCAGTAACTCTGTGTCTTTCACTGTCCAAGGTAATGCTTGCTGCGTCTTTGTCTTCACTCTTTACATAGCTTGTCACAGACAAATTTTCAGAATGCCATTGTTGTCATCACAGATTTTAGAGACATTACAGACCTGACATAGAATAACCTCTTTCATAGAATGGTTTCATCGTATTATGCAACAACAACAAAAATATTATCTATCAAATAAAATCAGAGCTTTAGAAAAGGAATACTCTACACTCCCATTTCCACCACACCCTCCTTTCACTTGCGAAGTCGTCGAAGTGTACATTGAGAATTGACTTTCTTCTTTGATCTTAATAAATTGTGTTATGGTGTGATGTGCTAAAAATGCTATAAAAGTCACCGATCAAATCTTGAAATATAATTTAATTTATATATCTTTAAATTGGATGAATGTTTAAGATAAAAAAATATGCATTCTTTTCAGACCTGTTCCTTTGTTTTTGAAGTTGATATGTTTGTCATGGGCCACTGTCCTTAGTAAACCTTCGTTTGAAACAAAAATATTTCTGGATACTTAATGTGACTTTCTTGTTTGTCTTTTAAAACTTTGCAGTCACTTGGTGTAATGATGCACTGGTGAAAATTATATGTTCCAGTCACCTGGCACAGTTTTGCGCCTGGCCCGATAAGTCCGTTGTAGATGGGGTATTTTGCACTGCTGGCTGTGTGATTGCAAAGTGTTATAAACCCTATTGTACTGTGATCATTCATAACATACTTAAGAATTATGATTCTCCTCTCAGACCCAATCAGCAAGCCGTACATTACGAGCAGCCAGGCTGTTGTGGGTGAAGGTGATGACGTCACATTGACCTGCAACACAGACTCCTCGCCCGTCTCTGCCTTCACGTACTCGTGGGTAAAAGACGCGGGTAGCCCACTCTCTGAGACTGGCAGGGACTTACAGATCACTGGAGCATCTCAGAGCACAGATGGGGGCAGCTACACCTGTACCATTACAGACACACTGACCTCTGACCCCAGCAACTGGTTCACTCTTACCGTCTATAGTGAGTTTTCATTTTATCTTCTACTGTGTCTCTTTTGTTCCAGCTAAGTGTAGGTTCACCTTGTGTGCCCATACATTCCATTTGTTTCAGGAAGCAACATCGTTGCTTTCCGCACACATCCATTGATGCTTCATTGCTTGCTTCAAAATGTTACTGAGGGTCTCACCTATACATGAAACCTTGAAAACACAGTATACTCTTTCTCTCTGATAAGGACTGCTATTCAACGTCTTGTCATTTCTTTTGTTATGACGATAGTTTTGTATGCCTTTTTCTTATTGCGATTATGGATATAGATTTGTCTCACCAGTTGTTGAGAGATTCATCAGGCAAACAGAAGTTGTATCTTCCAGGCCAGTGTGTCTCCTTCTCTACGATGATGTATCAGTCTGTGTTTACAAAATAAGCTTGTGATAATGGGGATGCCAACAAATAAAGGCAGGGCACTTTTCCTTTTATAACATTCTCTTGTTTCACCTACGGTAGCCAGCTGTTTAGATGTACTAAGCCCTATTTTTAAAAAAATCTTTCTTTCTTATTGCAGTTTCGTAATCTGTGGTATAGGTTGCATGTGCTGGAGACATTTGGTTAATTTTCAAATTCTAAATGTTGAACAAAAAAATGCAACATAATGTAGGTGCAATTTTTACAAGAAGTGAAAAGTTTTTTCCTCTCTCCAGAAAAAGTTTGCTCTCTTGGCTTAGGACAGTTACACAGCTTTTCCACAATATATATAGAGAGATGCCAAGTTCTGATTTACAGGACCTGTTCAATCATGTTCTCTGTATGTTCTTGATATGTAACTTCTGTACAATCTATGTCTGTACACAGCTGTGCCTGAGAAGCCTACCATCTCCATGACCCCGACTACAATCAACGTCAATGACGCTGTGATTATGACCTGTACATCCAGTTCTGAAAGTTCTCTCAGCCTCACCTATGAATGGCTTTTAGACAATAACCTCCGCTCAGAGACCACGAAGGGGCTGACTTTGCACGCCTTTAATCCGTCCACTGACACTGGAACATACAAATGTGCTGCGGTACATTCTGGCGTCAAGTCTGCCTACAGTGATGGGACGTCAGTGGCTTTGAGTGGTGAGTTGATTTTTTTTCAATTTAGTTAAATAAATATACATTGTAGACATCTTCCACTCAAATGATTATTTTCCTTCGTCTGAACGCTGAACGTCTTGGATCGGGTGAATATATCTTCCGCTTTTTTATTGGGTGATGGGTTTCATGTGGTCCCAAGGAGAACAAAATTGATTTCATTGGCTTCAACCAAGAAAGACATGAGTGAGGACTGTTTACATTATAAAATAGGTTCAGCTTTCTGTTTCTGAATGCTTTAGATCTGCACAGTGATCACTCTACCAAAACTAAAAGGGATCATATGAGGTTCCCTGTGTCACCAAAATTTGTGTTGTGTATTTGTTACATTAATGTCTTTTCTAGGTTATGTTTGTAGACATGCCACTGGCAGCATGCATGCTGAAGCAAATAATTATGAAGAAATAGACAGTTTTATTTTTATGAAAGTTTCAGGAAATGTTAATGTTGGTGCTTGATGGTCTTCTGTACCTGAAACGTTTTTTGTATTTGTGTTTATTATAAATTCAAAGTTTTCTTTGTAAACTACTACAGCTATAAACAAGAAAAGGAGGTGGGCTGGGGACTGGAAGAACAATGGGATTTATTTGCATTATAAATTTGATTAATAATTGAACTG
The DNA here is from genome assembly GCF_000002075.1 of Aplysia californica. Taxonomy (NCBI): domain Eukaryota; kingdom Metazoa; phylum Mollusca; class Gastropoda; order Aplysiida; family Aplysiidae; genus Aplysia; species Aplysia californica. The sequence continues at coordinate 1,256,640 of NW_004797344.1, forward strand.
CGCTTTTATGAATGAATTTCATTGAATGAAGCATTATTGACTACAGTACTATGAAGGACAGCCAAAGCATTATAATGTAGAAAGGAAGAGTTGAGTCAAGTAAAAATTGTTAATTATTTCCTAATTTCCCTCAATTTTTTTTTGCTTTGTCTCAGAATGTCTCTCTGTTGGCTTTTCCTGGTATTGTGTGAGTGGTTAGCAGATGCTGTGATGTGGTTTTCTCTTTCTTTCCTATCAAACATCTATCGTTCTTATCTCTCCTCCTTCTCTTCTTTGTATGCCACTCTCTATGCCTCTAATCTTAGGCACCTGAATGACCCATTTGTCTTGCAAGTGCTGTAAAAGCTTTACTTAAACTAAAACTTCCTGTTCTTTGTATGTTACTCCCTAGTAAAGCCGCAAATCTTAGGCACCTATTTGACCATTTGTGTTGCAATTGCCATAAAATCTTTACTAAAACTAAAACTTCCTGGTATTGCTTACTTTCTAATGACCATCTCTTTCACTTGAATCAAGTTGTTGATTTGTCTGTGCTACTTGCTACAGGAGCACCTGCACTGCCCAGCCTGACTATGTCCCCCAGTAGTTTTGCAATTGGCGACTCTGTCACTCTGGAATGCTCCACCACCACCAGCGCCATCACTACGTTTTCCTACTCCAAGAACGGGGTGACTGTGAGTGGAGAATCAGCCAGTACTCTCGTCATATCTTCTTTTGCCTCGACCGACACTGGAGGGTACACGTGTAGAGCAATCTCTGGCTCAGGGGTAGAGTCTGTGGATAGTGCTGAGCTGCCAGTTGCTCCAACAGGTATTCATATCTGCAAAAGATTTGAATGTTGCAATTTTGAAATATGTAGTCTTTTTTATGCTGACAATATTAAATGGGCATATGTGATCCGGGCTGAGGATACCTGGAATATGTTGCTCAATCTCAAACCAAGATATCTGCCAAAATAGTCGGTGTGGTCGATTCTGGCTGATTTTGAACGTATTGAGGGATTCCCCAACCATTAAAAAAAAATTCAAGAGCTGTTTCTTGTAAAAACCACTGTTAAATATTTTTTCTCAATTTATTTTCCATTTTCCTTCAGATATTAATAAGCAATAATGGTGTGACTTTTTGTTTTTTTCTTAGTTCTTACTTTTCCACATTTTGTTTCTTCGAAATGCAATATCTCATCTTTTAGATAAGTTCATTGAGAAAAGCTCAAAAACTCAAAATGGCACAGAGGTAACATATTCCTGATTTCCTCAGACTCGTATATTTGTACCCCTTACTGTGAGACATTTTTATTCAAAATTTCTAAACTTCTAAATTCTTCAAAGTTAATTTTTGATTTTATTAATTGTTTGATTTTGCCGACCGTGAACTTTGATGAAAAAGGGCTTTTGAACAACTGCAACTTTTTTACTTTACATGTCTTCAATTTTTTGGAGTAATAATATGTCCATTGAGTGCAAAATCTGAACAAAATTGAGATTTTAAAAATTGTAAAAGAATGTCAATTGAGAGAAACAATTTCTTTTTTGTTGACTTGGTACTTTGTTGAGGGGAATGTCATGTTAGTAATGGAAATCCTGATTTTTTTTCTCCTGCCACTTTCCAAGGGAGATGATAGAGTCAGTCAATTGAACATATACTTAGCTGGCATTCTCTATATAAAAGTACAGAAAAGTGTTCTTAGGATATGCATTTATGGACTTTTTTTCTTGTTGTCTACAGGGACTCCAAACACTCCGGTGGTCACTGTGAGCCCAACAACTTTCATGGATGGCACTGATGTGACACTGACTTGCTCCAGCACATCGACGGGAACAAAGTCATACCAGTGGTAATGTATCTTGCAATTTATTGCAGAAATGCCAAGATCATTCTGGTGTCTATGAATTGGATTTCTCAAATTTTCTTAGATGTTGTTTCAGTTCTTTATATGGATTTATTATTTCTTCCCCAGCGAACTTTCATTGTCTACAGCTACTCAAAGTGGAGCCTGCCATACTGAGAATTAACCTGCAAATTTACTCCTAATTCTTTGTTGTTGGGGGGAGAGCAAATTTAGTTCTCCTTTTGTCTCTTTTAAATACGTGAAGTTTGTTTCTGTGCGGCAGTTCAAATAATTCATAACGCATAAATGTACCTTAGTCGTTACACTGTTGGACTGTTTATATTTGCAGTACCTGCTTTATACTAATTTTTGGGGGAAGGGGAGGATCTACTCATAGATACTACATGTACCTTACGTTTGTCAGTTGTATGTGAAAATCTTACGGAATTACTCATGTTTGTCTCAGGTACAAGAATGGTCAAGCTGAAGGCGCTGCAAGTGCCAGCGGTGACCTGTCCTTGAACCCGTACGCTTCCAGCACTCATGATGGAGAATACAGCTGTGAGGTTACAATTAGTGGTTTTACATCACTGATGAGTGACTCTCTTACTCTGGTTGCTTCTAGTAAGTCGTTCCCTCCTCTTCTCACATATATAAGGAGTTTGTTGTATGCAACGTGGCTATGTATATGATGATTATCAAGTGCTGTACTTCTTTTCATACCAAAAATAAAAGATTTTTTTCTAAGTCTGCTGTTTACAAATGGAGCTGAAATAATTGTGCTTTTTTATGTCATGTGTTTTCTCACTTCATCAGTGCATCCTACATATTTTTTCTTGGTCTTAAGATGGTACAAACGTTTTCCTCATGATTTTATTTTCTGCTTCATAGTGATTTTGGAGAGTTTAAACAACGCAAGACTTTTTAACTGATTTTATTTGATTCTGTTTTAACAATAGGTTTATTGTATGTCAAGGAGGGATTTTTTTTGTTTACAGTGTAATTATTATTTTTCTTCACAGCAAAACCTGCTTCTCCCACAATCTCGTCAAGCCTCACAGATATCTACAAAGGATCTTCTCCTATACTCACTTGCACAAGCACCAGTGCCAGTTCTATGACCTTGTCCTACCAATGGTTCAGGAGTGGCACTCAGGTGCCAGGGGAATTTTCCTCCACGTACATGATATTGTCAGCTGATTCCAGCCATGATGGAACGTACACTTGTAAAGCTTTGGTCAGCAGTGCAGTCTTCTCAGACGACAGTGCTAGTTTCCCTCTCAGTGTCAGGCGTAAGTGATGTTATTTGTGTCACGACGCGGTGGAATCAGGCGCTGTTCAATTTTTTGACATGTGGAATTATTGGTATAATTTTAAAGCTTGTTCATTTGTCTTGCTTTCAATGAAAATAATACTCATCTATCATAAGTAGAAGTCGAGATATTTGCAATAGAAGGAGGTGGGGGTCACCTGGTTTCAGAGGTAAAATTAGGGAGAAAATGGCCGCCAAAGTTTGAGAGTCCGTAGAAATTTGCGTAAAATCCACACAGAAATGTGTCGTTTAGTGGACCTTAAAGGTGTTGAATCAAAAAACAAAAATTCGATAAAAATTGCCAAACGGACAGAAAAATTCCAGTTTCTTCGATTTCATTATTTTGACGAGCACTTGATTTCACCTCGGTACCTCCCATATTACAAGGATTATTCTAATCCACATGTCCGCTGAGTCCTGTCATGGATGTATTTTAACTAGCTTTAGTCAAAATGCAAGATTTATATTGTACATTACCATCTTCGATTTTGAATTAAAAAATTTTCTTTGAATGGCTTCTGTGAATTTTTAAGGAGATTTCTTTCCATTTATGATCTTCAAGTGTGTGACAATAACTACACTAAAAATAGGTGCCAAATTGTAGAAAATCCTCTGAGATCAAAGGTATGAGAATTAATGAGTTTTATCAAACTGACTTATGTGAGTGGCTGGATAGAAATACTGGGACAGGAATGAGAACAGAAAGAGAAAAAAAGGTTTTGGGAATATAGGGGTGAACTGTATTTCATGTTGCTGAAAGTTAATCTCTTTGCCTCTCAGATTTTTTTTTTGGAATCAGTATTCTATAAAAGTGTTTTGAAAGGTCCTTCCTGAGGTCACTTACGTGCGCCCTCTTTTCTTGCAGAGACACCTACCAAACCCAGTAGTGTTACAGCCACTTCAGTTGCGGTACCTAATGGAGGTTCAACAACCTTGACCTGTAACCATGGCAACGCGGGTGCCCTTACCTTTATCTGGGAGAAAGATGGAGTGACCGTCTCTGGAAGTGCATCGACTTTAGTCCTCTCCTCGTTCACTTCGTCTAGCGCAGGGGATTACACTTGTGCTGTGAGGGAGGCACCTCTGACCTCTCTTCAAAGTGATCCCCTCAATATCTATCTGGCAGGTGAGAATATTAGAAGCCCATAGATGAATAATTTGTATGGTTTGGTATGTTTATCAATTTAATTAATTTGTTTGAGCTTTCCTTAGATTTCTTTTAGGTAAGCTTTGTGGAGATTATTTTCTTAATTGTTTTGTTTTTAGGGAAACAATAAAGTTTGCCCCATCTTTCTTACCTCCATATACACACATTTTCTTTTAAACACTGACATGGCAAAATCTAAATATATGGCAACATTGACTATTTTACGTTATTTAAATTGTAACTTCTTATCAGTTGCAATATTATTGAATGGACAAGCACAACATTCAATATGATAGCTATTGTGGCAGTTTGCAGTATGCTGCAATTTGTTAATGATAATATTATAAATAAGTATCATTTATAGGCTATAGATCTAGCTTCCTCTCATGTTAGGAAGCAAGCTCTGAACATCATTCAGTCTTTTAAAGTAGTCATTACCCAAACACACAAAGAAAGGAATATTTCGCTGAAGTGAAAAAATGACAGTATTCCCCAAAATAGTAGTGAACAAATAACTGGTAACCTTGAATGTTTTGCTGTTTCAGTTGCTCCGAACACCCCAAGTCTGTCGAGCAGCCCGTCTACCTTCAACACGGGAGACGCTGTGACCTTGACCTGCACCACAACAACTATGGGTAGCGGGATCACATATCAGTTCCTGCGAGACGGAACCTCAGTCAGTGACCAGGCTTCCAGCACATACTCGATCGGCAGCTTTGCCACGTCTGACACGGGCGCTTACACGTGCACAGTAACCAAGGACTCTCTGGTGTCGGCTGAGAGTGCAACAGTGAGCCTTGCAGCAAATGGTGAGGGGATAGTGTCATTTTTTAAAACCGTTACGGCACAAGGCTTTTCTTAGTCCTCACTTCTCTTTGGCCCAGCGAAGTACTGGAGTCAGCGTCGGTGGCTTAGTGGTTAGGCTACCTGACTCGTAATCGTGAGATTGGGGGTTCGGGGGTTTAAACCTCAACTCAGTCCAACATTGTGTCCTTGGGAAAGACACCTTATGCAAATTTCCCACTTGGTTCTGTCCTTTTGGAGATGGACGTTAAACTCAGAGGTCCCACCTCTTTAATAACTTTACAGTGTGAAGCCTCTATACCATTTTCAGTACTGGAGTCCTTGACCCCTGAGGCTTATCCAACACTAATTTTGTCTGTAATTTTTTCACAGACATTAACAAAAATTCTATACTGCCTTTGTTTGAAGTTTCAGAAGGTATCATGTAGAACGATTTTCAGAGACATTTGGATAGATTACGGTAAAAATACCAGACTGAGGTGGCTGGCATTCTGTGAGGGAAATAATTGCAACTGGACCTGGGAGAACGAGAACTGGTGGGAGGGAAATATATATGAGGTGACTGGGGCTGTAAAGGTGAATTGCTACAGTCAGAGATGTTTTGGTAATGAATCTTCATTCTCAGAATCACTAGTAATTTTTTTCTGTTCAAATGAGTGATTTTTTTTTTTTTCATATTTTACGCAAGAGTTTAGGCCAAGAGAAAGTTTAATAGACATTTTTAGTGAGTGTTTTTGGCTGTATTCTAAAACTGCAAGAACAAAACAGAAGGAAATCTTTTCCTGTTTGATAAAATTTAAGCTGTGGAAAAAAAATAATGAGAAAACAGGTGCTCCGACTGTTTGCAATAATAAATTTGGAGGTTGCAGTCGGTAAGAAGAAAGGTTTTGAAAGAGATTACAGTAATTGCTGCAGAACCATTTCGGTTTTGAGGTGCTCAGGAAATTATTACAAAATACTAGACCATTTCTTTAAAAATGTTTGAAAAGTTTCAGAATTTTGGACAGCAAACTTTAATCTAACACAAAGGATAAATGCTATCGCCCCTAATATGTTGTTTCCTCTTCTGCTTTGTGTCAATATCACAGTGACACAAAAGAATAAGCTAGTAAGTTCAATTTCCGTTTCAGCACTGTTGCAAGTACCAAGCAAGCTTTAAGCGGTTAGAAAAACTATAGATTTGATTAAGTAAAAAGCTCTGAATGAAATTATTGAGGTCTTTAATCTTTTTGGGTTGAACCATACATTTGCTTTAATCATTTCTGTGTTTTTATTCCAGGTGCACCCGCTCGCCCATCTTTGACAACTTCCGACGCTTATGTTATTGCTGGAAATAGTGCCACTTTGACTTGTGCATCAACTTCATCTGGTAACTCTTTTGTGCTTCATTTTCATTGAAGATTTTTTTTAAAAAGTAAAGAAAGAATATATGGTTTTGAGCAGGCAAATAATGGTGTGAATATTGTTGTCTAAACCAATAATTCATTTGATAATTATTTTTTTTCATTTGAAACAAAAAAAGGAACTACCCAGCAGCTTATCAATAATGCAGGAATATATAAAAGATAGATCCAGTGTTTATTTAAAACTGACTATAGGCTCCGCCGCTGATGATTTTTATTTCTAGTACATATCCATTCATCAAGAAGTACTCCCTCACATTGTGCGTAATTCATGCTCAGGTACCAAGACCTACTCATGGAAGAAAGATGGCCAGGCAATATCTGGATCAGATGCCACGCTGACGGTCAGTAGCTTCAGTTCCAGCTCTGAAGGATCTTACACCTGCCAAGTGACCATCAGCAGCATTCCGTCTTTGGACAGTCCTGTAGTGGATTTGACCCTCGCTGGTGAGACTTTCTGCAGATAAAGAGAGAGGATTTATAGTACATCTGCTTTTAAATATAGTTCTAACTTCAAGCTTAAGTCTCCATTCACTTTCCACTTTTACAAAAAGTTACACAGATCACTATGATGTTTGCGCTCTTTTAAATCAGCACAAAATATGATGTCTGAAAGTTAATCATATGTTGACTGAGAACGTATTCAAGATGGTATCTGTCTGTAACAGAAAAATGTAAATTACCTTTGTGCACTTAACAGGCTGGCCTGCTTTGTGTTCTTCAAAGATCTGGAAATTGTTGGACTGAATTGAAAGAAATAAACTGTCAAGCCCTTTAATAAAAACTCATTAGATAATTTAAAAATTATTAAGGTAAAGTTGTAAAGCAATGAAGTAGGACGTTAGTTTAATATAGATGGCTTCATAGTATTTGGAAAGGAAAGAAACACCGTCCATCCAGCTCAAATGGCCACCTGTTCAAGACGATCACCTTCACTAACAACCATTTCTCACTTCTCCCTAAGTTTTTGCTGTATTATAATGATACTGTCCAAGACATCCATCTTTCTGTTTGGAATCTAAGACAGCCTTTTTTCTCCTCTACAATATGTGGCCGTCTTGGGGACTGTTTTGACCTTACGTCATTGCTTACAATCTTACAAAGGTTAACGCACACTTATTCGCATCCTCAGTGGGTCCCGCCAACTCTGTGGTGCTTAAAAAAGGCAGCGTTGTCCTGGGCTCGGTCCACTCTGAGGTGTCCAGCTCGGACCTGAACGTGACCTGTGAGGCTACGTGCACCCCGACCTGCTCCTTCTCCTGGACCAAGCCAGACTCGTCCACCGTCTCCTCGTCCACTCTGTCGCTGACCAACCTGCAGCTGGTGCACGAGGGGACCTACACCTGCACCGCCACCAACCTGGCAGGCTCTGCCGGTCAGGCCTTTGAACTCAGAGTCACAGGTATGTTAGAGGCTCAGGTGTCTGAGAGACATGTTAAAGTCACAGGTGTGTGAGAATACAGGTATGTTAGAGACTCACAGAGGCACATGTATATTAGAGACACATTTTTGTGAAAGACACAGGTATGTTAGGGTCAAATGTATTGAGAGGCATAGGTATGTTATAGACACAGGTATGTAAAGAGTCAATTGTATGTTATAGGCACAGGTATGTTTGGGTCAAAAGTATGTAATATGCACAGGTATGTTTGGGTCAAATGTATGTTATAGACACAGGTATGTTATAGGCACAGGTATGTTTGGGTCAAATGTATGTTATACGCACAGGTATGTTTGGGTCAAATGTATGTTATAGGCACAGGTATGTTTGGGTCAAATGTATAGGCACAGGCACAGATATGTTAGGGTCAAATGTATGCTAGAGACACAGATATGTTAGAGACACTGGCATGTTAGGGTCAATTATATGTTAGAAGCGCAGGTATGTTTGGGTAAAATATATTTTAGAGACACGGGTATGTTATAGACTCCGTTATATTAGAAGCACTGGTATGTTAGGGTCAAATATATAAAGAGCCACAGATATGTTAAAATCACTGGTATGTTTCAGACATAATATGTATGTTAGGGACATATCCATGTCAGGTTAGAGACACAGGAATTTTAGGTTAGAGTCATGGGTATGTTAGTGTCACATATACACTTTAGTCAAGTAAAGCTGGCAACAAAGGTAACTCTCAAAACTGGAGAGGGTTTTGGTAAGTGCTCTATAAAGTTGTGGAGTAAACGTGGGGGAAAATGTAGGCTACATCGCAAATTGAATACACTTTTAAGGCTACTTACCTGCATGATTTGGACTTACAATATGTACCTTCCTCCATCTGAAAGGGTTTGTGATGTGTTTTTGCCTATTGGATTTGTAGTTCATATTGTGGATGTTTGGCGAGTGCTCTGGTGTGGTTTTCTTCTACTTTCCTATCAGATACCTATCGTCCTTACTTCTCCTTCTTTTTTTTTTGGTCTATAACCTCTTAGTAACACCCCTAATCTTCAGCACTTAGGTGACCTATTTGTGTAGCAAGTGCCCTAATATTCTTATTAAAGCTAACATTTTCCTGATTTTTCTATCCTCACCCTGTGAGAGTGGTTGTGTCAACTTTCTGTATTTTTTCCCCCTCCACAGCTGGAGCGAGAGCAGTGACACCTACCAGTCTTTCCTTCCTGATGCTAGCTGTTGTTTTGTCCTACGCTGGATCCAAGCTCTGAGAGGCCCTGATGATATTAATCAAACCGAAGAATGTGATAGATATTGGATGTCATCCAAACCGAAGAATGTGATAGATACTGAAAGTCATCCAAAAAACGCTGAGGATGGCATGTCCACTGCCTGCAAATATAGTGTGATACTGTGTGTATAGTTTGTTTCACAAGACCTTAATTTATTACCACCATTTCATCACCGCTGATTGTTATCGAGAGAATCTTATTCATTACATAGTTGCAGGTCGAGACTGCTTTTACCAATATTGTGATGTAATACCAAGTGTTCCATTTTGAAATTATGTGAACCCATCAGCTCACACTAGCATTCCGTCCGTCATCTACCTTGATATTTACAAATATCTATTCTCTTTACACTTAAATGCTGCCTCTATATTCTGCCTTTACTGTGTTGATGTCTTAGACAATGGTAGTGCAGTGACCTGCTACAGAAGTTGTTGCTTGTTGACATGACCTGTTGTTGTTGATGTTGTTACCCTTTACTTTTCCAGCCACAAGATTGTCTGACACACAGAAAGCCTTTATTTCTTTTCCCGGGGCCCAGAATTTAAATGCTCCGGCCGTAGAATTTATGTACATAATTGTTTGTAATGGAATTTTTCAGCAGAGAGCTCATGCTTTGTCATATTATTCAAGCTTTTGTATACAAATCCTTGTGCCTGATAACCTTCTCATTCCCAGTTTCTCAGACATTCCTCAGGGTTTCAGTTGTTAAAATAGTTACATATTATGCTTTTGAATGGAATTCAAGCATTCTGCATGTGCTTTGTGTTAGTGTCAGTATAGATTCAATGTTTTGATCATTCTGACATCACAGAAGTGGCTTTTTTTTCCGTGTATTTGATTATTGTATTTGTCTTAGTCAAATTTTTTTAAAGGCTTTTGCTTTTAAATTTGATGAAACCAACTTTTCTTTGTTATCTTTGATAATGAATCATATGCAGTCTTTACAAGCATCTTTGGGATACTTTCAAATTGCTTGCATTGATTAAAATGGAACTGAGGGATTTTCATCACTTTTGATTTTTCAAAGATGTCAAACTATTTTATTTGTTGTGGGGCCTACTATTATATTGTCTTCCACTGAGTCCTAGTTAATTTGTTTAAATAGAATCATTAAAATGTATTCTAAAGCGAAACAAGAAGCAATAGCTTAGGGTTTTGTAGAGATTTCTTTTTTGTTTGGGTTCTGTCTGTCATTTGTTGTGGACTTGTTGCTTTTCATATCTGTTCCTTCTCTTTGTTTTTTACTGTTTGTTTTGGTTGTTTTTCTCCAATTTTGTATCCTTGACAAAAGGGAATGGTGTAACTGGGTTACATGACTATGTTAGATACTTGTTAAGGGACTTCAGTCATTGTGTCTACATGTGCACTAGAGAGCTATTGGCATATTTTAGTCTCATCGGTAATGTACAGTCTCTCTGTCTGTTTGTCTGTCTCCCTTTCTCCTCTCATCTTCAATCCAGTCTCTCATCTTGTTCATTCCGTGCATCAGTCAACACAATTCTCCAGACTGCATCTATTGATTCCATCACTTCACCTTATGTTGGACCTCCTCACTGACTATGTTATGTACAATCACAAGACTGCTATGTACAGCAAAAGTTAAATGCTCTTTCATTTTTACGATCACTCCAGGTCTTTTTTAAGTGGATTTACCTACAGTGAGCCATACATATCCCATGTACCAGTGATAGAGTGTGAAGGTTACAGGCATGGAAACCAAATTCTTTTCAATCGACAATTTTCAGTCCAAGATAAATTATTGTTTTGAAATGTTGAAGTCCTGAAGGCAGCATAATGCTCTTTTTCAAAACTCTGGTATAGTTTAGTTCAAATTGTTTTTGAGTCTCTGAGTTTCCGTGCCTGTGAAAATCTTGTTGCTTTTTAAAGTTTAATATAATGACTCCTGTATGTGCATTATAAACACTAAACATTGATTCACAACTGATGTAAGTTTGATTATTTGGATGCAAGACTGTTCACTGTACAAAGAACACTTTTTAATGAATTGTTTTGTAAAACTTGTTCAACTATCCCATTCAGAAATAAAGTACAAATATTCTGATGATTTTACAAACGGAAATTTTATTGACTTGATTTTTTGTCAAGTACAACAGAAATGCATAAAGTACATATGTTAACATCACTTAATTTACAACTTATATATTTTATTGCATCTTTTTTCTGTGCATCTCTCAATGGCTTATTTGAACAAAAATATCATTAGTAATTTAATTGCTAACATCAAGGGCTCTCATCCTTTTCCTGTCAGAGAAAGCACATTTTTGGGTGTGTCATAGTAAACCTTCATTGTGCATCAAAATACAGAAAGCAAAATAAAAGCAAAGTGAAAGTTGGATTTTCTGAAAGTATGTAAAGTAAATTTCACATGTATTTCTCATAAGCTATGAAATTTTGGCATAATTCAGCTTTGTTTTGTTTTTTTGAGAGATAAAAATCAGTTGGGCTGCAATGAATTTTGTCAAACTGATGAAGTATGTCAATCTATCTATTATAATACAACGTGTAATATACGAAGACGTAATGTACCGATTTAAGCCAGTCATTTTGTCCTGGCTGTGCTGTTGTTAATTAGAATAGATAATTCAATGCACATAAATGTACAGTTCTTTGGTTCGAGTTTATTTTTTTCCTTCGAGCATACCAGAGTAAAGAGCTGTAGTTGATAAGCTATTCTGAAAATTTTTGGAATGCTCTGTATGTTTGTAGTTCATCAGTTTCAAGACTTAACATGGCTTAATCCTTTAATCCTTAGCACCCCAGTTTCTTTCTCTAACGTCTAAATGGGGACATAATAATATGATACGGAAACATGGACCGCTCAATTTCAAGATAATAGACACTTTTATAAGTTGCCTTCAAGAAAAAAAATATCTCTATACAACTACCTTAAAATTTCAAAGTCTTAACTTGTTTTGTCTCTTGACTCTTAATATATTTGTAGGAAAGGAAAATTTATACTTCCACAAAAGACGACAGGTAGTAACTGATCTCACCAGGTATTGGGAGTCTCTTCACTGTGTGCATCGTTAACATGACATGTTTGTACATACATACTGTTTGCAAAGCGATGATGTCACATTCATAAATTAATAACAAGTCTCTTCTCAACAATTTAAAAGGGCAGCTGATTATTGTATAATACATTGTCATGATCTCACTCTAATTCCATGAACACGAAAAAGTACACTGACATACGCACATATATACTCTTGCATATAAGCTCATATCAAAGCACATCATCATAAAACGCACACAAAGATAACTTATCACAACTTCACTCGGGTGGGGGGGGGGGGCTATAAATATGTCCAAGATTCACTGCAACAACACATTTGAGATCGCCACGATCACAGTCGAATAATGAAAATACATAATATAATACCGTCTTGCAAGCATGATATGCAGTTATTGATAAAAATTAATTTGAACCCCTCATTCTTAAAAGCGTCTTTCACACATGATGTCATGGCAACACACATTTGGCCCCACAGAGAGCGGAGAGCCTAGATGTGTGTACTGTAAGAACTAGGTCATTAGTTCCCAGTGGGGGATACAAGTACAAGTTAACTTCTGCCAAGTCCTGCATCTCTAGTTTTCAAACCACTCTCATGATTCGTGGCGCTGTCCTGCTGTTCATGAAATCAATGTTGGAATAATAATAATATAGTACCAACAAAAAATAAATTCAAAAGCACCTAAAATTGAGAAAGAAGACTCTGGACTAGTTTGATGTAAAGTACTTTATGGGTCCTACGCGCCTTTGAACAAGTGAGGTTTTTTTGTGTTTTGTTTTGTTGAGAGCCCAAACTTCATAATAAAGTCCCGTTTATAGACAGCACTGAGCCAGGTGGGTGGAGAGCCTTGAATAGGCCTACTTCATTGACGCTGCTCGTTCCAAGAGACTCTTGTGGCAGATTTAATCCATGATCGCCCTCATTGCTGTTCAACTTGTCAGCTGAGCTAATAGTGGGTCCTAGAACATTTTGACTAAACACAATGTGTTGTCTAATGTGTAGTAGTAACACAAGTCATCAGGCCAAAATGTCATTTTGTGTTTGAATGTTGCCCCCCCCCCCCCCTAAAAAAGATAAAAACAATGGATATTACATATGTTGCAAGCTCGCGAAACAAGATACCTGACGATTGAATATATGAGAAAACATCCCTACAAATGAGGCGCTGACAGCGGTATGAATGATGTAGAATTTGACTGACACGTGGGAGTTTTTAAAAGTTAATGCGGGGGCTCTCGTCAAAGGTCCTGGGTTCGAATCCGTGTACTCTAAAAATTGTCTCCTTTCATCTTCTGTTCTGCTCTCTTCAATTTTCTGTCGTCTGCTTTCGTTTCCACTTTCTGCCCCTCACTTCCTTTTCCCCCGTTTCTGGGCTTCTGACTCTTTCTTCAGCCTTTCAACTGCTACTTCTTGGCTCCCTCTTACTGCTGTCTTTCAGCCATACCCCTGATCTTCTGCTAGGAAAGATCTACGTCTAGCCTTCTCGGACAAGGGCGACAAATCCTGGAGGTCCCGTGTGCAAGTTGCGCATGTTAAAGATCGATAAGAGTAGGCTTCAGCCGCCAACCGGGCAAAATTCAAAATTCTTTCCTACCAACTGAAAATGTTTGGTATGTCCCGCGCGCTGATATTATGAAACACTTACCTAATAAAATAGTTAATGCAAACTTTACCTTACGGGCTAAACGTTCCCTTGATCTGTCCCAGACTAATTAGATGTTTAATCTAATAATGCTTTCATGGAGAGGATATTATAGTTAATTTTTTCCCTGTAAAAGACATTTTACCTCCCCTGACAGTGAACTCTGTTACCCGAAAGAACGAAGCGAACACACATCGACCACAAGCAGATCAAAGGAATCAACAAAGGCAAGTTTGCAGCATATTTTGAACCATAACATACAAATCGGGAACACGATTTTGCATAATTCATCAAATGAACTTTGTTGCTTTCTCTGAAGTAAAGACAGAATTGTATGAATACCGGGTAACGAAGTTCTTTTTTGAAAGAGCCCAAGAACAGTGCGTCTTCAATACTCAGAGAACGTGTACTCAAAGTAAATTACTCAACTTGATAGCATGACCCGAAGGGTCCTTACAGATTTTTTTCACTTGTTAGCATATTATTATTCTAAGGTCATGGTTCCGGAAAATTCAATTTACTCGTCATTATATCTTATTAAGGATGCAAAATATTTTTTACAATGACTCACAATTATCATATTGCTAATCACCGTCACCCCGTCATTGGAACAAAATCAGAATATATGAAGTACAATAAAGGGTTCACGACATGCAGGCCTAGGCCTACAGTGTTTCTTTCAATGGAATGGTAAACACAAACTTGTTTTCACGAAGCATTTCTTGATACCATCATCGCTGCTGCTTTTGGAGAATGGGAATGTTATGTGATCTTTCGTTTGAGGTGTCCAAGTTGTCAACTGTTCTTGATTTTAAAGAGAACAAAATACAACATCATATAAGCAAGGTAACATAAAGATCGCTTACTGGCATTGCTAATGTCTGTTACAATAATACGAATTTATTTACATAAAGTGTAATAATATTGATACCAATACATAACAATGCACTTGCTTTACAATTGAAAGAGTTGGGCTGGAATGTGAATGTCATGAAGCAACAATAATAACAATAACAACAACTACAACAATAAAACCAATGTTCTTTCGCGTAGAACGCATGTCGTGGTTAGGTAGCTCTGAGCATGATGTTGGGTAAACCATTGCGTCGTCGTCTCCAGTAGCCGAGGTTTTTGGACAGTTGTTTGAGATGTCTGATCCACACGGCTGTCTCGGTGTTGTGCTCTGCCTGCACATATGGACATCAAAATCTCGTTAAATCTCTCATTGGGAAACTAAAACTGTTTTGTTTGTTTTTGTTTATCAAGGTTTTAAGACGCTCGCAGCTGTATAATAAAGTCATGTGAGCGGCAATGGGGTGGATGTCAACAGAGAAGTCTAAACGGGAAATCAGGCTTACTCTGCTCATCTCTCTAGCTTCGACAGTACAATTAAGTCTGCTTCGACTATCAAAGCACCCCGGAAATAGCAGTTCACGAGAGAGTGACAAATATTTAAAATAGGTAGAGGCAACAAATTATAATAGTAAGGATGAGGAAAGAAAAAGCAGCAGTTCCCCCGATGTTGTTCCGGCACAGTATGAGCATGACACTGATTTTGATAGGTCAGCCTATTTACAACTCTTCTGTGCATAAGAACCTGTTAATATCCCCCCTTTGAGAATGGCCTAAAAGACACCTCAGTCAGTAGCACTGCCGGGGTGAGGGGGGG
>NW_004797344.1:1272267-1273680 GCF_000002075.1 Aplysia californica
GGGGGGGGATGGGACCAAAACCATTCAAATATATGTAGTTAAAAGGTTGAATTCAGTAATCGAAATAAGAACAAATAAGCATAATTGTAGGCCTACATGGCGATGCTTTATAATAAGATTATCGCTCTGGGGCGTGGTCCGAAAGATGCGTAATTACACGTGCACGTGTTGGTGACGTACTTTTCAGCCGATGACTTGTGCAATGCCGCTGCTGACGAGAGGATTCGTGTGGGTGTTCTTGTTTGATCAGATCTCCTTTCAATTCTTTTAACTAGTCTTTGTCTTTCTAATCGACTTCCTTATGAGGGTGTTACTGCTCAGACTACTATTGGGCGCTTCGCACTCGCACACTGAAAACCCGAGTACAAATCCTGTGTGGGATAATTTGTATCGCTTTTCCCTGTCTTTCTACTGAGGTGTTGCGCCTCTCTGCCGGGGTTGGCCCTTACAGACAGGGACGAAACTCGGTTGTGTGAGGCGTGCTGACAAAAAAATCACTTCTCAGATTTTACCCCGACAGAAATATATACGTTGAATTTTTAGGCTGAGTTTTTACAATTTATTAGTATGAAATGATACAAGACATGTGAATAGCATTGGTTCAGAATCTCATAGATTCGATATTTGGTCGATATTTCCCTTCATGATTTGCGAGAAATAACCCATTGTGTCAGCGCGCCTCACAAGTGATGTGAATTGTGTCAATGAGGGCGTTAAGGGAGGGGGGGGGGTTACACCCCCAAAGTCAAAATTCGGCTCAAAATCAATGAATTTGAGTTGTAGGCATTTCTAGCTTCCTCAGTCTCTCCTACAACTATTTCATCGCATAAGAACCCCCCAAAACCGTATTTTTCCCATACCGGGCATGTTTGTAACCGCCATTTCCTCATAAAGTCAGTATTTTATTTTTCTTTATCGGCCGTTTTCTCAAAACGCAACTTTTCTCTATACTTTTTTGAATAACTCCACCATTTTTCATCCAATCTTCATGCAATTTTCACAGAATAAAGTGAAGAGGTAATACTAAAAATTTGTCTGTTGATTTTTGATATATCGAATAGATTTTTGTTGGTGGTGTCTGGAGTGTGAATTTTCACGAATTTTTCGCAAACTTGAATGTTACCTCAGGAAAAAAATTCATTAAACATTTTCTAATTCGTTTAGGAAAAAAACAACAAACAACTTTTTAGATCTGATGTTTGTGAACACGCATGCAAAAAAACAAATAATTTCCATGAGCGATAAGTGCGGTATTCATTACGTAAGACATGTCAATAAAATCCATTATGGCGGCATATCCATGGAAACAAAACTTTTTTCTTAAATTTGACTGCAGATTTTAAGACTCCTTACTATGCTTGTTATATGTGTGAAATTTGGTAAAATTCGGTCCAGTAATAAGCGAGATAGCCT
>NW_004797344.1:1275760-1279001 GCF_000002075.1 Aplysia californica
TCTCTCTCTCTCTCTCTCTCTCTCTCTCTCTCTCTCTCTTACAATCATTTCCCTCATTATGGACCTCACTCCACCTGCATAAATGCAACTTAATGCGCTACCAATCGACTATCTGTCTCCATATCTTTGTCTACTATTTTATATGGCTGTAAGAATGGCTGGAGGCATATTATTTTACTTTATCCGCATGCTGTTGAGCTCTTGCAAAAACACGTAATGTTTGTGACCAGCCTGTCAGCCTTTTTGAATAATAGCAGCCAGGACAGTCGTAAATGGTCGGAGTTTTTGTTGCGTCTACATGTATGTGTGCGCGTGTGTGAGTGTGTGTGTGTGTGTGTGTGTGTGTTTGTGTGTGTGTGTGTGTGTGTGTGTGTGTGTGTGAGAGAGAGAGAGAGAGAGAGAGAGAGAGAGAGAGAGAAAGTGTGTGTGTGTGCATGTGCGTGTATGTGTGTGTGGCTGTGTGTCTATGTGCCTGTGTGTATGTGTGTGTGTGTGTGGGGTGTGTCTGTGTGTGTGTGTGTGTGTCTGTGTGTGTGTGTGTGTGTGTGTGCGCGTGTGTGTGTGTGTGTGTTTTGTGCTTGTTTGAGTATGTATGTATGTCCTTGTGTGTGTGTGTGTGTTAGAGTGGTTCCCTCTAAATGCACTAACAGATCAATGAAATGTCATCATAAGCCACGCGAGCAATCCCCAGAGGATTACAAGACTGCAAAACATCTCTTTGACTTTAACAATAATTTTCTGTACAATAAATGCCTACATTATCATTATGTATGTGTTGTTCTTTCATAAATTAATCATAACATCATTTGTGCATGGTGCTCTCATTTCATAAGCGTATAATTGTAGAAATGACTGGTTCAAAATTTTGACTATGTTATTGTAGTTGTGGGTTTAGCTCAGAGTGACAGGTCTCACCTGATGAATGCAGTAGTTCTCAAAAGCAAGGAACATCGTAGAGGATTCGATGAAGGAGCTGCCAATGTTGACGGAGGCAAAGTCCTGCCACAAAAAAGAACAAAAAAGAAGGGTAAAGAAAACCCAAAAATGAGAACAAATAATTTGACCCGTCATGCTTATTGTTAGCAGAGTTTGTATAAACGAGTACATAATATTTGCAATTGGATATACGTCTATTTCCTACTTTGCATCAGAAGCTTTCTTTAAAATAATAATAATACGTAAACCTACGCATATTAAGGGGTTGAAAGACAGATTTTAAGCTTCAAGAGTGCAGTACTCACCATTTAAGAAAAGAATAAACAATTAATGTATTAGGATACCATTAAAGTAAAGGAAAGCAGATATTTTTGATGAATTAGGAAAGCAAGAAACAAAAACAAACAATAATATTGCAGCATTCAGCACTTAGACGTGCCGCTAACTTCTAAGAGTAAGTTGTAAGTTTACTCACCTCATCTCCAGCTTTGACTGCCTGCAGCAAAGAGGTTGTGAGTCTCGCCATGAACTGACGGTGGACGTGCAGAAGCTCCTCCAGGTTCATGAAGATTGTGTCCAGCTGGTCAAGGGTCAGGAGGCTGGTCGCCTTCATGGGGCGGTAAAACTCCTGGAGGGGAACAGAGTAGATGGGGAGGGTGAGGGTGAAGGTGATGGTGAGGGTGGAGGGTGAGAGTTAGGGTAAGGGGGAGGGTGAGGTGGAGAGTGAGGGTAAAGGTGAGGTAGAGGTTGAGGGTTAGGGTAGGTAGAACTCCTGAAGGGGAATAGAGTAGATGCAGAAGGTGAGAGTGAGAGTAGGTAGAATTCCAAGAGAGGAACAGAGTAGATGGGGAGGTTGAAGATGAGGTTGAGGGTTAGGGTAAGTAGAACTCCTAGTGGGGAGAAAGGTAGAGTAGGTGGTTGAGAGAGAGAGAGGTATATGGGGAAGGTGAGGCTGAGGGCGAGGGAAGGTAGAAATCCAAGAGAGGAACAGAGCAGAGGAGGCGGCTGAGTGTGAGGGCGAAGGTAGATAGAACCCCTAAAGGGGAATATTGTAGAGAAGGCGGGTGAGGGTGAGGTTGTGGGCGATGGTGAGGTTGTGGGGGATGGTGAGGTTGAAGGTCTGTAGAATTCCGAGAGAGAAAAGAGCAGAGTAGAGGAGGCGGCTGAGGGTGAGAGTGGGGATGAAGCTAGGTAGAAATCCTAAAGAGAAGAGAGAAGGGAAGGTGGATGAGTGTGAAGGTAAGTTTAGGTAGAGGGGAGGTGTAAAAAGTGAAATTGTAGAAGTTTTACACCATCATCGATACTATTTAAAACATTTAGGAGGACTGTCAGATGGATACGACGTCCCAACCGAATGATAGAGAGATACTCGATAAAATTTTCCCACCCGGGAATCGAACTCGTGTCTCTTGTGTGTGACAGCGAAGAGCACAACCACTACACCACTGTGACTACAGACGCTGGTAGGGGCAGAGTGAAGGGAATAGTCTATTAAATGATGTATTAGAAAAAAAAAGACAGATAGATGGATAGACAGATAGATAGATAGATAGATAGATAGATAGATAGATAGATAGATAGATAGATAGATAGATAGATAGATAAATAGATAGATAGAGCGACAAACATAGAAGACCACAATGTCGGGTCCAGACCAGGATTTGAACCCATTATAATTTTGGTTAAAAGTTCAGCAGTCTAACCACCGGACAACAAAGGTTTACATCCTAATAATTATTACTCTACATCTATTTTTATAATTTTCACACCAACCTCCTTCAGCACCGAGAGATCTCTCCCATAACGTTTTTCCGTTTCGGCAATCTCTTGGATCGTCTCCTTCCTCTCGCGCACCCTCATTGCGCACTTCTTGCACACCGTCTCGCTCGGGACAGTCGCTTTGTCCAGTGGCGTCTTGTTTGTACTGGAGTAGGCGGCGCACTCACAGCAGACTGCTCTCTGTACGACATAGGAATACATCATTTCCAGAACTTTCCATTTTTAGGGGCGATATCGGACTCTTCTCTCCGTCTGTCTCTCCTCCTCTGCGTCTCCCTCTCTCTCCTATCTATCTCAGTCTCTCTCACTCAAAGCCATCCTCGGTCTGCCTGTCTGTCTGTCTGTCTGTCTGTCTGTCTGTCTGTCTGTCTGTCTGTCTGTCTGTCTGTCTGTCTGTCTGTCTCACTCTCTCTCTCTCTCTCTCTTTCTATTACCCTGTATCTCCCTCAACCTTTCAATTTCCCCCTGCTTCCTCTCAGGCATTTTCCCCCAACTCTCTCTCTCTCTCTCTCTCTCTCTCTCTCTC
>NW_004797344.1:1279655-1289534 GCF_000002075.1 Aplysia californica
ACTACTACTACTACTACTACTACTACTACTACTACTACTACTACTATTAAAAATAATAATAATGATAATAATAATAATAATTTTAAAAAATAAAATAATAATCATAATAATAATCATAATAACAATAATAATAATACATTAAAAATAATAATAACAATAACAGACATACATGCATATAACGTTCAACTCGGAATAAAGATCACACGCTCTGGGCGTATTTACAAAGAAAAGTAGCAACGTATAAACAATACATTGCATCCTGACTAAAAATTCTATATTATATCTGAGTCATCTAAAATGAGAAATGCTTTGACCAAAAACGAAAAAAATATACTAATCAAACCGAACATGTAAAAGGAGCTATTCCGTATATGAGTTAGGGTAACTCCTAGCTTTTTCCAAACGACAAGAAAGTACATGTATTTAATTTCTATGTTGGGAAATGACTTTTTATTGTGGAGCTAACAACGAAAGAACAACAATAACGCCAGAAAAAAAGCCGAGAAGGACAAAACCCAGAAAGATAGGAGATAAGACTCACTTTTTGAATAGGTTGGTTAATGGGGGATGGGGAAGGGAAGGGGCTGATGGAAGTATAAACTGAAAAAGGGGTCGATGGCAGGATTACCTTACAGGTGGATTAAATGTCTAGGAGGCTGAAGTATGGATCTGTAAATAATGGTTTGGAGGGACAGTAAAAATGGAAAGACAAATTATGCGCTGACAGAAAACTTACCACAGAATCAGAGTACTCTCCCAATTCCTCGAGACTAGGGAAACTGCAAGATGTGGACACAGACGGAGATTTGTACGGACCTGTGTCTGAAAGCAAGACAAAATTGCATTTTTAATAGACTGTCTAATTCATGTCAAATGCCTGATGCTGACTGCTGTTACTAATTATGGTGTTTCCAAAGGTTGTTCTTGCCTTCTTGTTCAGTGGTCTTCTTTTTTTTCGTAAACTTTTTGAGTATTTAATGGTGATGTAGAGCCTGTACAGCACAGTCTCTAATCACTCTTGCATTTATGCATTTTGCAAGGCCATTTGAGCCAGTGTATTTATGTAAGAGAGTAGAATAAGTGACGGAAACGAAACCAACCATGCCTTTGTTATGGACTGCTAAATTAACATTAAGTGCTAGTGTTTGTTATTCCCATCGGAGAAGACAGTGCCGACATACTGTGTGTTACTTATAAATTTAAAGTATCAATTAGGATTATAGCATTTCAGGTACCTGGACTTAAATGATGATGAGGAAGTTGGTGAGTCCCCGAGAAAGGATCACTTTTGTACGGCCTGTCCTTTCTGTCTCGTCGCCTTCTCTCTCGCTCATCTGACGTCAGTGCAGACACGTCTGAAGTAGACCTCAACACTGCAGTCTTGAAACAGAAATTCACACGGTGAGATGTTGATATTATTGTTTTTTCTAAAATCTCTCAGTAAATTTCTATATGTATTTCCAAGATAACAGGAAAAATGAGCCATTTGGTATGTGAATGCGTGTGTGTATGTATGTGTGTGTGGGGGTGCAAAAGAGTGTTTGTGTGTGTGTGTGCGTGTGTTTGTTTACGTTTGTGAGTGTGTTTGTGTGTCCATTGTGTGTGTGCTTGTGTGTAATGGGTGCTTGTTCGTGTATATGTCCCTGTATGTCTCTCTCTCTCTCTCTCTCTCTCTCTCTCTCTCTCTCTCTCGTTCTCTCTCTCTTTGGGTGTGTGTGTGTGTGTGTGTGTGTGTGTGTGTGTGTGTGTGTGTGTGTGTGTGTGTATGCGCGTGCGTGTGTCTTTATATAATTATATCGACTTCCAACCACCCTCAAATAAAAAAACAACAACTTTTAAGGCAACACAACAAGTTAGGACAGCTGGAACCAACCCTCAACTTTATAGATCTAAAGAGTCGTCCAACTATTTTTTTGAAAATCCTCCCCACTCGTCCAACAATTCACATCGTCATTAAGGGCTTTCCAGCAACTTACAAAATATCTACAACGCTTTCTAACTGTACGTACCTTTCAGAACTGTCTCGAAGTAACCATGAGCTACGATGTACGGTCTCCAAAGTTCTCATACATATTCTGAACACTTTCTCTTTGTCCACAAACGTCTTGCGCTTCCAGCAACATAATTATGGCGACATAAATCATCCTCTAACCACCCACGACTTTATAGAAGAAGAGAACCCTCTATTAACTCATTAACTGTTATCCCATAACTCAGGCTCCCATTCTTCTCTTTTTGCCGGTAGTTTTCTATTGTTCTGTAGCCCTTCAGACCTTTCCATGTCTATCTCGAAAGAATTTATTTTTGTTCATTTTGAAATACTTCAAAATAAAAGTGGAGGAAGAAAGAGGATAACAAACAAAAATGTGGTGAGTAAATTTTAATGAGTAGAAATTTTAAAAAATTGGCTTTCTGAATCTTATTTTCTGACTACCCACCTTGTTCGATTGGTCACTATCGGAGTTGGAACTGGTCGGGCTTCGTCTCTGTGGCGTCAACTCGGCGTTACTGAAACTGTCACTGTTGGCCACATCGTCACTGAGCTCTGACGTCATATCCGAGTTGGGGGTTGGAGTCACAGATGTGTCGCTACTTCCACTCGAAGAAATGTTTCTTTGGCTAGTACTTTCGGACACAAGGAAACAAGATGAGGCATCGACTGCAGGGGGCGTGTCAGGTTGTTTCTGGGTTTCTTCAATACAATCCACATCAGAAACACCAGACAGCATCTGGTCTGTGTCATTATGGGAAGTTTGCAACAGAACATCTTTCTCTTGATCAATGACAAAACCTAAGCTTCCTACAAGGGCAACATTAGGCGGAGACAATCTGTCGACGCTCTCAACACTTATAGGAGATTGACGATCGCCGAGGGCAAAGCTCGAATGTTGAGAGGCAGAGTCCAATTCTTCACTGTCAAACATGTCTGCTTCTCTATCTCCTTGAGGTCCAGTAACTATAGAGGGCACATTGGCAGCAGTTTCGTTAGGAGGTGGAAAATTGGGTACTTCGTTACCCGGCTGACTGCTTTCGTTCTGGCTATTTTGAGAAGAACATTTTGTGGTGTTTTCATGACAGTCCCGACTAGAGTTTGTTTCCGGAGTGCTGTGTCCACAATTCAGAGTGTGTGGTTTTGACTTGTTCAAAACGTTTAACGACACCGAGCGTCTGTACAGAACTGGCCTTGCAAGAACCGACTGGCTCTTTTCTTCCAACAAAGCTTCGGTGATATCAATAGGTTTGACAATAGCGGGATGGTCGATGGGAATCTGGGTATTTGGCGTTTTTTCTGTTTTGCTTGAAAGATCTCTGCAGCTTTTGGAACTTGGACCCATGGGTGGTTCCCTAGTTGAACTTTCACTAAATTTGCCGAGTGCCAAAGACTGCGGCTTTTGCAATGCTGTAAGGTCGGGACTGCTACTAGCATGACTGGACGTAAAAGTATCCTCTTTGAGGAGAGCAGCTTTCATGCCTGTTGACGACTTAGATCGGTGGAGAGGCAGTTTGCTTGTGTCGAGTGCAGCGAAGAAGGGCACGTCATCAGGTGTGATGGTGATGTCTGGATGTTGGAAAACAGGAATCTTGTTTTGTGTCGTGTCATCTACCATAAGTTGGTCTCCACTGCACATGTCGGAAATCGTCGTTGCAGATAGTTCCAAAGTAGGAGAGGTTATCACTTTACAGTCAACATCATCTTCTTCAATAACGTAGATATCGCTGAAATGATCAGGGGCCATCTCTCGTTCAGATGATTCGCTGTCTTTGCCTTGGGAAGAATCCCTCGGGGTTCGTTGACTTTTAAACTCTCTAAAACTCGGAATGTACATTCTTCGTCGCTGATGTGGAGAGTCTGTTGCACCCGCTGGCGTTTGGTTTGTTTCTTCAGAGTGTTCAGGAGCCTCTGATTCTACATTTGATGGTTTGCCTCTTAAGCTCATGGACGTCGCTGCTTTTTTTAACACTCGATTTCCATGGCGTGGTCTGTGGGAGGCAAACTCCTGGCAACTGCTAGAAACTTGTATACTGTTATGTCGGTCATATAATGACACACTCCGTGATATTGAGGTCCTGCGAGCAGACTGATGGTCATCGCCGATGTGCTTTGCTTCACTGTTTTCATCATTGTTGTGGTCGCTGTTGTTGTTGATGTCGTTCCCACTGAGTAGCTCGTTCACAACGTTTCCCATATCAAGTGATTGCGTGGTGCTGAGGTCGAAATTGGACAGAGATTTTCTCATTCCCCTTTTGTGAGAGCCAAAAACTCTCCTCTCTAGGATGCCTGCGTGTTTGGCTAGATGCTTTTTGAACAGTTCATTACACAAAAGACTTTGGACTCGCCTTGATTTTTCTCGCCTACCCTTTGCCTCACTCCGAGATGACTTGATGCTGAACTCAGAATCGATGGAACTAATCGAGTCACTTCTTTGACGCCCAGGTGGATGCAAGTGCTCTTTGTTTTCTTCATAGTTCTGATTTTCTTCACAAGGGCTACATACCTCGTCATTATCAACTGTTTCCAATGTTTCTTTATCAACCATCACTTGAGGCGAGATATTGGCGTCATGATCACCCGCGAGAAGTGTTTGTTGTTCAAAAGATTCTTTTGTTGCACACGTTTCGGTGTTTCTTGAGCCACCAGAAATATCGAGGTCAAAGGCCTTTTGTGTCTCCAAGATGGATTCATTTTCTTCTACCTCCACCAAATCTCCGTCGTGTGTTTTCTCAGAATCATAAACAGTAGTCTTAAACTTGTGTAAAACAGGTTTTGTTGGTATTCCACAGTTGCTGAACTCGTCGTTAGTGCTAGTCATGCCAGGCTCTGCAAGCACCAGGGGCACCTCCTTCTCTATCAACGAATCAGAGTTGCTGTTACCTATTGCTGAATTTGTGATATCAGGTGTTTCATTAGGTAGAGACTGTACACTAGTAATGTCGTCCGTTTCTGTGACAGTTTCAGGTGAACTTGACCCGCTCTCAAGGGAGGCGCTATTGCCATTTGCCTGTCTTGTGACTTTCTTACTATCGAGATGTTTGCGGACTGAACTCAAAGTTCTCTTAACGCTTGCTGAAAAGGTGTGTGATGATCGACTTAGTCCAGGGCACTCAGGGATAATGTTCTTCTTTGCAATAAAATCATTGTCTGTAGAGTCTATGGAAGAAGGATCTTCAGAACATACAATGTTTATTGCTGGTATTGCACTGCTGTTTTCGGGTTCAGAATGTGAAACGGCTTCATCTAGCTCTTCAGAAGAGACAACAACATCCTCATCACCTATTGATGTCTGAATATACGTTTTCGATTCCTGCTCAAGCGCAACTGAGGATAGGATAGGACCGACCGGTTTCGCTTGGTCTCGCTCATAACTGGTTTGGATGTTCGAAGTGGAAGAAACATTCTGCAGAGATGACGAAATGCTACTTGGAGCAAAAACATCATCGAGAGATGTATCATCACCACTATCAGGGTTTTTAGAAGAAATTCTAAAATGAAGCTCATCGTGTCCCTGGGATAAAGAACGAACAGTGTCATTTAGAACTCCGGAGCCAGATATGGGAGAATCTGTAATGTTCTCCTCTCTGAACGAAGATTGTGAGGAAGTAGAGTTTGCGAGATTGTCTTGCTGGATATCCGTCCCACTGCCATGGCCGAATAGCTCAGGAGAACTTGTATGTGTTTGCTTCAGTTTTGATAAACTTCCTATACGTGTGGCATGGGCGTTTCTTTTATTTACGTTTTCCTGAGCTTCGGGTGATACAGCTAAGTCAAGCTCCCCATGGCCTTTTATGTGATTGAGACAGGGAGAACTCCTGCACAGAGAGGAGTGGTTTGTAGCATTACCTTCAAATAGCGCTCGAGAAGAATCCTTCTCTCTTGGTTTTGTGAAACTTAGCAGACTAGCGATAGATTCCCTTGCCTTGGCAGCTTGTAATCTCCATGTTGATTTACTTTTTGGCACGCTCTGGGTTCTTCTTTTAACCTGACTGGTTGTGGCCCAGTAGTCTATGATTTTGCTATGTCTACTTTCAACAATAGTCTCCTCAGACCAAGCACTTTTTACATCAGCTGAGGGTTCAATCTCCTGGTGCTCGGTGACGTCATCTTTTTCGAGAACTGATTCCGGACTGTGAATAGTTTGGGTTATGGACGTAATTTTGCCTTCACTATCAGTCGGGATATCTTCTGTGTGAACCACAAAAGGGTCACTTGTTACGTACCGTTGAAAGACGTGGGCAGCTATGGTTGATGATTCTTCCTCATCATCTGATTGCACAATTTTTCTCGCATCCGCAACTGAATCTCTTCGAGATCGGTCCGACCTTGGACTCGAATCATACGACAAATCTGGAGAGTTTTCGTCTTGGAAACTTCTTGAAACTTCACAATAAGGTACACATGATACTTCAGAGCATGCCCTATCAGTGATTTCTGGAAGCGCATCCCTCCTTTCGATTTCACCCTTGCTAGAATCGTCGGATGAAGGCGAGGAAAAACTTTGTCTTCTTGTCCTGGGTGAGAAGTCAAGTTTTTCAGAACTTCTCCAACGTCGTGCTCGGGCGTCCAGTTCTCTGAATTGGGTAGACGTCTTTCTAGGGTGACTCCCGGATACCACTTCGGTGGTAAGATACCCTGAAACGTTGCCAATGCTCGAGTAGTCTCCAGGAGAACAATCTACTCGCTGGACATGAACACCAGTGTCCTGGTGAGTCTTTGCATCGTACGTGGACTCAATTTTATGCCTGCTAGGCTGACCTCCGTGAGCAGAGGCGGGTCGTCTCTGGATGCGGTTGAGGCACAAGTCGTTAGCTCGGGGCGTCATGCCAGACCGGACATAACGCCGTGATCTCTCAGGACTCGAGCTTGATTTAGGACAGGATTTTGGGGGCTTAGAACTGTAAGGTAAAACCCCTTTTGTTCTGTTGTTTGGAGATCCAGCGTAAGATTTTCCAGCTGCTATGGTCTCTTGTCCAACTTCAATGTCTTCTGCTGAAGGCAAACTTGAGTTCAAAACCGTAGATACATTATTTAAGGAATCAGGCTGTGATGGGGCCAAATGTCCATAGTCAGTACTGCATGAATCGGTTTGAGCAGAGCACTGAGTATTTTGGGCGATAGCCCCCATCCCTGGCTCCATGGTTTGAATTGGAGGTCTCTCGACCTCAGTAAACTCTGTCTCGATCATGGCAAAGGAAAACCCCCACTTAGAAGGGCTACCTTGGACGGCTAAGACTCTGACATCCGGAAGTCAGTGTTGATCGTCTCTGAGGGCTGATTTGTTACATTTCTCTGACGTCACACCTTATTCAGGTTCTTACTCACACAGCGCCAAAAGTCTAGGTTGATGAAATGCAGATATCTCTGACTTTTCTATCAGCATTCAAGCATCTCAGTATCCTGGGAAGGAGAAATTAATTTAAAAAACATGAGAAATTTATCTTTTTTAATATAGTAGAGGGTTTTACGGCGCTCGCAACTGCATAAGGTCATATGAGCGCCAAGGGGTGGGTGTCAACAGAGAAGTCTTTACAGGGAATCAGACTTAGACTGCTCACCTCTCTAGCTTCAACAGCACAAGGTCTGCTTCGACTATCAAGGCACCCCAAAATAGCAAGTCACAAGGGAGTGACAAACATACAAAAGAAGTAGAGGAAATGACAATAGTAAGGCTCAAGAAAGAAAAAGCAGCAGTTCCCTGTTGTAGATCAGGCACAGTTATGAGCGTGACATGAGTCAGCCCATTTACAATTCTACTATGCTTGAACGAGATATGTCCCCCCCTTTGGGAATGGCCCAAAGACACTTCAGTCAGTGGCACTGCCCCGGGGGGTTAGAAATTTATCTATTTTATTTGTTTGAACACCTATCCCTAAGTGACTTCATTAGAGACAATAAAGAGTACTTAGACAATTTTACGTAACCCTACTTAAATTCTAAGAGGAGAACGTATTTCCAAAACTAAATTTTCTTTAATTTTTTACTGAGTCAAGGAGGAGAAAGTCAGCAATGTTGTGAATATCATTGATAGATAGATAGATAGATAGATAGATAGATAGATAGATAGATAGATAGATAGATAGAAAGAGGGAGAAAAAGAGAGAAAGAGTGAGAAAAAGAGAGAAAGAAGGAGAAAAAGAGAGAGGGAGAGAGAGGGCGGCGGAGATTTGGGGTGAGGGCAGAGAAAGAAGTAGAGAAAGCGGGAGGGTAAAGAGATAGAGACACTCGAACAGGTATGTGTTTGTGTGTGTATATATATATATGTGTGTGTGTGTGTGTGTGTGTGTAAGTTGGAGAGAGAGAAAGAGAGAGAGAGAGAGAGAGAGGGAGAGAGAGAGAGAGAGAGAGAGAGAGAGAGAGAGAGAGAGAGAGAGAAAGAGTGAAAGAGTGGGAGAGATATAAA
Source organism: Aplysia californica (assembly GCF_000002075.1). Taxonomy (NCBI): domain Eukaryota; kingdom Metazoa; phylum Mollusca; class Gastropoda; order Aplysiida; family Aplysiidae; genus Aplysia; species Aplysia californica. Next base: position 1,288,052 of record NW_004797344.1, read on the forward strand.
TATACAGAAAAAAGAATACGGTGACGAAGAGGGGGACATAATTAAATACACGGACAAAAAAAATGAAAGGCAGGTAACTTAGTAATTAGATGTTGCCTCCGTCGAAACAAATCTAACTGCATACTACTACAATGAGAAGAGATTGGGAACAATAAACGAAAATCCTATAAAAAGTTTCATTCGCTTTACTCTTGGACAGTAAAAGTAAAGTTGTCCCGAATCTGATCCGGACATTGGGGATTGCCTTGTTAGTGAGACAACTTCCTGGGTTTTCGGCATGTTGTGATAGGCTGGCCAGTTCCTTTCCACGCTGCCTTTACTTCCCCAACTCTCGGACAGCGTCGAAGAAGTATTCACTCATGAACCAAAGCAAGTAAACGCTTGAAAATGCCATTTTCAAGTATAAATGGGTGGGGCTCAAATCGATGACCTACTTTCCTGCGCGCGTACACAAACACACTCTTGCAAACACACACTCTCACACACACACGTACACACTCACACACATAAAACACACACACACGCGCACACATACACATGTACATGCACACATATGCACGACCCCCCCCCCCCCCCCGCTCCTGTCTACCCATACGTGCCTTTGTCCGGCCCAAATAAACAATGACAACCTTTTCAATTCAGTGTAAAGTAAGAAAAACAAAGAGTGATACAATATTGTATTTTGATTGTATTGACCTTACAAGTGCTTTTTTTTCTAGTAAGCAGTTTCTTGCACGCAATTTCCATGCTGCGTGTCTCGTTTTTCTTTGTGCCATGTTGCTTTATCTATAAACACGTAACCTTTATTGTTTCCAAATGCACGTTATTCGTTATTGTCCTTTTAACTAAAAAACAAAACAAAACTAGTTTTCTACTACCACCGAGTCGGTGGACTGATGAACAGAATAGCGTCCATTCCGCTACGAAATTCTCCACCCACCGAATAGAAAACATCTAGTAGAAGTAGTTGGCCAACAACTCCCGAGGTAAACCTCTCTACAACAATTCGATTGTCGATTGTCCTTACAATACCTCGGCATTCACGGGGGTTTTCTCGTACGTGGGTGGGCCGACTAATGACCGAGGGTATGCCAATCTGTTATGGTTTATTAATATTGTATGACGCACACCCCACACGGGGAAGTTACACAAGGGGAATGGCACTCCCGCGTTTAGTCAAGAGCCGATGAGAGCAATGAACTGCACTGTGTTATCCCATAATTATTGAGTTCGGCTGAGAAAATATTTGCCTTTGGTCACTGTGATTTATATCCGTTCTTTTGTCATTATCTGGATTGTTTGTCTGTTGTCTGTCTGTCTGTCTGCCTGACTGTCTTTGCGTTTACCTGTCAGTCTGCCAGTAGTTCCCTCTTTTTCTCTCTCTTTCTGTGACTCTTTATTTCTCTTCATTTATCTATTCGAACATTCATCCGTTCTCCCAAACCAACGTCTTCCTCCACCTACCCCCCCCAACTCCCCTTCA
>NW_004797344.1:1289728-1291435 GCF_000002075.1 Aplysia californica
CCCCCCCCCCCGGTTCTATAATGAGTGCCGTGTCTTTACTATGAATCTCTTTTTACTGTTTCATGTGGCAATACAGATCTGATATTCTGCAAAGTGCTGAGGGTTTCCCATAAACGTTACTAACCATCATAGCGTCAGCATTTTTTTTTCTGTCTGAAAAACGATTGAAGTCGAGGTCGCTGACAGGTAGAAAAAGAAACACTAAAAAAGATATCGCCGCCGCCGACTCTAATCGTGTATCTGCTGAGTTAGGGCACACCCTTTTTTGTCGCATATCATGTTATTTACAACGATAATTACTATTGGCCCTATATAGTAATATGTGATATAATTTCCAAAAAAACAATCTTCACTAAACTTTGAACAAATCTGGTAGATAATTTAGGAAAGAAATTAAGTTTTTTCATTTTTCTAAAAAATCATATGTACCGCACTTATTCGGTTAGGGTCAGACACCGACGATATGTGGAGGGGGTTATAGCGGCTTAGGGACAGAAAGGCGGCATGCCTTAAGAAATGCTCGCATAAGTCAGGGCCACTTCGGTAAGTACTGTCCATTGACTCTTCAATCGACCAATAGGATCAGCAACAAAGAGAACACGTAATGAGGCCCTAGTTTATATTAGTGATTATGTCCCCTGTGAAGACCAAGGGAGACCACCAGCGGAGAGGGATGGTCTTCAGTTGTACTTTCTTCATACGTCTGGATGCCCAATGAAGGTTACGCACAACTAAAACCAATTATTGCCGCTTTTTGCATGGGGAAGGGGGGAGCAAGGGGGTGGGGTGGATAAAATATTATCATTGCCGTTATCACCTTGGATTAAGGTATAATATGCCTCCAACAAACACGTTCCACTTTTTCCTATCCCTGGATAGCTTCTTGACATTAATCTCATGTCTCTATACTTACCTGTACGTGGATTGTTGTTATAACTTACTACAAATATGGAATGTTTGTTGAAATCTGATTTTTGAGGCTCCTTTTGTGAAAGTGATTTTTTAATGAAGAGCGAGTGCGCGAGGATTGTTAGATTGAGAACTACGTCCACTCTCTCATGGCTCTGACTTTGAATAAATTGGGATTCTGACTTCATAACATCTTCTTTTCAAGTACCAAAACCATTAACTTAAACTGTCTTCTGTCTTTTATACCAAGGTTATGCTCACTTAGGTAGTCAGCAAAATCTTTCTAGTCAGCACAACTGTTTTAAAAGAGAACACAAAAAGCACAAATAAATGTAATGTGATATTAATATTAATTTAGTTGCTTGAACCCTGAAATTGTGTGGGTTGTCATGCCCGGAGTTTGCACTCATAAAAACGTAACTGTTCAGTATTGATGACAATCCAGCGTTCAGTGTGGGTGGTAGACGGGTGCATAAAGCAGGCTATGCTTTCACTACAGGAATTCCTCAGAAAAGGACTTTCTGGCTGTCTCTTTTTTCTTTTTAAAAAGATTGGGTTCAGTGAAGCTTTAGTCCACCACTTCATTTTTCTCTTTCTTTTTTTTTTCAAGTTACCTTTGCTTTTCATCTCTATCAGACCAATTTGTCCACCTTTTCCTTCTCTTTCTCCTTCACTTCCTCTTCCTCCAGCTCCTCCTCAGTCTCCAAACACACACAAACACACACACACACACACACACACACACACACACACACACACACACACACACACACACACACACACATATACACACACTCT
>NW_004797344.1:1292670-1294595 GCF_000002075.1 Aplysia californica
ATATTTCAACACAGAATACGCTGTTCATGTCATCTGGCTCCTGGGCTATTCTTAGTTTAGTTTAGAAAAGAGTTTTAAGGGGCTCACAACTGCATACGGTCATATTAACGCGCGAAACACAAGATCGTTGTATTCACAAAAGTTGACAGCACGGCTTCAAGGTTTATTTAAATGATTCTATTTAAAACACCACAGACCATAACGACGTGCTTCGACAAAAAAGAAAGCACCTTAGTTACAGACAGAAACATCATTTTCCCCTCTTCCTTAGAAATTTTCAACTTTTAAGTGGCTTTCATTAGCAATAAACGATTGAACACATTCCCCCAATGCCCTCCCACCTCTGCTGTTGTAGGGATACAAAGTCCATTCTTTTTACAGATGGATTAAAACCCTTCCTACGTAAAGGATTCGTCTTGTTTTTTCCACAGCTCAATTGGATTGGAGGTTCACCAAAATTAAACATGAGAGATTCAGTTATGTCAATCGATGTGAGGTTCACCAAAATTAAACATGAGAGATTCAGTTATGTCAATCGATGTGATGTACCCCCCCCCCCTCCTCAATAAAACCCAAAACAAACAAACAAACAAAAAGAAGTCAAATGACCGATAGTTCGCAATACAATTTTCCAACACTATATATTCATCGTACATTCCAACCTTAAAAGTGTCACATCATGTCTTTCCAAACATGACCAGGAAGCCACCAAGACCGTCCAAAGGCGCGACTTCTCCTGTCGGACAAAGCACACTCACCGCGATCTCACCACACGGAAAGTGCTAACTATTGCAACTGCCTTGACAGTGGAGTTAATTAGCCTATCAGTTTCTCGTTGTTGTCTATGTGGTTGTCGGCAAAGACCAAGACCGCTTCAAAACACAAAGTTGCTGGGCCCAGACCTCCCCCCAAACATGCACCATAAAGAACATAAAAGGGTAAAATGAAAAGCTATGATTTCTTGGACCCCTTAAAAATAACGATGATTACAGCAATAACAACAACAGTAACAACAACAACAACAACAACAAAAATAACAACAACAACAACAAAATAAACAAACAAACAAACAAAAGCGACAAAAAACCCCTCTACATTATTAGAGTAAAAGTTCAAACCGGGTAACGTTTACCTTCCACCTCAGAACCCACTCTTTTTCCCCCGAATGAATGGTGTTGTGTTTACTATACAGCGCTTCTCTTCTCTTCAACGTCAACTGAGCAACATGAACACAAGATACTGTGTATTGCTTCCTTTAAATGTTACGTAATAAAAAAGAGATACTGACTGTCAACATGCTTCGGGCATGACAATATCATCACAAGTTCCATCAGTTCCGCAGGTAGAATTATCCTTATGAAGTGGCCTATTATAAATAATTAACTAGCACAGCAGGGATGACACGTTGATTAATGAAGGATAAATCCTGAATGTTCAATCACAAAAGCAAATGAACTCCAGGCCATAGGGTAGAGGAAATGCCAACAGATCAATATTTGACTGAAAAACAACAGTAGCGTACATTGATCTCATATTCCTTTACCTTTCACGGCAGTTAATCAAGTGTTGTCGATGAACTCTCAGGTCGGGTTTTCAAGCTTGGCTTGTCCTGAATACACTGAGAACCAGGGTAAAGCTCAACGCTAATTGATTTTTCATTACGACTTCAGACGAGAATAACGTAAGAGTTCGTTTAGTCCGGGTTGTATGCTTGGGTCATAAGCAAGGCACACGAGCGAACCTGTCGTTATGTACTTCAGACTGCTTTTGCTGCCTCTCAATAGCCTGCATCTTTATGCTTGATTGTCGCAGTCTATCTATCTATCTTTCTATCTCTCTCTCTATCTCTCTGTCTATGTATGTATGTATGTATGTATGTATGTATGTATGTATGTATGTATGTATGTATGTATGTATGTATGTAT
>NW_004797344.1:1295135-1296213 GCF_000002075.1 Aplysia californica
CACACATAGTCCCCCCTCCCCGTACACACACAGACACACACACACACACACACTGAATGAAGCACACACTCGCACACAGACAAATACAGAAACTACGCATATACACAAATACAAATACACGCATACCCCCTCCCCCCACCGCACACATACACAAGCGTAGCACACATACACACAAACACCGTAGCTCTCGTACGACAGAAAAACACCACGGGCCACTGACGACAAGGACACTGTCCAGCTAATCCCTGACCGCGGATTATCCCTAATCCACAGATCTACGTAGCGGACAACTGTTTTGCTAAGTCTGCATGAAGTCCTGGGGGTAATGTTACAATAACACTCACAATGTGCATGTCGCTACTGTGACAGGCAAGAACGTTGATTTTCCTTTTATTCGAAAGTATCTCTGCACCAGCCGTTATTGCAATAGAAGTGACCTCGAGAATTAATTGTGTAATATTGACCCAAACAGACAGTGTGATTCATAGCAACACATACTCAATAAAGACAAGAATTTAATACCGGCTGCGGCCCGAAGAGGGTTTCTGACAGTTGGCATTGTCAGGGGAAAATTCCCATAAAGATCTACGCCATTCTGGCCCAGATTCCAGTGGTTAATTCACTTTTTTTTCAGGGTATCCTAGTTCAGAAGGAGCATAAACATAATTCTATAACTCCAACTTGTCCAACAATTTCGATTTAATGTATTGGAAGAGGCTGAATCTCTTACAGTGTGTTAGGATACAATTCATGTAATGTGACAAGCCATGCCAAGCAACGTTTCTTTATTAAAGGAGAGACCTAATAAGAGTCGAGGATTTTCTTTGTTGTAAAAAAAATTCGTGACGTATTGGCGTGACATGCGGATCAACGACTAAACGAGAGAGCAAAAACACCCCGTTTCGAGCTTACATTAGCATATCGAAGGATTATGCTGGGGCTAGAATCTAGTGGTCTTCAATTCTGTATCAGCTGTCTTACTCAATCATTTCTCTGAGGTGCTGAGAAAGGGTGGGGGCGGGGAGGGGGGTAGAGAGGGACCGAGAGGGACACACACACAGAGAGAGAGAGAGAGAGA